>NC_067165.1:4719830-5019830 GCF_903995435.1 Acomys russatus
TAAAGCCCCTGAGGACGTTCTGGACCCTGCTCTGTGAAATAGTAATTCCCTGAGACAATAGTGCAAGAGTCTTGGGGAGAAAGGGAGAGGAGAGCCTGCCCTACGCTTGGTCAGCAAAGCTCCACAGATTTTCCTATTAAAAATTTTGGGGTCTTGACCACACTAACATGCTTTTCCCACTGGCAACTTTGGGAAAATGGTGATATAGACAGGTTTACTTTTTTTTTTTTTTTTTTTTTTTTTTTTTTTTGAGACAAAAGTCTTGTTATGTGGCAGGGCATGGTGGTGCACGCCTTTAATCTCAGCACTTAGGAGGCAGGGGCAGGCGTACCGCTGTGAGCTCAAGGCCAGCTTGGTCTACAGAGTGAGTACAGGACAGCCAGGGATACACAGAGAAAGCCTGTCTCGAAAAACTCAAAGAGAAAAGTCTTGTTCTATAGCACAGGTTGCCCTTTTCTCGAACCCCCTGCCTCAGACTCTCAACTAGGAGTATGGGTACATACTACTATGCCTAGTTTCAGTTTTTTCAGCCAAAATCTATACATTTATATCAAATATAACCCAAAACTCAAGCTCAGTTCACACTGCTTTATGGATCTTAAGTACATCCTGATGCTCAGTCTAGATCACAGTGTGTGTGTGTGTGTGTGTGTGTGTGTGTGTGTGTGCATATGGTGTGTGTGTGTGTGTGCATAGGGTGTGTGTGTGTGTGTGTGCATATGGTGTGTGTGTGTGTGTGCATATGGTGTGTGTGTGTGTGCATATGGTGTGTGTGTGTGTGTGCATAGGGTGTGTGTGTGTGTGCATAGGGTGTGTGTGTGTGTGTGCATAGGGTGTGTGTGTGTGTGCATAGGGTGTGTGTGTGTGTGTGTGTGTATGTGTGTGTGTGTGTGTGTGTGTGCATATGGAAGCCAGAGGGTTCAATGACAGCTATGTTTTATCACTATCCTTTTTTAAAATTTATTTTTATTTATTTTGGTTTTTCAAGACAGGGTTTCTCTGTGTAATAGCCCTGACTATCCTAGAACTCTCTCTCCTCTCTCTCTCTCTCTCTCTCTCTCTGTCTCTCTCTCTCTCTCAAATGACTTTGAACTCTTTTCTTTTTCTTTTCTTTTTTTTTACTTATTTTATTTATGTTGGTGTTTTGCCCGCATGTATGTCTGTGAGAGGGTGTCAGATCCCTTGGAGCTGGAGTTACATACAATCATGGTCACCGGGAATTGAACTCAGGATCTCTGGCAGGATAGACAGTGCTCTTAACCACTGAGCCATCTCTCCAGCCCTCGAGAACTCTTTTGCAGACCAGGCTGGCCTTGAACTCAGAGATCCCCCTGACTCTGACTCTGTGAGTGCTGGGATTAAAGCCATGTGCCACCACACCAGGCTAAAACAATTTTCATGCTATATATTTTGCATATTCCAACTCCCTCAAGATATTCCCCCTCCCTACCCACCCCCCTTCATGTTTTCTCTCAAAAAAAAACCAAAACCATAGTCTGTTTTGTGTTGGCCAACTATGCCTGAGCATGGGGCTGCCCTGAAGTGTGCTTGATATGCCCAGTGTTACTCCGTTGGAAAAAACCTGATTTTCCTTCTATGAGTTCTCACCTGCAAATAGCTTCTTGGTTAGGGGTGGGACTCTGTGCCCACCTCTCCTTCTTTGTGCTGGCATTTTGTCTGGCTTGAACAACTGTGGGTCTTGTGCATGCTGGCACAGTCTCTGTGAGTTCATACGTGCGTCATCCACGTAGAGCCTGGGAAATGCTGTTTCCTTGGCGTTGTCCACTCCACCTTATTATCTCCCACTGAACCAGAAGCTGTCTTTTTTCCTAGGCTGTCTGGCCAGCCTACCTCCTAGTGTCACCCTCCACCATGCTAGGGTTACAACTCTCACGCCTGATTTTTGGGTGACCCCAGGGTTCCGAGTTCAGGGTCTCCTGCTTGTCCAACAGTCACTTACCCACTGAGCCATCTCCCTGGCCCCATTTAAACCTGTGGGGAACAAAGTGTGTGTGTGTGTGTGTGAGAGAGAGAGAGACTGACTCAAGGTGTAAAACATTTTTCCTCACTGTAGGCTACAGTAAAAAGCATTTGAAGTTGGTGACTTGACAAGTGTAGGCTTGGGACCTCATCCCTGAAGTCCACGGGGCCGTCTGTGGGTCTCCAAGACACAAAATGATTTCTCCCACAGCTGAAATCAACAGAGCCCCTTGCTCCTCTCCTCACAGCTGAGGGTGGCTAGGGCCCAGAAGAAAGCTGGCACTGTTTGTCCAGTGGGTGTCCTGAGAACAAAGAGGCAGTTTGTCCCCGAGCCTGACAATCCAGCCTCCTTCACAGGCGCTAAATTCATTCAGCATTGCTGCCCTGCAGGCTGCCCCCGCTGGCCCCTGGTGGGCCTGCCAGCCTCTTCCACAAGGGGTTAGTGTCAGATCTGGTCAGCTCTCTCCTGCCTGATGCAAGGGACATTCAGATCGCCTGTGAGAATCGGAAACGGAGGCTGCTGTCACTTGAAAAATGACATCCTCCCCGACACTCGATGAGGAGGACCCAGGAAACCAGCAGCTCTTCTTCAGACGTGAGCCAGTGTGGGAAGTGGGCTGGTGTTTGCCCGCCCCCACCTCCCTCCCTCCCAGGCTCAGCCTTTCCCAAAATCCACTTCCCCTAAGCAATGCAAGGAAAAGAAGACAAGACAAGCTACCGAGTATGAAAACCACCCTTACACCTCATACGAGAGTCTTGACACGGCCCCATTTCACCTTAATTGTTTTTATATCTTCTCTATCCAAATCTTCCAATTTTGTGTAAGGGGGTGACCACTTTTCAGAGCTATCCCTCTCCTGCTTCATGAGTTCTAGGGTTCCAAGTCAGACCATCAGGCCTACACGGTGAGTGCTTCCCTGCTGAACATCTCACTGACTCAGATGCCCCATTTCAGTACAGATAGGGTAAGCGGGACTTAGGGACATTGTCACTCAAGGCTGTCTGGCTCCAAGTTCAAAACTTACTAAGCCACTAGGGAGAGAGGCGGTAGATAATATTTGAGTGACTCCAGAACCGCCTTGGGCTTGGGCAACATGCCTGGTGTGTCACAGGATGAGAACCAAGAGGCAGCTTAGTGGGAGTGCAGGCGGTGTGAGCCTGAGCTGAAGGGCAGGGAGAGGGCCACAGTTAGAACGCCTTGGTTGTCATGCAGGCTCGGCCGCATGGACTTTGTTTGGTGGAGGAATTTTAGTTGCATAACAGGATGGAGGTGAAGGACATTCCTTAACACACCCAGTCCACTGCCGCCCCAGCCTACCATTCGAGTGTCCCCTTTGTTCGCTGAATCCGTGTAGACACACCGCCATCACCCAGAGTCTACAGCACCCATCAGGAGTCACTCTTCGTATTGAACACTTTGGTTTGGCAGGTATATAATACCAAAGCTACCACTGCAGTGGCACATTAAATTCTTTCACACACACACACACACACACACACACACACACACACACACACACACACACACACACACAAGAAAGCAGAAAACTTTTGAACAAAATAATTCTAATAAAGCCAAACACTACAAAATAGTTTGAAGGAGGAGCCTAGATTCCAGGGTTACCAGACTGTAATGAGATACCTCAGATCTCTATTGGGAAAGTATGACAGCCAATCAGGTGCTGGGACTGCATCCCTGGTACCCTGTTATCAGTAGAAGACATAGAAAGCCTGGACCTCCACCACACCGAGCAGTAACAGGTGCCCTGCTTCCCCCGCCCCCGCCCCACCCCTCACTGAGATGGTGCTGGCAGAGTCCTCATGGAGGGCACCCTCCCAGCAGGAAAGGGCCTGCCTATCTCCATGTAGGTTGTCCTCCTCTACTGAGGTTCACAGAACAGCACTTTCTCACTGTGTCTTCCCACAGTGAAGGAAAGAAGGCAATGGCCTTGGGCTTATGACAGCTCTAAAAAAGCTAAGCAAACACCAAAGTTGTTACATATATATATTATGTATCTGAATTGTTACTATAACCTATCACATGAGATACCCTGTGGGGTTTCCCACTCGTGGTATTAGGTTGGCCCTAAAGCAGTATTAAATTTTAGGCTGGGTGTGTTCTTGTGCACCTTTAATCCCAGCACTTAGGAGCACATGGATCTCTGAGTTCGAGGCCAGCCTGATCTACAGAGCGAGCTAGCTCCAAGACAGCCAGGGCTACACTGAGAAACCCTGACTCAAAAAAATATATAAAAAGTTTTAGATTTTATAGCTCTTCGTGGTTTGGATTTGAGGATTATAATAAGCTAAAATAGAAGACTAAACATTTAAGTAATCTACGAGAAATAATAAATTATACACAGAAGGCAAGGAATACAATGGCCAAGGTGTCATATGATTAATTATATTAAGTGTAAATTGTTTAAGCATGCAGTTAAACAGTAGAGAGTATAGTGAAGTTTATTACAAAAATTAGCCAGGATCTGGGAAGGGATGGCTCAGGAGTAAAGAATTTGCTGAATCTGCATTAATCCCTGGGTCAATCTCCAGGAAAATGTAACACACACACGCACGCACGCACGCATGGACGCACACACACACACACACCAATTCCATCTAAAAGAAACTCAGTTCATGAACAACAATATAGACATATTAAAGATTTTAAAAAATAGAAGATATATCATGTAGTCATTAACTACAAATGTATAGATTTGGCAATACTAGTTAGTATCTGATAAAATATGTTAAAAGTTAATCTTACTATTTTTTAAATTCTGCACATGTGTGGGGAGAGGTGTGTGCACGTGAGTACGGATGCCAGAGAAGCCCAGGACAGAGTATTAGAACCCCTGGATCTGGAATTACAGGTGGTTGTGAACCACCCGCCGTGGATGCTGGGAACAGAGCTTAGTCCTCTGAAGAACACTCTGAACTCTTTTTTTTTTTTTTTTAGTTTATTTATTTTTATTGTATGTGCATTGGTCTTTTGCCTGCATGTATGTCTGTGTGAGGGTGTCAGATCTTGGAGCTTCAGACATTTGTGAGCTGTCATGTGGGTGCTGGGAATTGAACCCAGGTCCTTTGGAAGAGCAGTCAGTGCTCTTTACCGCTGAGCCATCTCTCCAGCCCCTACTCTGAACTCTTAACCTCCGAGTCACCTCTCCAGCACTCTGACAATGCAGCTTGGAGCGAAGAGCATTGACAGAAGCGCATTATATTATATCCAGTCTTATACCCAGTCAAACAAGAAGACATATGTATGGGTCAAACACAGTGAAACAACATCACAATATACATTCCTTGCCATGTGGAGCATACACCAAATGAGAGCATATCTTAAATCATTAAAAAAAAAAAAAATCTTGACAAATTTAAAATAATTTTAAAATCCCAAATGTTCTCCAGCCTTACGGAGTAAAACTAAAATTCAATAATGAAAAACTAAAAAAGTCAATAATGAAAAGACAGCAGGTAAAACCTCATCCTTAGAAACTAAACTAAAGTGGGGTGGTGGTGACACACCCTTTAATCCCAGCACTGGGGAGGCAGAGGCAGGAGGATCATTGTGAGTTAGAGGCCAGCCTGGTCTACAAAGCTAGTCCAGGACAGTCAAGACTACACAGAGAAACCCACTTTCCAAAAAAAAAGAAAAAGAAAGAAAGAAAGAAAAAGAAAAGAAAAGAAAAAAGAAACGAAAACGAAGGAATGAAGAAACTAAACTAGTGTTCAAAATAATCTCAAGGAAAAATTTAAAAATATATAAACTGAAGGAAAACTGATGTAAATAATGTTAAATAACTGTGTAGAAAATCCCAAAGAATTTTTTTAACTTTTTTTTTTCAGATTTTTATTTATTTATTTATTTATTAATGTATATGAGTGCTCTGTCTGCATGTATACCTTCCCACCAGCAGAGGGCAGCAGATCTTAGTACAGATGGTTGTGAGCCACCGTGTGGTTTCTGGGAATTGAACTCAGGACCTCTGGACGAGCAGTCAGTGCTCTTAATCTCCACGCCATCTCTCCAGGCCCCCAAAGAATGCTTTTAAAATGAAATTTTAAAACCCTATAATTCCAAGGAAAAATACAAAAAAAAAAAAAAAAAAATTTAACAAATGGAATTAGCAAACGACCTCAGAAAGGTAGCAAGATGCAGGATAAGCAACAACAGCCAGATGCCTTTGTACGGACTAACTAGTTAAAAATAACATGATCCCAATAGTCACTAAAAAATGAAGTGTTTGGTTAAATACAACAAAACCATGAATGAAACGTGTGTTGAAAACAACAAAAGCTAAAGATACCAATATGCAATGCATATTGGAAGGAAGGAAGGGAGGAAGGGAGGGAGGGAGGGAGGGAAAGAAAAAAATTTATTCTAAAATGTATATGGAGGGCCCAAACCAGGGATGTAGCTCAGTGGACAAGCACAAAGCCCTCTGCTCAATCCTAATGACACATACACAAAATAAGCATGCCGGGCGTGGTGGCGCACCCCTTTAATCCCCCCACTCGGGAGGCAGAGGCAGGCGGATCGTTGTGTGTTCGAGGACAGCCTGTACGCAACTTCGCAACTTCGGTTTCAGCGCTTCCGGTCGGGGCCGGCTGAATGAGGCTCCAACCGTGGCTGCATTCCTGCTCAGCCTCTCCTGGTGCTTCATCCTGCTTCCTTCTCCCGACTGCTGAGAGCAATGCCCTGACACAGCTCCAGAACGAGAGCCCCAGTCGGGCTCTGTTTCTGGGAAACCTGACCTGAGGCAATGGCCTTTCCAGGAATAAACATTTCCGTGCCTACTTTTATCCCTGCCACCACTCTGCTGGTGCTTCTCTGTGTGTGTGGCCACGCTGAGCTCTAGTGGCATGCTTTCCACTGGTGGTTGAGTTCACCTAGGTGGTGAGTGGTTTCAGTTCTTGTCCAAGGTCATGCTGTGTTAATCAATATTTACGGAAACCTGGCAGGCAAAGTAATCTGAATGGGAAGTTTGAGCCGTTGGGCAGTTGGAACTCCAGCTTGGTGCCCTGGCCTTGATGAACTGAAATCTCCTGCCTTGTCCCCAGGGTTTGTTCCTTCTGGATAGAAAATGATTCACACTGAGTCCATATGAAGGGTAGAAAGTGTTTTACCCAGAGGCTCAAGAGTACAGGACATACTGGTTTCCACAATCACACAGGGACATACTGGCTTATACAATTACACAGGGACATACTGGCTTATACAATCACACAGGGACATACTGGCTTATACAATCACACAGGGACATACTGGCTTATACAATCACACAGGGACATACTGGTTTACACAATCACACAGGACATACTGGTTGGTTTACACAATCACACATCGTTGGGGATGAAGAACACCACAGTTGTCCTGTAATCTTACTGGGGACGAGGGAAGAACCCAGACCTCCAACGGTAGGTAAACGGCTTGCTCAAGGCCAGCAACACAGAAGTCCTGGCCCTGGGGCCATCCGTCCTGGGGAAATACCCATCCATTCTTCACCTTGGATTCCCGTTACTTCTAACTCCCTTCCTGCTCCTGCCTCCTTCCTCGGTTTAGGATTGGGTTTTGCCTAAGCCGTGTTTCCCTCTACCTCCTCACCAGCCCTGCCCTCCTGCCTCACCTGCCTCTGTTTTTCTTTGTTTCTGTACCTAGTTCTCCCCCAAGGACTGCAGGAGAAAACGGCAGGGTGGGGCCAACAGCTTTGCTCGTGTGTGCTGGGCCTCCCCTGGTTCCTATCACCAAAACACGCACTGACCAGATTTCTAAGCTAAGAGAGGCAATCACATATGTGTCCCTAAGCTTTCTCTCCTCCTCTGAGGCAGTGGACATCTGTACCGAGGCTCATTGTCTCCTCAATCCACCTACCTGTGACCTCAATAGCTCCTCCTCCTTGGGGTCCAACTCCGTAGCATGGCCCTCCTCCCTCCAGCATCCAACCTTGCTGTCTCACCTCCACCTTCAGGATGCCTAGAAATTTGTTCAAGTTCTTCCTACTCTCTACACCCTCTGGCCTTGAATTCCCCACAGGGACTCCAGGGATTCTGGGACCCCTCAGTGAACCCACTTAAATATGTTGCTAAGCACATGCCACTCTTCCTCCTCCCTGGTCCTTAACCTTGAGCTCTCACAGCCATCCCTCAGGCCCTACCACCCAACAGAATAGCTCTGGTCATAGCTACCAGTGTGCCTGCATCCTCAAGCCTTGTGATCATTGCTTATGTGCACACCGCAGTCCCTACGGCACTGCACATGGTCCTCCCAATACCACTGACTGCAGGTGACCAAACTTGCTGTTAATTTAAAAGTATGGCCTAAAACCTTTTATTGTTAGGCTTATAGTTATTACAGCAATATTATCTAACCTGCTTTCACAACCAATAAAGACACAGACACCTGATATATTTTAGATATTAACTCCTGAGCTACATCCCATTATATCCCAGCCTCCATCACATGCTATCTGCTTCTAATAATTTCTATCTGGAGCCAGGCATGGTGGCGCACGCTTTTAATCCCAGAATTTGGGAGGCAGAGGCAGGCAGATCGCTGTGAGTTCGAGGCCAGCCTGGTCTACAAAGTGAGTACAGGACAGGTAGGGCTATTACACAGAGAAACCCTGTCTCAAAACAACAACAACAACAATAATAATAATAATAATAATAATAATAATAATAATAATAATAATAATAATAATAAAATAAATTTTCTGCTTGGGCTACCTCCCATGCATAATCTCTAAATACTTGCTAAAGTTGTTCATCTGGGTCATTTCGCCATTTCTCTCCTTGTGAAATTCCTACTCTTGGCCCACTTGGTTCTTTCCTGTCCCATGGCAATCCTCCTCCTCTTCCTCCTCCAGTACCTCTCTACTTTTTCCTCCTCTCCTCAAGCTCTCGAACCTTTGCTGTGCCCCTTCCTTCTGCCCTGCCCAGGTGTAGGCGTTTTACTCAGGCAATGGGGAGGCAAGGTTACACAGCAATACTTGGGGTATGTGAGAACGTGCTCATGAGGGCAGAAACTAGATCTTGGGAGCCAGGAATTAGCATCAAAATACCTAGCACTAGACCAACCTCCTCCACCAAACACCCCACTTTGTCCAAGAAGAACGGTGTTCCTAAGATAGGGACTTTCAGAGCTCAAACGGGAGACAGCTTCACGCAATCTGGGATGTGGTAAGCCTAACTGACTTCTATGACTTCAAATTCTACTTACCCTCTCTTCCCTCTCTTGTTCCTCAAAGCCATACTTCTCAGATTCAGAAACAAAAATGTGCCCTTTCTTCTCTGCCTAGCAGGCATTTATTTCTCCAAAGATCACTCTTCTCTTTAGATGCTGTCCCTGGAGCCCATATATTCTCAGCCTTCACCAACAGGTAACTTCCGCCCCTACACCTCTCTCCTTTTCTGTTATAAACCCAACCGCCTCTGTTGCATGCCCACATGGAAAAATCCACACCCAGCAAGCTCATCACAGAGTTTTTATCCGGCCCCTTCTCGGTTAATGGAGAACTGGCGGAGGAGAGGTCCCAGTGAGGTGGACTGTGACCCTGGGAGCTCCTGTCTCTTTTCCCCATCTCACAGCTGGTCTTTATTCCCTTCCTCATCCTAGGAACACCGTATCTTTCTCTTCTGGAGATCTATTTCTCCCAAATACTCCATCGTTGATCTGTGTGGGCAAACATAGTCAAAAGCAAGCTGTGGTGGCTAGGTTTATGTCAGCCTGATTCAGCTGGGGCTACTGGGAAGAGGGTACCTCAATTAAGAAAAATGCCCCACCAGATTGGCCTATGAATAGTGATGCATTTTCTTGGTTGATGATTGATGTAGGAAGGGACCACTCACTGTGGGTGGTGCCATTGCCAGGGAGGTAATCCAGAGGGCTATAAAAAAACAGGATGAGGCAGGTGGTGGTGGTGCAGGCCTTTAATCCCAGCACTCAGGAGACTGAGGCAGGCAAATTTCTGTGCATTCTAGGCTGGTCTACAGAGTGAGTTCCAGGACAGCCTGGAACTATACACAAAGAAAACCCTGCCTAACAGCATGAGAGAGAGAGAGAGAGAGAGAGAGAGAGAGAGAGAGAGAGAGAGAGAGAGAGAGAGAGAGAGAAGGAGAAGAAGAAGAAGAAGAAAGAAGAAGAAGAAGAAGAAGAAGAAGAAGAAGAAGAAGAAGAAGAAAGAAGGAGGAGGAAGAGGGGCTGGAGACATGGCTCAGAGGCTAAGGGCACTGCCTGCTCTTCCAAAAGATCTGGAGTTCAATTCCCAGCACCCATTTGGTGGCTCACAACCATCTATGATGTTATCTGATGCTCTCTTCGGCAGATAAAGCACTCATATACAATAAATAAAATAAATAAATGAAGAAGAAGAAGAAGAAGAAGAAGAAGAAGAAGAAGAAGAAGAAGAAGAAGAAGAAGAAGAAGAAGAAGAAGAAGAAGAAGAAGGAGAAGGAGAAGGAGAAGGAGAAGGAGAGAAAACAGGCTGAGCAAGCCATAAGGAGCAAGCCTGTAAGCAGCACTCCTCCATAGTCTCTGTTTCAACTTCTACCTCCAAGTTTCTGCCCTGAGTTCCCTTGGTGACAGAGTGTGACCCGAGACTCCTAAGGACAAATAAACCCTCTCAGTCCTAAGATGTTTTTTATCACTGTGTTTATTTCAGCAATACAAACGCTGACTAAGACACAGTACTTTTTGGGCTCTCCCTGACCCCACTCCCATGTGTTCCCACCTTCCTCCACTGAGACATCTACAGAGTTTCTCCAGGAATTTCTCTAAATCCTAACCCTCTTCTGCAATGCCCTCCCCCCACTTTCTTACATTTGGTATCATCATCTCTTACCCAAACTGTTGTAGTAACTCCCATTTTCAAGCATCTACTTTGAGTTTTTCGCTTAAAACTTGTTCTTCCAAAATCTTTTGAGATTTTACTATCTCTTCTTTCAAGATAGGAGAATCGACACTTGAGGGTGCAGAGGTAAGGGCTCAAGGAAACAAGCACCTCTGCTTTGTGGCACTTCCCAGATGACAGCTCAGTGTAGCTTTCCTCCCCTCAGCACTCTCCTCAGTACAGGCTATTTAAAGACACCTGAGCCAGTGTGGATGCACCCTTGTAATCCCAGCACTTGGGGTGGAGATAGGGCCATGGGGAGTTCAAAATGATTGTCTTCTCTCTTTCTCTCTCTCTCTCTCTCTCTCTCTCTCTCTCTCTCTCTCTCTCTCTCTCTCTCTTTCTCTCTCCAGGGTTTCTCTGTGTAGCCTTGGCTGTCCTGCTTTGTAGACCAGGCTGGCCTCGAACTCACAGATATCCGCCAGCCTCTCTGCCTCTGAAGTGCTGGGATTAAAGGTGTGCGCCACCACGCCTGGCCTACAAGGTTATTCTCAACTACCAAGGAATTTGAGGCCAACCTGTCTCAAACTGTTTAAGTGAAAGACATCTACTTTGTTTATCTCTTGCTTTAGGTCCCTTCTGTGGTTACGGTGGCCCTCAGCATGCCAGCGTCATCACCTTCAGTCCCTGCCTCAGACTTCACTTCTGGTCACATTGACTGACCTGCTTGTACTTCTCAGCTAGGCTCCTTTTTTTTTCCTGATGAAACTTTATTTATTTGTATTTTTAATGCATTTGTCTCAATGTCTATCTGTGCGCCACGTGTGTGCAGTGCCTTCAGAAGCCAGAAGAGGGTGTCAAATCTCCTGGGGCTAGAGTCACCGACAGTTGTTAGCTGTCTTGTGGGTGCTGGGAATTGAAGCAGCAGCCAGTGGCCTTACCCACTGAGCCACCTCTCCAGCCCTTCTTGTCTTAACATCTTTGCCTATCCAAGTCCCTCTTTCTGGAGCTTGATTGACAGCATAAGCTCCTCCCTCATCAAGCTGTATGGTGCTCTTTCTCTCAGGTGCATCTGGCAGTGTCCTCACTGCATTACAGTGAGGCTGAGGTAGGGGGCCCCTGGAGGCCTGGGTGCTGCCTTCCCCTGTTTGTGTGGGCGCCTGGAGCATGATAAGCTCCCAGGTCTCGTGAGGTCCCTTATCCTTCCTGTTCTTGGTCCCTAGGGCCCATCTGCCTGGGTGCCATGTCACTCAACGTGTGACCGTGCCATGGAATATATATATCATAATCAACATCCTGATGATGCCACACATGCTGTCACCGTCACTAAACTGAGATCAACGAGCAGAAACTGGCATTGGAGGCAGTTGTAAACCCCCCCAGTGTGGCTGCTGGGGACCAAACTCAGGTCTGCTGGGGTTCAGAGCCAGGACAAGCGGCTGAGGAGCCAACTGAACCAAAGCAGACCTGCCTCCAAGTCCTCCCAGCATCCCTGTTACAAGGTGTGGCTGTCATACTCCACCCTCTGTCCTGAACGTTCCAGGGGCTGGGCTTCCTCCCACCCAGACATTTCTCTCTCTCTCTCTCTCTCTCTCTCTCTCTCTCTCTCTCTCTCTCTCTCTCTCTATCTATCTCCCTCACTGCCCCACCCCTAATCCCCCCAAGCCTCATCCGCCCATCCTCCACCCCCACCCCCCCATGTACACACTTTCAGTTTTCTTTTCTTCTTTCTTTCTTTTTCTTTTTCTTTTCTTTTTTATTTTGTTTTGTTTTGTTTGTTTTTGTTTTTTTGTTTTGTTTTGTTTTTTGTTTTTCAAGACAGAGTCTCTCTGTGTAGCCTGGGCTGTCCTGGACTCACTTGGTAAATCAGGCTGACTTCGAACTCACAAAGATTCATCTGCCTCTGCCTCCCGAGTGCTGGGATTCAAAGGGTTCATTTTTAAACATTTACACTGTAACTCTGGCTAGTTTGAACTTCTCTATGTAAACTACCCTGAACCTGAACTCAGGACAATCCTCCTGCCTCTGTCCCCCAAGTCCTGGAATTTATATGTCTATGCCACCGCACTCAGCATGAAAAATGTCTTTAAACTTTTCCCCCTTCCTCTCTTCCACATCCGGCTACTCAGTGCCAGTGTCAGTAGCATGGTGTCTGTCTCTCTCTCACTTTCCTGTCTTGATGACACAGTCCTAAGAGGACAAGACTGGTCCAATCAGGGATTCTGCACTTGGCAGAGAAAGATGGTGGCCAGCCTTTCTCTCTGCGTGAGAAGAGACACGCGGAGTGAGCCAGCTCCTTTGTCTTTATGATCTCAAATTAGGTGACAACTCAAAGAAAAAAAGAAACAAAAAGGGAAGGAAAAGACAGGACTGCTCCCAGGTATGGCGGAGAAGAACGTTTACTGTAACTCTAAGGGAGACAAAGGCAGAGGCAGACTCGTCCTGGAGAGTCCATGACGCTGAGGAGAAGGGGGGTGGAGGGGGGGGCAGGGAGAAAGGGGAAGAAGTACAGCAGCCAGGAAGCCAAATGTACAAAAACGAATGGGTACCAAAATGTCTGGATCGTATAGGAAAGAACCTCTGGGGAAGCACAGCCCAGGCCCTGGACGGGAGAGTTCTGGGTAGAAAGGGAAGAGGAGGAGGGGTTATGCCAGCCTTAATTTGTAACAGGTAGGGACTGAGGGATGCTGGGAGAACTTGGAGGCTAGGACTGCTCTGATATGTTAAATAGGCACCTGAGCCTTGTCCTGTGTCTGAAACTTACCAAACCAATGACATGCCTCCTCTCAAGAGGGTCTGACACTTGAGTGCTCTGACCTGTATTTGCAGCCTCCTCCCCTTGAACCTCTGCTCGCTCTTTAACTTTCAATTCTGTACAAGCGCCTTATGATCTCTGAGCCTGTTTCCTCCCCGGTAAAGGGAGATAGTAATCCTTATCTCCAGCTTGCTCTGGAGATCAAATAAGAGCAGAAATTCAACTGACAGCCAGTGAGATGATGACTCAGGGGCTTAAGGTGCCTGTTACCAATCCTCATGGCCTAAAGCTTGGTCCCACATGGTCTAGGGGAAAACTAATTCCCACAAGTTGTCCTCTGGCTTCCACATTGCACAGTAGCACATGTGCGTGCATACACACACACACACACACACACACACACACACACACACACGTCTTGAATTTGAATTAAGTATTTAAATAATTAAATATTAAACATACACAGAACGGTCATAGCTCATAGTGCCTGCTCCACAATCTTGATCATTTGTGCCCAGTGATGCCTGAGATCATCAGCTTATGATGACCAAGCTTTTGTCAACTGGTTTGATCTCTCCTCTGGCCACTCAGCTGTAATCCTTACTCAAGAATAAAAAAATATATATTAAAATAAAATACAGTAAAAAAGAAATTATGCCGGGTGTGGTGGTGCATGCCTTTAATCCCAGCACTCAGGAGGCAGAGGCAGTGGAATCATTGTGAGTTCAAGGCCAGCCTGGTCTACAAAGCGAGTCTAGGACAGCCAAGGATACACAGAGAGACCCTGTCTCGAAAAACAGGAAAAAAAACTTTAAAAAATAAATAAATAAAAAGAAATTATTTCTATATGCCACAGATAGACATTATGGTATCAGGCTTGTTGGAAAGAGTGGGATGAAGGATGGATTGGAGGGGCCGGGGGTCAATTTAGAGGAAGTGACCACAAGCATCTCAGACACACTTTATATAAAACTGTGTTATCCCCAAACTCCACTTCATACCCCACTCACTGTGTATGTGGACTTTGCTGGGATTTGAATTTTTATTTGACACATAGTAATTATAGACTTAGCAGGCACAGCATGGTAGTCCAATGTCTGTATATAACATGGAACGAGAAGAAGG
This sequence comes from Acomys russatus, assembly GCF_903995435.1. Classification (NCBI taxonomy): domain Eukaryota; kingdom Metazoa; phylum Chordata; class Mammalia; order Rodentia; family Muridae; genus Acomys; species Acomys russatus. Next base: position 4,734,519 of record NC_067165.1, read on the forward strand.
ATAATAAGCATTTCTATCATTCTCTGTGTTAGGAACCTTCAAATTGCTCTCTTCTCATTTTTCAGTAAAATTGTTTTTACTGAACAGATAGCTGGCCTCGAACTTGCAGCTATCTGCCTGTCTCTGCCTCCGGAGTGCTACAGATTTATTTATTAAGTATACAGTGCTCTGCCTGCATGCACACGTGCGGCCCAGAAGAGGGCATCAGATCACTTTATAGATGGTTGTGAGCCACCATGTGGTTTCTAGGAATTGAACTCAGGACCTGTGGAAGAGCAGCAGCAAAATTGTTAATGCGTTTCTATAAATGGTAGCCCCACCACCATCACCTTCTTGTGGAGCAGCAGACCGTATTCCTCTTACCCAGCTATGTTTGGTATCCGTCCTCCAGCCTTCTGTCCCCCTTATTCACTTCAGCTTGATAAATGGCATTGCCCGCCCTGTACACTCTCAAGTCATAAAGCACAAAGCCAACCATCCTGGTTTGGCTAAAACGAAAGCGTTTCACAGAACACTAGACTTCAGCTTTCAATCAGTAAAATTCTAGGACAAACTATGCAAAGTGGGACAAGGTTTCCACCATTTAACATTTTTGGGATTATAATATTATATAGACTGAGCATATTGTATTTCTTCCTCCCCTTTCCTCCTTCTGACATTACACACACACACACACACCACACACACACACATACACACACCACACAACACACACACACATATACACCACACACACACCACACCACACACACACACCACACCACACACACACACACCATATACTCACCTTGCTCTCTTTAAAATTTCTGGCCTCTTTTTCTTTAATAATTGTTGCTGGTGGTGGTGGCGGTGGTGGGTGTATGTGTGTGTTCCTAGATAAATAAATACAATATGTTCAGTCTATATATCATTATTTGTTCCCTGTAGTGGTTTGTTCCTTTTGTTTTTGGTTTGGTTTGGTTTGGTTTTTTTGAGACAGGGTTTCTCTGTGTAGCCTTAGCTGTCCTAGAACTCACTCCATACACCAAGCTGTCCTCGAATTCACAGAGATCTGCCTGCCTCTGCCTCCCAAGTGCTGGGATTAAAGCCGTGAGCAGCCAGTGCCTATCTCCCCCAGTTCTTGATACTTTCCCTGATTGATCATTGGTCATTAACTTCTGCAAACTTGCTCCCCCACCAAATCCATCCCACTCTTTTCAATAAACCTAATCCTATTGTCTGTCTGTGACATGTAGACATATTTTTACTGTATTTTATTTTAATATATTTTTCCTTGTTCTTGAGAACTTCATATGTGTATACTGTGAAATATGATGACACCCTCCTGCATCTCCCCCTTCACCTCCTCAGATGTCCTCCCTAACACACACAGCTCCTCCCATGTTCATTTTCTCTCTCTCTCTCTCTCTCTCTCTCTCTCTCTCTCTCTCTCTCTCTCTCTCTCATTCTTTCAATAACTCACTAAGGCCAATTAGCACATGGGTGTGGAGCCATGTACTCTTCACTGTAGAACTTACCAGTGTCCACACCCTCAAAAAATAAAAAATTAAAAAGGAGTGATTCTTTCTCCCCCAGCTGTTGCCAACAGACAGTAACTCCTCAATCAGGGGTGGGGCTTGGGTATCACTTCCCCCAGCTGTGGAATTTTGGCTAAGTCAATTCTTGTTGCTGAAGACACCCCACCCTTTGGCTGCAGGACATAGAGAACTTAATTTCAAACTGACTTGGAAAATCCTCCCTGACAGCTAGCTCGCATATTGTTTGCAAGCTGTTAGAAGATAAAAGCATCAATGGACTTGCCCAATGCTAGAGCCCATAGGCTACAGTACTAACCAGACAGACAGGATGTGCCCGCCCAGTGGTGGAATAGTGAGTGGCAAGATTGTTAAAAGATAGTCAATTTTTGGTTGGATTTGAGGCCTTCCCTATAGAAGGGAGTTTCGTGACTGCTACTATAATCCTGGTCAAAAGTCCAGGGTTTAGGAAATCATAGGGTGGGGCCTGTTACTATTATCTGGCTGATACAAGGGGTTGTGTTCGTCTGTCTTACATAATCATCCTCAGAGAAGGATCCCTGATACTTCTCCCCACCCTCCTTGTTACCCATATTTCTAAAAAACAAAAATGGTATTGGTAAATGTAACGGTTTGAATCAGAATGGCTCCTGTAGGCACCCACATCTGAGTGCTTGGTTCCCAAGTGGTGGGACTGCTTAGGAAGGATTAGAAGGGGTGGGCTTTTTAGCGGAAGTATGTCGCTGGGGGTGGGCTTTGTTAGCGGAAGTATGTCACTGGGGGTGGGCTTTGTTAGCGGAAGTATGTCACTGGGGGTGGGCTTTGAGGTTTCAAAAGCCGATGCCATTTGTAGTTCACTCTTTTGCGAGGGAGGGGGCAGAGGTTCGAGACAGGGTTTCTCTGTGTAGCCTTGGCTGTCCTGGACTAACTTTGTAGATCTTCCTGCCTCTGCCCCTCAAGTGCTGGGATTAAAGGTGTGGGACACCATACTCAGCTAATCTTTCCTCTTTTTAACTTGATTTAATATGCTTTTCTTTTTATAATCAAATACAATTTTATACCAATCTGCCCACTATTACAGAATCCAAGAAACTCCATACACTAATCATTTACACAACTCTAAAAATAAATTATTTCCTTTTTTTTTTTTTTTTTTTTTTTTTTTAGTCTCATGTACCCTGGGCTGGCCTGAATTCCTGATCCTTCTGCCTCCACCTCTGCCTCTCAAGGATATAGATGTTCCCCACTACACCTGGGTGACGTGACACCAGAACTCAAACCCAAGGCCTTGGGCATGCTATACAATTACTCTACCAACTGAGCAACGTCTAGAAACACATTTCTTATTCTCATCATGTGAGGCTGTGCTGAAGAGGTTGAAGTCTAGTGCTTCGCATAGCCTCTGGGCTTGGTCTACAGTGACAGCACTCTCTTTCTCAGTGGGGGCCCCTTCTCTGACCCCTAGAAACTCTAAAGAGCATCAGATAGCTAGAAGGAAAAATTACAGGCCCAAGCCTTTCCTGATGGAACCTGTTCAGCAAGCACCTGGGGATTCTTGGAAATACCTAGCCTTCAGAAAATAACCTTTAATTGTACCTGGAAATTCTTCCCCCACCCATAGAATAATTAAGTACTGTGCTCTCCTTCTTGTAATAGGACCCGTGCTACTGCATGTAAATGTGGTGCAGTACCAATGTATGTAGATCAAGTGTCCCTAGCACCCTAGCCCCTGAAAACCAGACACATTCATCCTCCAGCCCCTCCCCACTGCCTAAGGTTTATAAATCCCTGATTCATGAAAATAAAAGCTTGCTCCCTCGTGTTGGTGCCATTCCTCCACCATGACTGTTGGAGACTACATTTATTCTGGGGAAGGAAGGGCTCCTCTCCTCCCTAGAAAATCACTACTGGATGCTGAGCTTACCTGCCAGCTGCTGGGACCACCTGGGGCTTGACTCCTGGTCAGGCAGCTACGGCAGGACTTGCCGCAGCAGCTCCATCACCGCAAGCTTGCTGCTGATCGTTCACTGGGCATGCATCTCAGTGAACCTGGGTGTGCATCTCAGTGAACCTGGGCGTGCATCTCAGTGAACCTGCCTTCCGGCCAGTTACAAACATTCATCTGTCCACCCACATCCTCTGCCGTGCTTAGAATGGCAGCTTCACAAAGAGCTGTAATACTTTTGGTATTATTATCAGGGTCTTGTGGAATTCCCGAGTTTCCACTGCCATCTGACACCAGCAATCTCACTCTAAAAGAGCTAACTGTAATACCTGGTGGGGAAAGTCATTCCACACCCCGGCCTAGAGGTCTGACTGCTCTCGTCTGGAAGCAAGCAGCACCTGGACCAGCCCACCAGAAATGGAACCCGGGACACTGAACAACATCATTATTGTCTAATTTTGAGAACTGTGTACATACTCTGTGAGCCTATCTTGAATTCTATTCTTTTTGCTAAAGATGGCTTCTTCGGGTGTTTTCTGTCGCTTAATTCATGTAGTCTGTGGTTGACGTATGCTGCTATGTTTGTGTGAGGGCTTGCCTCTTGATCATCTAAGTTCAGATCAAAGGGTTGGATGAAGAGCCTAATACATCATATTATTGTGGATTTCTGTTTTCTTTTAGCAAATAGCTTCTTTTGTCATTGTATTATCTACTGAAAATGCTTTCATGAAAGTGAGCTATCCAGGCCCAAGAGTGGAAAAACTTACTAGATGTGCTGGTTAGTTTGGTTTTTTGTTTTGTTTTGTTTGTTTTGTTTTTGTTTTTGTTTTTGTTTTTGTTTTTTTGTCAGCATGACATAAGCTGAAGTCCTTCAGGAAGAGAGACCCTTAGTTAAGAAAATGCCCCCATCTAATTCACCTGTAGACATGTCTGTAGGGAATTTTCTTGATTAGTCATTGATGTAGGAGGGCTCAGGCCACTATTGGCAGTGTCATCCCTGGGCAGGTATCTTGGGTTATAGGAAAAAATAGCTGAGTGAACCCTGAAAAACAAGCCTGTACGAAGTGCTCCTGCATGGTCTCTACTTCAGTTCCTGCCTCCAAGTTCCTGCTTTCAGTTCCTGCCCTGATTTACCTCCATGATGAACTACAAGATGTGAGATGAAATAAACCATTTCTGGGTTGGGCAGTGGTGGCACATGCCTTTAATGCCAGCACTTGGGAGGCAGAGAGAGGTGGATCACTGTGAGTTCGAGGCCATCCTGGTCTACAAAGTGAGTCTAGGATGATAGCCAAGGCTACACAGAGAAACCCTGTCTCAAAAAAGAAGAAGAAGAAGAAAAAGAAGAAGAAGAAAAAGAAGAAGAAAAAGAAGAAGAAGAAGAAGAAGAAAAGAAAGAAAGAAAGAAAGAAAGAAAGAAAGAAAGAAAAGAAATAAACCATTTCCTCCCCAAGCTTCTTTGGGCTGGTGTTTTATCACAGCAGCAGAAACAAACATGAGTCCTGCAGTAGGCCTGCAGACAAAATCCTTTCTCCACCACTTACACTCAGGTGACTGTTGAATCTCCCTTAACTTTTCGTAAGCCTCATAAATCAAAAGACAATAATAGCATCCCCACAAGGTGGCTGTAATTATTAATAAAATAAAAGACCTTGAACCACAGTAGATCAAACAGAAATAGCTGTTAGTAGTATACCAATTTAAAGGCAGCTTTACAAGCAGCCATCTTACTTTCCAGAAGGCTTACACAATACATAGCTTGGTTATTAATTAAGATAATAACATAGAATGATCATGGCTTAATGATCATAGTGATTTCCCTCTAAGGTGTTTTCTTTTTAACTAGGCCTCCCACAGACAACGTACCCTACTGCAAAGGTAAATGGTGGCATTACCAGCTAATAGCCGAATAAGGAAAAGAGGCTACTGCAGTGTTTTAGGTATCTCTTCGGACCATTACTACATTCATTATTACTATTTATAGTCACTATCTACATGCCCGGCAAGGGCCAGAGGCATCACTGTGCTTTCAGTCTTGGTCTTCATGTCATGAATTAGGAGTTGCACTGTCATCTTAAAGACGAGAAAACAGAGTGCAGGTCATGCACAGGTCAACCTAGAACCTGCTGCTTTGGCGAACTGTCTTTGCTACACTCTGCATTGAAAACTACAATGTAGTTGGATAGTCTCATCTGTAAAGCATAAAACCTCCAAAGGGCTCTCCTGCCTTCAGATGGGATCCCAACTCCACTACATACTAAACTTGGCAACTTATTTAATGTCCTAGCCTCAACTCTCTAATCTATAAAGAAGGATAAAAATTAAAAAACAAAAACAAGACCTAATACATAGGGCGGTAATTAAGAAAAAATAAATTCCTGGTGCAGTTCTTAGGATCTAGTAAATGCTTCCTACGTGTTGCCTGTTACCGTAAAGCTTACATGTCATTATTAGATGAAGAACTGACTTATTTCTGAGTCAGGTGCCCTTACCTTGATCTCCTGCCTGCCTGCCCAAGCACTTCATCTTTAAACCAGCATGTCATAAAGACTATTTGGGTTTTATTTCTCCCTAGAATTAGGAATTTGGGGAGACACTAAAATTAAAATAATCAGGCTATATAAATTCCTCTCTGCCAAGGTGGCTGTGAGCCAGGCCTGCTGGCAGTCAGCGTGCACAAGCCAAGGGGAGATGAAGGGTACATGTCCCTTCAAAAAATGCTACAGCCAGGATCAATCTCTGGCCTGGAGTCAGAGCTTGCCTTGTCTATAACAGAGCCAGCTGGACTAGACAAGAGAGCTCTGTTGCTACAAGGGTCAACTGGCCTGGCTTTCCTACCAAGAAAGCAAAGAGAGCCCTAGGTTCCTCCATCTTCTAGGGCTGGGTGAGTGTGGCCAGAAATTAACACAACTATTTTCAGACAGGCCATGAAACCTGAAGGCAAGGTTTCAGGGATTGGACAACAAAATGGTCCTCACAGGAACTCTGCCTTCCAGGGACAGGAAAAGTGTTACAGGATCTTTGATCCCATTGTGATCCCTGAGATTGTGAACTGTAAAAACCTGTCTTTTGTCTGGTGTGGTGGAGCCCTAACACACACCTTTAATCCAAGAGTTATATACTCACAGGATTTAGTAAAATTGACCCTCGGTCAAGAGGTGGAGCAAGAAACAACCTGACAGGAATTAGAGTAGGAGGGACTTTGAGTTGAGGAGTATTTAGGACAGCGTGTAAAAGTAGAAGGGGTCTTTGGTGTTTGGCGCTTCTTTATCTTGGGCTTTTAGCTTGACTCTTAGCTTTCTAGCTCTTGAGCTCCTCAGCTTCTCGGCCTTTGGCTTTTTGGGCTTTGAGCTAGCAAGTCTTTGGCCTTGTGTTTTCTGGCCTTTTCCTCCTGGGCGGTCAGCTGAGCTAGTGAGCCTTTTGGGGCCTTCTCCATTGGGATGTGAGCTGAGTAGGAAGGCCAGCTGAGTGCTTTCTCTGCCTCTCTGAGCTAGCAGGTTTTCACCACAACATCTGGCACCTGAGTCTTTATTGGTAAAATAGAGTCATCAGGGATTTTCAATTAAAACAACAGAAAAGCACACGAGAAGTCCCAAGGAGTGGACAGAGACAGTGTTGCTCATAGGGAACTAGAGGCCACAGTAGCAGACTGTGCCCAGAAGACTCACTGCTTAGGAACTGCTGGCCATTTTGAGGACTTTAGCTCCTACTCTAAAAGAAATGGAACCTTTTCTGCAGAGGAAAGAAAGAGTCCCATTCACAGTCTAAAGCCATTTACTCAACAAATAACCTTGAACACCTGCAACAAATGATGCCAAGTAACCAAGATGAGTATCATGAAGAAAATAACCCTCACCTGCTTAGACAGCAGCCCCAGGAAAGACGGAATCAGTTCAGGGACCAAATTCTGGCAATACTTCACCATCAAGTCATATCCAACCTTCTACTACTGCTGTAAAATGGGCAGAGAGCAAGCAACTGCACATTCAAAAAATGCACAGGAGGTAAAAACTGACTATCAAGCCATATTACCAAAATACCTTCAGGGTATAGGGAAAGCAGTGGATAGAGTCTGGCATAGTTCAGAGAGAAGTAACGCCTACTGAAGGGGCACATCCGGTTAAAGCTATGCACGCGAGTACAGATATTCTCAGTAGAGGAACCAGATGACAGCTCTGGAAGAGCCTGTGTCTACTGCACGGACTGACATGGGGGCTGCTGTAAAATGCACTCCCAAGAAGCTACCTGCACACTGAAACCTCAGCAAGTTCTAGGAATTAAAAAGCGTCCACAACTGCTATTGAAATTTGGTTTAAAAAAAAAAAGAAAAGAAAAGAAAAGAAAGTTGGTTTTGACAAAATTATTTTGTATTATAGGATATAATGTTTTGTTCTGAATGTAGCTGTTCACTACAACTCCTCTTTCCAACCCCTACTCCCAAGAAAACAAATTCAAGGGAGAAAAAAAAAAAAAGCAAGTAATCATTCCTGGGCATAGCAGAGAGATAAAACCAATAGAATGTCTGAAGAAAGAGACATGATTCACTAGGCAAGCTTCTTAAATAAAGTATGTGGAATTCAAAGGCAGAAGGGGTTGTTTTTTTAATTGAAAATAAATATTTCATGCAATATAGTTTGATCATGGCTTCCCCTCCCTCATCTAGCTCCCAAATTCTCCCAATCTCCCGACGCATCCAACTCTAGGAGAGGGGGGAAGATGTAAGCATAAGGTTATTGTGTAGTTCCAATGCTGATTTCTGTACCCCCCCCATGTCTGTTTGCAATCCTTGTTCTGAGAATCTCCTGTCTTGATGTTGTGTAAACACTGCTCCCCAATTGCCCCCTGCTATGCCAATAAAGCAGTTTACAGCCCATCAGGGAGCAGGAGAGAAAACAGGGCTGGACTTCCTGCCAGCCAGGGGAGGGGCTGGACTTCCTGCCAGCCAGGGGAGGAGCAGTTAGCAAAAGGAGGTGATTCAGCAACGGGCAGATGTCCAGGCTAGACCAGGAGAGAGAGCTCAGCAAGGAGAGCTACGAAGTGCAAGTATCTCTGGGACATACACTGGGAGGAAACCAGATTAGCTTAGGGGGTTAAGAGTAGAGTTAACACAGCTCACGATTGTTCTGCAAAGCTTGTTAAAATAATATAATGGAGTCTCAATTATTTGTATGATAGCCAGGTTAAGAGGGAAACTGAGAAAGAAAGTTTTATAAAAATAACCTCAACACAAAGAAAAAGCATGAGAAACACACACACAAATACCATAAAAACACAACATTTGAAGCCATAATATATAAGCAAAGACCAATAAGATTTTTTTAATGCATTATGAAACAAAGACAATCTCCAAAAATACCACTAGGTTCATTTTGTATTGGCCAGCTACCGCTGGGCATGGGACCTGCCCTTAAGCGTAGTTTGTATACCCAGTGAGATTCCATTGGAGAAAACTTTTCCTTTGCAAGCTGTTAACAACTGGAGATATCTTCTGGCTTAGGGATAGGGGCTCCTGTTCAGTTTCCCTCTCAGTGCTAGGACCCCTGTGGCTTGGACCTGTGCAGGCCCTGTGCATGCTGCCACAGTCTCTGTGAGTGCATAAACACATCAATCCTGTTGTTTTCTTTGTGTCATCCGGCCCTCTGTCTCTTACAATATTTTGGCCTCCTTTTCCTCATAGTTCCCGGAGCCCTGAAGGGAAGGGTTTGAAGAAGACATCCCATTTAGGACAGAGTTCCATAGTCTCTCACTCTCTGCACAGGGTCTAGTTGTGAGTCTCTGTATTGGTTCCCCGTCTACTGCAGGAGGAAGCTTCCGAAGGGGCTGTGGCTAAGTGAGGGACATAGAGCATTTCCTGATGAAGGCGGATGTGATGTTTGGAATGGTCATGTGTTTGAACACTTGGTGATGTTCTTTGGGGAGGCTTTGGAGGTGTGGCCTCACTAGAGGAAGTATGTCACTGGGGTGGACTTTGAGAACTTCAGGCTTCTTTCTGCTGTGAGCTTATGGTTCAGGATACGAGCTCTCAGCTTGCTCCTCCAGCCTTCATGATGCTGTGCCTCCCCTCTGTGATGGAGATAGACCCCTAGCCCTTCTGGAACTGTAAACTCAAGAAGACCCTTTGGTCATGGTGTTCCATCACAGCAATAGAAAAGCGACTAATATAGTGGAACTGGAATGCAATGACACAGGGGTCCCATAGTCCAAGGTAATGTAGACATTGGAAAGTGCGGACAGGCTTAAAACCCAGTCCTACCACTTGCTTAAGATGTGTGAAACCTTGAGCAAAATGGTTAACCTTTCCAATTGATTGATTGATTAATTGGTTGATCAGAGACACAGTCCCATGTAGTCTGAGCTAGCTTCAGATGTTCATACACCACTTTGTTTGACCTTAGTGGAGTAATTGGATTTCAACATACAAAGGTAGGAACAGTGTTATTAAATATGAATAGCAGGGTAGAAAGAACACCAGGAAAGGTGCATGGAGGAACAGAACATATGCCTATAATCCAGTCCGGGAAGTTGAAGTGTGAGGGTGGGGAGTTCAAGGCCAGCCTAGGCCATTACAATGACCCCTGTTTCAAACAAACAAAGCAAAAAAAAAAAAAAAAAAAAAAAAAAAAGGCAAAGATTTCATGAATGCAGAAGAGGAGCAAAGCAGCTTCACTGGGTGGAGCCAGTGCAGAGAGGAGTGTCAATGTTTCCTGAATTGTTCCGAGGTGTGGGGACTCTGCACACATTAACTCCTGTAATATTCACAGCATCGAAAGTGTCATCTCCTCCGTTTCACTCGTGAGGAAGCTGATGCTCTGAAGCCCGAGATGCAGGGCCAAACTAGAAAGTGGAGAAGATTGGAGCTTAGCTCCCCTGACTCCAAAGCTCACGTTCTTCCCGTCTGGACCACGGGTGGGCCTTCGCTGCAGCTGGTGCCAGAGACAGAGAAGATGTCATTGTGATAGTTCGCATTAACTGACAGTTTAGCAGAAACTAGATCTGCCGGGGAGAAGGAACTCTGGCCTGGCCACGTCTTGCGGAGCCACGCCTGGCAGAGATTACCTTGAGTTCTTTAATTGAGGCGGAGAGACCCTGCCACTGTGGGCGTCACCATCCCCTTGGCTGGGATCTTCGACTATGTAAGTGGAGAAAGGCAACTGAGAAGTAGCATTTGTTCATTGTTCTCTGCTGCTTCTCCCCACTGCACGTTTGTTTGTTTGTTTGTTTGTTTGTTTGTTTGTTTTTGTTTTTGAAGCAGGTTCTCTCTACAAAGCCCTAGCTTGTCCTGGAACTCACTCTGTAGACCAGGCTGGCCTTGAACTCACAGAGATCCACCTGCCTCTGCCTCCTGAGTACTGGGACTAAAGGTGTGCGCCACCACACCTAGCACACTCTCTGCTTCTTGTCTTAACTGTCCCTGCCATGTGGCCAGCTGCTCCTAGCTCCTGCTGCCGTGATCCCTGCCATGACAGGCCACACTCCTGAGCTCAGAGCCAGAATAAGCCCTTTTTCTCTTGAGCTGCTTTGTCAAGGTTTTGTCATAGCAACAAAAGGGAAACTAAGACAGACAGACAGACAGACAGACACCACACACACACACACACACACACACACACACACACACACCCCTGTCTTCCCCAGCTTCCCAGGCTCCCAAAGCACAGAGGTTTGCTGTCATTTCGGGCATCCAAGATCCACAGCTGGCAAGCTCACTGCAAAACTGCTCTGAGCAGACCAAGCTAAAAGGTTTCAGAGGGGACACTGGTAGTTCAGCATTAGATTTAAATGTGTCAGCTGTGGGGTGGGGGAGGGAGGGCATCAGTCACACTGCTCGCTGTTCACACATCTGTGCTACCTTGGAGTAGTAACAAATTAAGCCAGAATCAGCTCTTCACACTGAATGATTTTAGAAAGCTTGCTTTGCTTCTGCAGCTTGGATACTCTGAATGCTAAAAAAAAAAAAAAAAAGGAAGCAGATATGGTGGGAACCACATGTAAAGAAGGTGCATAAATTACTGCAAGATCCTGCAAGCTGTATTCTTTTTCTTTTTTTTTTTTTTCAGAAACCCTCTTTCATCATCCCCCCCTCACCCCCTCCCAGTTTTTTTGTCAAATAAAAAGGAAGACAGTAAGGGTAAGAATAAAAATGCTTTAAATGCTATTTCCATCCCCCCCCAAAAGCCCTTAAAGATAAATGTGTCTTTTACATTGCAAGGTAATTTCTACTAAGAAAACAAACAAACCCACATGCTTTGAGAACGGGAACTGACATTTGAGAGAGAGTTGCCATTTAGCACATTTAAAAATAGAAACTCCAGTAGATACAGCATTTCACCCATTAAACACACGAATCAACACTCAGGCTGGCTGCAGTGGGGGTAATTTCCCAGGTTACTGGGCTATTCAATAATGCCCTATTTTTAGGGCTTGGGTTGGGGGAGGAAAACAAGTCGGCTTCGGTGGCTTGTTAAAGATAGAGTCCAAGGGTTTCCACGATCCATCTCTGTAGTGCCCAGAAATAAGAACCAGGAGGACAGAGAGCATTCGTTTCTATGACAAAGGCACTATGCTTGAGCTTTTGTGGGCAGCTGAGATTAACAGGAAAAGGGTTAGAGTGGTGGCTGTGTCCTTTCTCATTGAGATGATTGTCCCTGAGGGGACCTTAAGGATGGCCTGGCACCAGACATGTGATGTTCGTGAGCTGTCATCTAGTGTTGTTGCCCTCTGAGCCCCGCTCTGGGAAACCAAACTCTCCACCATAGAAATGCAGCTGGCAGGTTACAGCCCATCTCATTCCCTATAAAGCTGTTTCCTTAGTGCCCCACCCCCACCCCCCCCCCCACCCCCGGCAGCCAGGACTCAACGTTATGACCTAGCTTTGGAAGTCACTTGCACCTGTTCAGGTTTTGGAGTGATGTAATGGTGACGCAGAAAAAGGAGATCAGGGGAGGGAATGTGCCCCATGGAGAATTCTTTCCGAGTGTGGCAGCATCCACTCCCGAGTACAATGTTGCCAAGAGAGGTGTCTGATGCCTGTTCCCGGCACAGGTAAGTTGAGATGCTCCATACGCCACAGCTAAGTGTCCATGGTGACTTTGGTGGAGTCCAGCCCTGGTTCTCCAGTGCAGTGTTCCTTGTTCCTCCCTTTCTCTGGGTCTGAGTCTTCAGGCTTCTGGGTGATTGAATGAGCTGGCCAATATTCTTTCAACCAGTTGATTTGTTTGTTTGTCTGATTTGCCCAGGGGCAGTGTCTGTGCTTTGCACTAAGTCTATACTAGTAGAATAATCGAATTTTACCATGCTGTGCCTGAGTGATGCTAAGACATCCGTCATAAAACAGGAAGGCAGGTGCAAGCTTGGCTTTAAAAAGTAAACAACAAACTGGGCGTGGTGGCGCACACCTTTAATCCCAGCACGCGGGAGGCAGAGGCAGGCAGATTGCTGTGAATTCGAGGCCAGCCTGGTCTACACAGAGAAACCTTGTCTCAGAAAAAAAAATTAAACAACAATAATAATTCAGTTATCTTCAAATGAAACCAAGAGTGACAGGGAAAGACCATGTGGCCAAGTGCCAACAGACCCAGTCTAGAAAATAGGTCCCTGATTCTTAGTGTGCTTACCCTCTGTGTGGCACAGCCTTACAAAAGAGACACGGCAGAGCCTGTGGACTTAGCACTCTGCCCCTGGCGTGCATTTCAGTTCCACTTCCACACATCCAGGGATCACCATGTCTTCCCGAGTTATTCTTAAGGCAAGCCTACTTCCCCTCAGTCACTTTCCTTTTGGACTTCCGGGTTACAACTTATCTCTATCCTTTTTTCTTTTCCTTCCTTCCTTTCTTCTTTCTTTCCTTCCCAAAAAAAGGGAGGGGGATTTATGGAGTCCTACTGTATACCTAGCACAAACTAAGTTACCTATAATGAAAAAAAAAAATACAAACCAGCCCAAACATCACAGATATTAGTGTAAATGAAAAGCATTAACCAAATCATCGCAAGCTGAAAATAAGGAAGGAAAAAGCATCGCTAACCTAATGTCAGCACCAGGGTCTTATCTAGCCTGAGCTCAGGAAAGGCTCCTTGGAGATAGATGATTTAGCTCAAATCCAGAAGTGGGTTAATTTGCTGAACAGAAGGAAAGAGGGTTTCCAGATGGAAGGGCTGAGTGCACAGGTCCTGACAGGAGCTACACAAAGCAGGAAGCACTGGGAGAGCTGGTACAGCCAGCAAGTTGGCAAGGAGTGGGAAGGCCAGAGACAGGGGCCCAGAGCACTTAGCCCTCTGGGCCCTGTGAAAGAATTTGCCTTGACTCTCAGGCAAGCAAGAAGCCACCAAATGCTTCTAAATAGAGGGGTAATATGGTTTCATGGTATTCTTTTTTTTTTCTTTTTTTTTTTTTTACTTATTTTTATTTTTTATTGCTTGAGAATTTCATGCAAGCATATTTTGATGAAGTCCACTCCTTCCATCCTTTCCAACCCCTCCTATATTACCCTCTCACTGTTGTCTTCCAGTTTCGTGTGTGTGTGTGTGTGTGTGTGTGTGTGTGTGTGTGTGTGTGTGTGTGTTTTAACTTACCAAGTCCACTTAGTGTTGCCAGTACACACTTGGGTGTAGATTATAAGTAGCCTCTCAGGAGCCACATCCTTGGAGAAAACTTACTCTCTCTTTTCTAACAACCATCAGTTGCCAAATAGCTCCTCAGCCAGGCGTGGGACTCCATGATCGCCTCCCTCCTCTAGGCCGGGCGTTTTGTCTGGCTTGAGTTTGTACGGATCTTATATTTGCTGTCGTACTGCTGTAAGCTGCTGCACTGGTGGGGCCAGAAAACAATGTTTCACTATAGTCACCCACTGACTCTGGCTCTTAAAATCTTTCCACAGTGATCTCTGAGCACTGCAAGGAGGAAGTGGAAAAAGAGGTGATGATGGCATCCATATAATAATAACCAAGTACGTAATTACACGTTGACTTAACGTTAAGTCCTTTAGCAGAGTACTAGTGGTAGGTTCTCCCCCTAGGACCTGTAGCGTAGCTAACCACAGGCTACTGCACTGATTGCAGTGCCAGTCATAAGGTCTGTTTATAAAAACAGGACTTAAATCTGATCAGAAAATGACTGGTTGCATTCCTAACATTTGTGCCACGATTGTATGTTCTCAGTAGGCTGATCTTGTCAGACACGTCATTTATTGTAAGGTTTCAGGATTCACAGCTGGGCAAGGCTGGTGATTACTTTTCTCATCAGTAGCATATATAGCACCTCACAGCCCTATGAAAGCTAGCCAGTAGGGATGATAAGGCTTCCTTGGTTGGTACTACCTTGATTTCTCCGTGTTCTGTGACTCAAGTATACAGTGTCTTCAGCAATAGGGTTTTACCATCAAGTTCTGGAGGACAACCAGAAGCAATGACGGTAGCCTGTATTGTTTGGAGGATCTATGTGACCCAACGACACCAAAAGAGACAATTCATCCTGGCCATGGGCCTTTTATTTACAGTCTATGGTGTCTGCGATAGGTATTGTCACATATTATAGGTTAACTTCTTTTAAACTATTTTTAATACGTGTATATATGTACTTACTTCAGAAATCTCCCACACAAGTAAGACCTTTGTAAAGGCCTTTAGTATTAGTTAACGCTCTGCGGTGGTTTGAATGGCAACGGCCCCTATAGATTAGTGTGTTTGGATGCTTGGCCCACGGGGACTGGCACTATTAGATGTGGCCTTGTTGGGAGAAGTGTGTCACTGGGGTGGCAGGCTTAGCTGGGCCTAGTGTGGCAGCCTCCTTCTGCTCTCTGTGGATTTGGATGTAGAGCCCTTCTCCAGCACCACGTCTGCCTGTGCTGCCGTAGCTCCCACCACAATGGCAATGGGCTAAGCCTCTGAAACTGTAAGGCAGCCCCAAGGAAATGTGTTCCTTTATAAGAGTTGCCTTGGTCGTGGAGTCTCTTCACAGCAGTGAAACCCTGACTAAGACCCCCTCCTGTACTCTCTCCCCTACTCTCCCTTCCCATCCTCCACCTGCTCAGTCTTTCTTGCTTCTTTATCCCCTTTCCCTCCTCAAACCGCCTGCTTTTGAGCTCCCCTCCCTGGAATGCACCCCCATGGCCCTTTACTCATCTCCTGGATTCTATGGGTACATAGCTGAAGATTCAAAGTTAGCATCTACATGTGAGAGAGAACATACGACATTTGTCTTTCTAGGTCTGGGTTACCTCGCTCAGAAAGATGATTTCCAATCTGTCTCTTTACGTGAAACTTTCATAATTTCATTTTTCTTTCTTTCTTTCTTTTTTTTTTTTTCTTTTTGGTTTTTCAAGACAGGGTTTCTCTGTGTTAGCCTTAGCTGTCCCGGACTCGCTTTGTAGACAAGGCTGGCCTCGAACTCACAGCGATCCGCCTGCCTCTGCTTCCTGAGTGCTGGGATTAAAGGCGTGTGCCACCACGCCCGGCCTTCATTTTTCTTAATCTTACTAATATCTCATTGTGTCAGTGTTCCACGTGTTTGCCATCATCAGTTGATGTACATCTAGGCTGCCTCTGTTCACTGCCTAGTGTGAACAGAGGAGCAAAGATCACGAGTGATCAGGTATCTCCCTAACAGGACACAGAGTTGCTTAGGTATATGTCCAACAGTGATACAGCTGGACCATATGGTAAATCTATTTGTAGCTTTTTGAGAAATGGTTTCCGTGGCAGCCACAATTTTCCATTTGTCATCATTTGATTTGTTTTAGTTTGCTTGCTCTTGTTTGATTTCAGGAATTCTGTCTGGGGTAAGATGAAATTTCAAAGTAGTTTTCACATTTCAAAGTCTGTTTCACATCCCACACTTGGGATCAAAACAAATGTTTACATCCACCACAGTCACCTTGTGTGAAGCGGATCACGGGAAGGGGGCGGGGGGCTTTGAAGTTTCAAACAACCACACCAAGTTCAGTGTTGCTCTATTTCTGCCTCTATCTTTTGGACAAAAGTTAAGCTCTCAGCTACTGCCCCAGTGCTATGCCTGCCTGCCTGCTGCCATGTTTCCTACCAGGATGATCACAGACCTCTAAAACTATAAGCAAGTCACCATTTAATTGCTTTTCTAAGTTGCCTTGGTCATGGTATCTCTTCACAGCAATAGAACAGTAACTGAGACAGGCCTCTTCATCAAAAATCAGGCCACTTTAGGAAGAGTGTGCTTTTATGTGGATCCTCCGTTCTATGCCATTTATCAAAGTGTCTGTTTTTATGCTACTGCCATCTTCTTTTTGTTGCTACAGCTCTGTGACATAACTTGAAATCAGGGCTGGTGATGCTTTCAGCAAGTGTTCTTATTGTCCTGGATCACTTGTGTTTCCGTAAGAAACTTGAGATTGGGTTTTCAATTTCTATGAAGAAACCGGGCATGGTGGCACACGCCTTTAATCCCAGCACTCGGGAGGCAGAGGCAGGTGGATCTCTGTGAGTTTGAGCCCAACCTGGTCTACAAAGGGAGTCCAGGAAAGCTGAAGCTACACAGAGAAACCCTGTGTGGGAAAACAAACAAAACTAAAACCAAGATAGTTTCTGTGAATAACTGTGTTAGAGTTTTGATGGGAGTTGAATTGAATCTGTAGATTGCTTTTAGGAGGGTGGCACAATATTATTACCAATCCGAGAGCATGGGAGGTCTTTCCATCTTCTGGTATCTTCTTTGATGTCTTCAGGCTTAAAGTTTTCAATGTGTAAGTCTTCCATTTCCTTGGTTAAATTTATTCCAAAATATTATTTTTGAGGCAATTGTGAATAGGTTTGTTTCCCTGATTTCCTTCTTAGTATATTTGTTATTGGTATATAAGAAAGCTACAGATTTTTATGTGTTAATTTTTTATTTTGCTACTTTGCTGATTGTGCATATAGGCTATGAGAGATTTTGGGTGGAGTCTTTAGAGTCTTTTCTGTATAGGATCATATCATTTGCAAATAATGATACCTTGACTTATTTCCTATTTGTCTCCCTGTTATCACCTTTGCTTGTCTTATTGCCCTAGCTACGACTTCAAGTACTATATTGACGGGGAATGGAGAGATGGACAGAGTTGTCTTGTTTCTGTTGGTGAGAATGCTTTTTATTTTGTCCTTTTAGGATGATGTTGGTCCTGGGCTTGCTGTACATTGCCTTTATCATGTTGAGATATGTCCACTTTATCCATAGATTGTCCAAAACTTTAAAAAAATATATTTATTTATTATGTTTACAGTGTTTTGCCTTTGTGTACACTTGCACACCAGAAGAGGGCATCAGATCACATTTTAGATGGTTGTGAGGCACCATGTGATTGCTGGGAACTGAACTCAGGACCTTTGGAAGAACAGACAGTGCTTTTAACCACTGAACCATCTCTCAGGCCCCAGTCCAGAATTTTTATTAAGAAATGTTGAATTTTTTCAAAAGCCTTATTTGCATCTAAGAAAACGATCATGTGTTTTTTTGTTCTTGAGTTTATTTATATGATCCATTACTTCCTGTGTATTGAACTATCCCTGAATCTCTGGGATGAATCCGTTGTAATTGTGTTGTATGATCTCTTTTATGTGTTCTTGGATTTGTTTTGTAGGTGTTTTATTGAAAAATTTTACATCTCTCAAAGAAATCAGCCTATAATTTTTTTTTCATTCTTCCTTTTTTCTTCTTTTGGTTGACTATCTGGTTCTAATATCAGGGTAATACTGGATTTATAAAATGAATTTGCAAGTGCTCCTTTATTTTACGCTATACCCATATGGCCCTGGACTTTATTGAATTGGTAATCTTTAAATTATCACTTCTACTTTGGGGGTTATGGATCCACTTAAATTATTTATTCCATCTTGATTTAGCTTTGGTAGTTCCTATACATCTAAAAATTCATCCTTTTTTTTTTTTTCTTAAGATTTTTAAGTTTACTAAGTATAGGTTTTGAATACATCCTTAGGATTTTTTAAAATTCTCAGTGTCTGCCATAAGGTCTGTCTTTCACCTCTAACCTTACTAATTTGGTTCTTCTCTCTCTTCCTTTTGGTTAGTTTAGCTAAAAATTATCAATCTTGTTGGCATTTCAAGAAACAGCTCTTCATTTCACTGATTCTTTGTGTCTTTTATTTCTAGTTCAGTAATTTCAGCTCTCATTTTTATTACCCTTTCTTATCTACTGTTTTAGGGAGTTATTTTTGCTTTTTCCTGTGGGTGTCCCATACCCCTGGGAGTCATTGGCCACTTGGTCCTGGAGCAAAAGAAACAGAAGTGGTGAGCAGGGTTCGTAGAACATCAGTAGGATGGGATAACTTCCGGGAGCAGCTTCAGTGAGACGGCTCAACTTTTTTCTTGGGAAGTGGGTGAGGGGTTCCCAGGGTAGTTACACACTATTGCCTGGGGCTTGAGGTGCCGGGAATGCTTTGTTTACATTCCAGAGGTTTCCAGGTTCTTCTTACCAGGAGAGAGGAAGTTGAACCTTCATGTTGGTCATGGGCTATGCGACTTCTCTCAGGGTGAGGGTTGTGCTTAGAGACATTCTCCAGATAAATTCAGGCAGAGAACAAGAAGTCCGCTGCTAAGAAAGGGAGTCGTACGTTCTGCACCAAGCTCTGGAGAGCTATCTGAACATGGCAGCACTGGGACCTTCAATGGCAAGATATTCCAGCACTTGTTCTTCCATGGCCTTTAAGTGCATCACTGTGTTAGTCAATCCGTTAATCTCTGTGTGTCTTTATTAGGGAGTTAAGACCATTAATATTAAAAAGCTATTATTAAATGGTGTATATTAATTCCTATCGTTTTGTTGTTTTGTGATATTCTAGTAGACCTTTTAAACAATTCGTCATTAGAGGTTGTTTATTTGTTCCTTGGGCCTTTTTGGGGTGTGCTTAGCTTTTTAGGGTCCCTATTGGGATAAACCCATAACTAAAAGCAATTTGGAAGGGAAAGTTTTATTTAGTTAACACTTCCACATTACAGTCCATCACTGAAGGCAGTCAAGGCAGGAATTCAAACAGAGCAGTAGACAGTAACTGAAGCAGAGGCCACAGAGGAGTTGGCTTATTCCTCATGACTTGCTCAGCCTTCTTTCTTACACACCCTGGTCCACCTACGCAGGAGTGGCACAACCCACAGTGGGATGGATGGACCTCCCCCATTAATCACTAATTAAGAAAATGCTCTTTGGTCATTTTCAATTGACGTTCCTCCTCTTAGATGTCTCTAGCTTATGGCAAGTTGACATAAAACTATGCAGCATACTGACCTTCTCTTCAGATCTGCATATTCCTTCCAGCATCTTCTGTAGTGCTGGCTTAGTGGTAGCAAATTCCACAAATCTGTTTTTATCATGGAAAGTTTTTCTTTCCTCTTTGATCATGACTGATAGGTCTGCTTGCTATAGTAATCTTGGCTGGCATCTGTGTTCTCTCATGGCTTGTAGAACATCCTTCCAACTCTTTCCAGGTTTCATAGACTCCGTTAACAAACCAGATGTTATTCTGGTTAACATGAATATATAAAAGACTTGGGCTTCTCCTGCAGCTCTCAAAACACATTTTTTTGTTCTATACATTTACTGTTTTGATTATTATATGATCTGAGGAGGGTTTGTTTGTTTGTTTGTTTGTTTTTAATCTGGTCCTGCCTATTTGGTGTTCTGTATGTCTCTGCCTTGATAGGTATATCTTTCCTTAGATTTAGGGATTTTTTTTTCTTTTTCTGTGATTTTCTTTGCCTTTACCTGAATTTCTTCTCCTTCTATACATATGATTCATATGTTTTGTCTTTCTATGGTCATCCAGAATTTCTGCTTGTTTCATTTATTAGTTTTTGTTTTATCTTTTTGTTTTTTGAGACAGGGTTTCTCTGTGGAGCCTTGACTGTCCTGGACTTGTTTTGTAGACCAGGTTGGTCTTGAACTCACAGTGATCCACCTGCCTTTTCCATTTATGAGTGTTTAATTATTGTAACCTTTTTTTTTTTTTTTTTTTTGACTGAATGATCCAGTTTCTTTTTCTACTTGATCAAGTCTACTGGTCAGCCTTTCACAGAGCTTTTCATTTCATTTGACTTCCTGAAGTTTTCTTTTCAAGTATTATTTCAGTTTTGGTTTTCTTCAGACATTCTATCTCTTTATTAAATTCTATTTTTTGTATCTTGAATTGCTTCTTTATTTCATTTTATATGCTTTTTTCCATAGGCTTTATTCTGGTGTTGTTCATTTTGATCTTTGAGTTCTTTAAACATGTATAATTTCTATTTGACATCGTTATCTCACCTTTGTTGACTAGGCGTTTGCATCTCTGTTTGCTGTTACCCCAACTTGTCAGTTATAAACTACACCAATGATGTGTGGAGTTTAGTCTTTGAACCATTCAATGTTAGTGTGCAAATGGTACTTCAGAAGTTCTCCCAGCTCAGCTGGAGCTTAGTGAAACTTATAAGTACGGACACAAACTTTTTGTAGGGTTAGAATATTCTTGCCAAAGATCTTCAGAAGTCTGTGGCAGGCTCACAGAGTTTTTCAAGTGGTCCTGGACTTGTGTTCCTCAGTGGTGCAGTTGTGACACAGGGTATGGGTCCTGCTACCTGGGAAGGTGGGCAGGACATAGGGTCCAAAGACAGTGAGGATGGAGTTGTGGCTGTGGGTACCTGCGGGTATCCACAGAACGCACAGTCTTTAGACAGAGGTGTCTACCTGGAAGGGTGCTCAGGACTAGCAGTTCCCAGGTTGGGGTGGGGAGTGAAGTCATGTTAGGGTGAGGGTCACTACATGGAGGCAGTGTTCAGGATGTTGTGGGTCTCTTATTTTCAGGGAGGCTGTTGGCCACCAGCCCATGAAGGCAGGAGGGGCAGATGGCAAAAAAACCGAGCGTGGAAGGCCATGAGCATGAGAGAGAATAACAACTCTGAGAACCACTTCAGGGAAAGAGTTCAACTTTATTTGGAGAGAACAAAGGCTATATAGTCCTTGGAGGGTAGGGAGGCTCCCAGGTAGGTGAACATAATTGGTTGGAATTGGGCACTTCAAGGATATTTGATTTGCATTTGGCAGATGCTTCTATCACATGAATGGGAACACAGTACCTAATTATCCTGTAGATTCAGGGTGGGGAGAGCTAGCAAGGAACTGTGTCAAAGGCCATATACCAGATGTGATTAGAGGCATCTATGTCTAAAGACACTCTCCAGATGAGGTCAGACAGAGAGCAGGAGGCCCTGCTGGGGAGAGGGAGTCCTCCATCTAGGCCAGAGCTCAGAACGGCTGTATGGACTGCAACCTCAAACAGCAGGGTCCTTCCCACAGGATGTGACGGTGGAATCCTTTTATTATATTTTATTTATGTTTGTCTATGCATGCTCACATGTGTTTGCAGGTGTCCAGGAGGCCAGAAAGGGATATCAGATCCCTTGGAGCTAAAGTTGGAGGCATTTGTGAGCTGCTTGATATGGCTTCTGGGATCTGAACATGGGTCCTCTGGTACAGCAGTAAATGCTCTTAACCACTGAACCATCTTTCTAGTCCCGGTTGTACTGATTCTGAAGTGATTTTGTAGATGGCCCCATGGGAAATTTACCAGCAAGTATAGCCATATGCAAATCAGCTAGCAGGTGATGCCGAAGTACAAGGGAAGATAAAGACAGCTCAAATTTAGAAGAGGGGTAATGCTGGGTGTGGTGGCACACGCCTTTAGTCCCAGCACTCGGGAGGCAGAGGCAGGTGGATCTCTGTGAATTCATTAGAGGCCAACTTGATCTACAAAGCCAGGACAGCCAGGGCTACACAGAGAAACCCTGTCACAAAAAAACAAAGCAAAGCAAAAACAAAAAACAAAAAAAGAGAAGTAGATTCAGAGAATTGCAGGCACATTAGAGAGATAATTATAGCGAATACTGAAGTAAGTTTGGAGACACTAGAGAGAAGGTATTGAGAATAAAGTTTTGGGGCTGGAGAGATGGCTCAGCAGTTAAGAGCACTGTCTGCTCTTCTAGAGGTCCTCAGTTCAATTCCCAGCAACCACATGGTGGCTCACAACCATCTATACCCTCTAATGCCCTCTTCTGGCATACAGGTATACATCCAGATAGAGTGCTGTATACATAATAATAAATAAATAAAATCTTTTTTAAAAAAGAATAAAGTTTCAGGGGCTGGAGAGAAGGCTCAGCAGTTAAGAGCACTTGTTATTCTTGCAGAGGAACCATGTTTGGTACCCAGAATCCATATGATGGCCTAAATAACTCTAGATCTAAGGGATCCAATGCCCTCTTCTGACCTCCATGGGTATAAGGCATACACATGATGTGCATGCATACACACAGACAAAACATTCATAACACAAACAGACAGACAGACACACACACAAATTCAAAGAAGAAGAAGGAGGAAGAGGAGGAGGAAGAGAAGAAGAAGAAAGAGGAAGAGGAGGAGAAGTTAGACAGGGTTTGAGCCTTTGCTGTCCTGGACTCGCTTTGTAGACCAGGCTGGCCTTGAACTCACATTAATCTGCCTGCCTCTGCCTCCCGAGTGCTGGGGTTAAAGGCATGCACCCGGCTGAAGTTATACTTGTATATAGATAGATTTTTCCCACAAAAAAAGGATGTTTGAGATAGGACTCCATAGATTTTGTGGTTTTTTGTTTGGTTGGTTTGGGTTTTTGTTTGTTTCTTTGTTTGCTTGTTTGGGGGAGGGGGTGTTTTGTTTTGTTGGTTTTTCAAGACAGGGTTTCCCTGTATAATCTTGGCTGTCCTGGACTTGCTTTTTAGACCATGCTGGCCTTGAACTCACAGAGATCTGCCTGCCTTTGCCTCCCCAAGTGCTCTGATTAAAGGTGAGCACCACCACCACCAGGTCTTTTTTTTTTTTTTTTTTTTTTTCCCCCGAGACAGGTTTCTCTGTGTAACCTTGGCTAGCCTGGACTCACTTTTAGACCAGACTGGTCTCGAACTCACAGAGATTCACCTGCCCCCCTCTGCTTCCCAGAGTGCTGGGATTACAGACATACACCACCACACCCAGCCATAGATTTTGGTTTAAATAATGAAATGAGGGGCCCTTTAGATTTTAAGATATATGAACCTGAGACTCAAAGGAGAGAATTGGTCTGAAGGTATAGATTTAAGTGTTAAAGTAAGGATGACCACTGAAGCCCCATATGGGCATGAGTTCACTTGGGAGCAGAGTATTGAGGAACAAGAGAAGGAGACTTAGGAAAAACCATTTAGGAGTCACACTGAGAAGTCATAAGAGGAGGGCGATTCTGCAAGCAATGCTAAGGAGTAGCCACAGGGAGGGAAGAAAACAGGAACCAAGGGCAGCAAGTGTTTGGAAGCCGGGCTGATGTTGACAGTCTCCAAGGCACTCTGCTGAGAATTGAGCAAGCTGAGGACTGGAGTTGCCAGTTGCTCTAGCAACCTCCAGTGTTAGTGTTAATATGGGTGGGAGTGCATCAGGGAGGGTGGATGAGCGGAGGGAGGAGGAGTGACTGGGAGGGGCAATTCCTTTGAGAAGTTTTGCTGAGCAGAGAAAGGGTGCAGGAGTACAGGAGGAAGTGGGTCCAGAGAAAATATTTTGGACTATACAAGCTTTGAGTATTCTTAGATACTTGAAAAGCATTCAGGGGAAGAAAGTGGCTGAATATTTTCTATAAAACAGGTCTGAAATTTGTTTTACAGTTTTAGCAGTTACAGTTACCTGTTATAAAGTTAACCGTGCCCGCTTCCGAGCAGGGCATGGTGGCACACGCCTGTTCTCCCAACACTCTAGAGGCACAGGCAAGTGGATCACTTTGAGTTCAAGGCCAGCCTGGTCTACAAAGTGAGTCCAGGACAGGCAAAGCTACATAGAGAAACTCTGTTTCAGAAAACAACAACAATAAACAAAAACTACCAGGTGTGGTGGCACACACCTGTAATCCCAGCACTGGTGAGGCAGAAGTAGTGGATCTCTGTGAGTTCGAGGCCAGCCTGATCTACAAACTAGTCCAGGACAGCCAAGATAACATAAAGAAATCCTGTCTCAAAAAACCAAAACAAAACAAAATCCAGTGCCCATTTCCAAGGGCATGTTAGTGTTTTTAATCAGATATTTGATGAGTCAGCCCAAGTAATAGATGCTGTGGGACCACTTCTTACACTGCCAGAGGCCTTGTTATTGCTCTGCCCCTGAGCAACAGTACTGGGCTCGTCTGCTCAGGACTCCCAGGACTGAATGGGGTATGTCACGATCTTCTCTGTTTTTCAAATGTTTTCAAAGGATACAGACAGTATTTTCTTCATCTCTGTATGGGGCTGGGCCAGGTGCCGAGCCTGATCACACTATGGCATCATGTACATTAAGTGAGGTGGAGCTGAGCCATACAGTACACTCAATACTCACAGGATGAATCCCTGGATAAAACATAGCAGAAGTAATTTAGGAAGAGGACTTTTGAAATAGACTACCAGAATACATAAGTATTTTTCACCTTCCATCAAAACACTCTCACATCTCCATTCACCCATAACGTCGTCCCTCGGGGTGAGATAAGCCACATCTCTCTATCAGAATGACTTCTGAAAAGCCCAGGAGTAAACAAGTGTGTGACAGGTCCTGGCTGAAGCATCCAGCCAGAGGGGGCTCTGTGATAAAGTCTCACTCTTGGGAGCGGAAGATGGAGGAGAGAATCAGCTCCTTGGCCAACGTGATTTCTCCAACGATGAAGACCTTTCACCTAGGTCAACCTTAGCCTTACAAGGGAGCAAAACTGCTCACTAAATGGAGCAGCATTCAGGCAGGAACAGGCCTGAACTTGTGCCAGGCTGGGCAGTTGCCTCAAAGCTGAGCTGCCTCCTGCCTCCCGAGATCAGTAAAGAGTGTATGTGGTCTCCTCTGAGTTCATTCCTCAAAGTCTGGGCCTGGATGACTGTGCTGGCTAATGTCAACTTGACACAAGCTAGAGCCATCTGAAAGGAGGGACTCTCAACAGAGAAAATGTCTCTGTCTTAGTTAAGGTTACTATTGCTGGGATAAAACACCATGATCAAAAAGCAAGTTGAGGAGGAAAGGGTTTATTTGGCTTACACTTTCCACATCATAGTCCAATCACTGAAGGCAGTCAGGACAGGAACTTAAACAAGCAGGAACCTGGAGGCAGGAGCTGATGCAAAGGCCATGGAGGGGTGCTGCTTACTGGCTTGCTCCCCATGGCTGCTCAGCCTGTTTTCTTCTAGAACCTAGGATCACCAGTGCAGGGATAGCATCACCCACAATGGGCTAGGCCCTTCCCCTGGTCACTAATTAAGAAAATGCCTTACAGCTGGATACTAAGCAACACAGAGAGGCGTGCAATTTAAATATGTTGGTTTCCACAACTAGGCTTTTGATGAAATCTTGAAGTGAGCAATAGTTTCTCTGTTCCTTCTTTCTGCCTGTCATGCTGCCCTGCACTCTTCTTCCATAGCAAATGGGGGCAGGGACATAACAAACCACAATACTAAAGACTGACTCCAAGCTGGGGCATGGTGGTGTTCACCTTTAATCCCAGCACTTGGGAGGCTCTGAATTAGGGGCCAGCCTGGTCTATAATAGTGAGTCCAGGACAGCCAGGGCTGTTTCACAAAGAAACCCTATCTCAACGCCCCCCCCCATCAAAAAAAGGGACACTGAGCTGGATTATTGAGGATATAAAGTTTTTTGGTTGGGTTGCGGGGGGGGGGGGGGGGGCGTTGAGACAGGTTTTCCCTGTGTAGCCTTGGCTGACCTAGACTTACTTTATAGACCAGGTTGGCCTTGAACTCACAGCAATCCACCTGCCTCTGCCTCCCCAGTGCTGGAATTATAGGTGTGCACCACCACACCCAGCTGAGGATATAAAGTTTATTAAAAGAGTTATTAGCATCATGGACAGACAGAGAAGAGTTAGACAGGGGATCTGAAAAGAGTTCAAGTCTCAGCATCTGAGACAGACTCTGGGACTCTGAAGATAGGAAACCAGGCCCCATGTACCACAAATAAATAGAGATCTCTCCTGATACTCCCTGAGGATGGGAAAGGTTTCACAGCACCAACCTATAACTAGGCACTCTGGTTCCAAGGCAGGAGGCAGGAAAAGGAACAAGGAGCCGGATGTGTGGCCACAAAAATTCTTTGATATAGATTTCTCCACATAAGAAATCGTAGCACCTGGAAGTCTAGCTAAAGGACTCAGACAGTATCTCAGGAGGGTGTCTCTCTGTGTCTGTGGGAGGAGAGGGGCCGCTGGGTGAACTGTAGCCTGAGCAGCAGCTAGAATCCAACATTACATTTTTACTATAAATAAAAGTGAAAATTTACTATAAGCAACCAAACAGTGTCTTTGGTTTTACAGAGAGCAATCTCTCATTTCATTATGGCCGCCCCTACCTCGCATACAGGTTGGCTTAACTTTGCCTTGTAGCCATGAACCAAGCCAAACACACACACACACACACACACACACACACACACACACACACACACGGAAACAGATGATGGGTGGATGGATAGATAGATAGATGGATAGATAGATAGATAGATAGATAGATAGATAGATAGATAGATAGAAAGATGCCTGAGGAAGAGGGAAAATAGAGAGTCATTAAGGAAAGCTGGGTCTAAATATCAAATAATATTGGATTGGTGGTGTAATCTGGAGGTGCAAAAGTACTTAATCTTTCTTGAAAGTTGGTTTCTAAGGACTAGAGAGACAGACAGCTCACAGTTAAGAGAGCAGAAGGCCAAAGGTCGGTTTCCAAAACCCCACATCAGCGCCTCACAAATGCTTGTTAGCTGCAGCTCTCTGGAGAGTCAATGCCTCTGACCTATGTGCACATGCTCTCTCTCTCTCTCTCTCTCTCTCTCTCTCTCTCTCTCTCTCTCTCACACACACACACACACACACACACACACACACACACACATTTAAACAAGAAAGAAAAAAGATCCTTTGGGGAGCCTAGCATGGTTGCGCACACCTTTAATCCCAGCACATGGGAGGCAGAGACAGGTGGATCCCTGTGCCAGCCTGGTCTACAAAGCAAGTCCAGGACAGCCAGCTACACAGAGAAACACTGTCTTGAAGGGAGAAAAAAAGATCCTTTGGGAAACTACTGTGCTGAGCTGTGCCATCTCTCCCTCAATCTTTGGTATGACCCACATACTTTCTGTGCTTTCCCCGAGTCTGCTGACAGTGGCCATTTTTATCTCTTTTTCACAAGTATGACCAGACTGTTCCAGACAATCTGGTTGCTCTTGAAACTTTTGTTTTCTGTTAAAGGGAACACTTGGGTTAGTGGTGTGTAACTCACAATCTAGCATTTTATTTTATTTTTATTTTTCAAGTCAGAATTTCTCTGTATAGCTTTGTAGACCAGGTTGGCCTCAAACTCACAGTGATCCACCTGCCTCTGCCTCCTGAGTGCTGGGATTAAAGGCATGTGCCACCATGCCCGGCTACAACCTAGCATTTTAGAAGTTCCACTTCTGACTACTAACATAGGACCTTAATGGAGCTGATGCATAAGACATGTGAGGTGCAATTTTACTAGTTTTGAGAAAAGGCAGCTGTGGTAGAGACACAAACTTCATGAAGGCTGAGGGACTGCTTTGTGCTGTATCATGTTAAGTAGTAAAGTGAGCTTAGTCATAGAAAATGCGATAGCTCACACCTCCCCCAAATAATAAAAATTAATGTCAGGTGAAGAAGCAGATGGAGGTATAAGAAAGTGTGGGCTCGTTCCACCCTCCCACTGGACAGCTGCCAGGATCTGTTTCTAGGGATGCTCTCCAAGTTCCTCCTCTTGGTTTCTCCACCCCCCCACACACCCCCCCCCCCCCCGCCGTTCTCCAGGAAGACCTGCCTCTTTAAATCAGCAGACTCAGTCCTGTACCTTTTTCTAGGGCCCCACATAGGTGCGGCCTCATCCCAGCCGCAGGATAATTAGGGCACACCTGTGGCCCAGGCACCTGTGACAGGGGAGGTTAATGGAACCCAGAGCTGGTTGGGCAGAGCTAAGGCTGCCTGGTTTGCCATTGACCCTCATCAAAAACACACCTTTAAACTAGCCCTTAGCAGTAATCGCGGTGGTGCCTCTATTTGTGCTCTTGCCCCTTTATACATCGCTGAACTTGTTCTGGACTCAAAAGAGGTTGGGGGCTAAAGGTTGTTTGGCAGTCAGGACGTTGTTACTGCATCTCAGCATGAGGCATGGTCTAACCCACTGGAGGCAAATAAGCCAGTAAGCTCAAAAGGTGGAGAGGAGGCAGGCATGGCGGTGCACACTTTTAATCCCAGCACTCAGCAGATGGAGGCAGACAGATCTCTCTGAATGTTAGGCCAGCCTGGTCTACATAGTGAATCCCAGGACAGCTAGGGCTAATGTAGAGATATCCTGCTTCCAAAACCCCAAAGAAACAAAAAGGCAGTATTGCTGGGGCGTTGGTCTGGTGTTATGGATTCTGATGCTAATTATTGGCCCCCAAGATCTGGTTGCAGCCCAGATGAGCACACTCTCACACACACCTGTCCTTGTGTAAACCTTGTTCCACTTATTTAAAGTAGATTTCGTTAATAAAGAAGACTGAAGCTTTGGATTCCGCAGAGGAGAGAGAGGTGGAGTTTGAGGTTCTCTAGCCTGGGGTCTGGGGACCATGAGGCAGAGAGAGAAAGGAGACAGGTAGAAGCGAAGCAAGCAAGAAGAAGAGATTACAATGGGTTAGCGTGGAGAGGAGCTCATGGCCGGGTCGGCGTGGATAGAAGAAAGCAGCCCAGACAAAGAACATTAGCAAGTATTTTGAAATTACGGGTGGGAAGAAGCCCAGGATAGGAATGATTAGAGCAGATGGCCTGGGCTGGGGGCTGGGAGGTGATCAGGATACTTTAGAGGGTTAATATCTGCCCAGTCACAGGTAAAATGAAGCTACTCTAAAATACAGCAGGTATCTGGCTTTATTGATTATGATAGTGGATTAGATAATACTGCCGTAATAATTATAGACTAATTTTATAATAAACATTATTAGATGTTTTTTTATATTATACAACACAGTACAGCCCAGTTCAAACAAAGTCTTCATTCTCACAGAGAAAAGAAAAAAAAAAGATAGACGGCAAAAACAAAACTACATTCATATAGGGCAGGCACTAAGGAGCAAGGAACTGTGACTGACGGGGACAGTGAGGGGCAAGCTTTAGGTAGAGACCAAGGGGAACTTCCTCTGAGGAGACATTGCTGTGAGCCTGGATGATAACAGGATAAGGCAAATGAAAAGCTTTTCTGGAAGGATCCATCAGGAAAACACCTCCGGAGTGGCAAAGAATGTGGTGAGAACAAATCTTGTGTGTAAGGGGTGTATGGCAAAAACTAATAAGCTGAAGGCGAGATGATGGCCAAGGAACGGAGGACACACTGAGGGGGGTTGGGTTTCCTTCTAATTATAATGTGAAGCCTTGAAGTATGTTTTGGTGAGAGACTGGACCTGGGTGAAGTCTGATGGACTATTCCTAAATTTATATTCATAGGGCATACAAAAAAAAAAAAAATACACAGACTTGTCTTAAGGCCCTTCACCTCGCTCCCGTGTTAGCAGCTCATGACATTATAGAAGTGTGACAGCAACACTGTGATTGGACGGTTGTAATCCACAGAGCTTACCAGATCTCACGGAACTACACTGGTGTGTGTGCCAGATCTCATGGAACTACACGTGTGTGTGTGTGTGTGTGTGTGTGTGTGCATGTGTGAGAGAGAGAGGGAGTTAGTTGTTGACAATTTTATAACATGCATAGCTTTCCACTACCACCACCAAAATCAAGATGCCAGCTCCGCTGTCACCACAAGGCTCCATGGTGTTACCCCTCTGCAACCACTTCTGTTCCCTCCTGTCAAATCCCAGTCTCAGGAAACCAGCGATCTGGCTCCCATCTCTGTAATTACAACATTCCAAAGACATTGTATAAATGGAATCACATGAGGGCGGGTGCCCTTCTGAAATCTGCCTTTTTACTGAACAGAATTTCCCTGAGGCCCATCCAGTGTGCTGTCCCAGTTTATTGCTGAGTGGTATTCATCAATATGGTTTACCTTTTTTTTTTTTTATTCACCTACTGGAGAAAGTCTAAGTTGTACCTTATTCTTGACTATTATGAATAATAAGAACATTTGTGTATAGCTTTTTACATGAACTTAAGTTTTTTCCCTCTGGGATCAATGTCTAAGAATACAATCACTATACTCTATAGTGAGTGATTTTTTTTAGTTTTAAATTGGGGGATAGCAGATAAAGTGTTCGATAGGCACAGGTTTGTAATCCCAGTATTGAGGAATCAGAGACAGATGTCCCTGGGACTCTCTGGTCATTTGGTTTATCCTAATTTTCATGCTTCAAGCCATTGGAAGAGCACTTGTTTCAAAAACAAGGTGAATGGCATCTAAGGAACAATTCCAGGGTTGAGCTCTAGCCTCCACACACACAAGCACACACCTGTGCGCCTGTATGTACACACACATGCACACACTCAAAGAAACTGATTAACTGTTCTCTAGAGTGACTACCCTTTTATATTTCTACTATCAAAAGGCTGCTGGCAATCCAGGGTTTCTGCATCCTCATTTGGTGTTAGCACCATTTTTTCCTTCTGGCCATTTGGCTAGATATATAATGATAATTGATTTATAGTTATAATTTGCCTTACAGTAGTGAGTAATGGTGGTAACTGCTTACTTGTCACCTGCAATTTCTCTTCAATGGAAACTCAATACATATCAGTCTTAGTTATATTTCTATTGCTGTGACAAAACATCATATCTAAGGAAATTTATAAAAGAAAGAAAGCAATTTATAGAGCTCACAGCTCCAGAGGGTTAGCGTCCATGACCCTCGTGGTGGGGAGCAAGTCAACAGGTAGGCAGGCATGGCAGTAGCTGTTAGGCAGCATCTGATCCCCAAGTGCAAAGCAGAGAGCTAACTGAGACTGGAATGGGCCTCTGAGACTTCATAGCTCATCCCAAGGGACACCTCCTCCAAGGACACACCTCCTAATCCTTCCCAAACAGTTCCACCAACAAGCAACCCAATGTTCAAACATAAGAGACTGTGGGGGCCATTTGTATGCAACCAACACAATATCTTCACCTCTCTCTCTCTCTCTCTCTCTCTCTCTCTCTCTCTCTCTCTCTCTCTCTCTCTCTCTCTCTCTCTCTTTCTGGTTTTTCAACACAGGGTTTCTCTGTGTAGCCTTGGCTGTCTTGGACTCACTTTGTAGATCAGGTTGGCCTCAAATTCACAAGGATCTGCTTACCTCTGCCTCCCAAGTGCTGGGATTAAAGGCATGAGCCACCATACCCAGCTCTTTTTCCCATTTTCTAATCAGATCTTTATTGTTGAATTTTAAGGAAGTCTTTCTATAGTCTAGACACAAGCCCTTTGCCAGATATGTAGTCTGAAAATATTTTCTCCCAGTTTGAGGACCATCTTTTCTTCTTTTTATAGGTCTTCACAGAGCAAAAATTTTCAGTTTTGACATGGTCTGTATTTCCCCCACTTTTGGTAAGTGTTTTTGGTATCAAGTTGTCATAAGGTTCTAAAAACTTTGCTGTGTTATGTTTATGTGTAACTCTTAGATCCACTTTGAGCTAATTCTAAGCATTAGATAAAGAGATTTCCCCCCTAAAAGTGTCCAATTGTACATTTGTTGAGAAGGCTAGCCTTCCTTCACAGAACTGTTTTTGTTCCTTTGTCAAAAGTCATTTGAGCATGTTTATATGGGTCTAATCCTGAGCTTCTGTTCTGTTCCATTGACCCATGAGTCTGTTTGTCTGCTAGTACCACACTAACTATATAGAAAACTTGCCATGGAGTTTACTCCATGTTGCGGGGAGAGGTGGCACATCTCTGTAATCCCAGCATTTGGGAAGCAGAACTAAGGGACAAAGAGGTCAAGGCCAGACTGGGCTACTTAAAACCCTCTCTGGAAAAAAAAATTTAATGCATATTATTTTTCCTGTTTAGTTTTCTCTTGCTATTCTGAAGGTTCTTTGCCCCATCATATATATTTTAGAATAAATACTTCATTAAAACCCTTGCTAAGGTTTTGAGGGAAATTGATTACACTTATAAATAATTTTGAAGATTTGCTTTTTTTCCTCTCTCTTTCTCTTCCTCTCTTCTTCATTCTCTCTCTCTCTCTCTCTCTCTCTCTCTCTCTCTCTCTCTCTCTCTCGGATTTGTTGGTTTTGGTTTTGTTGGTTTTTTTTTTTTTTTTGGTTTTTCAAGACAGGGTCTCTCTGTGTAGCCTTGGCTATCTTGGACTCACTTTGTAGACCAGGCTGGCCTCGAACTCACAGAGATCTGCCTGCCTCTGCCTCTGTCTCCCAAGGGCTGGGATTAAAGGCATGCGTCACCCCACCCCACCCCCAGCTCTTTCTGTATTTCTAATGAGTGCAAATAACCATGGATCCCAGAAGAGGTTGCCAGAGCCTCTGGAACCCTGGAGTAGCAGTAGCAGAAGATTGTGAGTCTCCCAGTGCATGTTCTTGGAAGAGTGGCAAATGCTCTTAGCCACTAGGCCATCTCTCTAGTTTCCTAGAGGTCAATCTAGGAAAAAAAAAAATATATATATATATATATATATAAATGAATACAGTATAGTTCTCATTTATTTAAATTTTCTTTAATTTCTTTCAACTGTATTTTGCTATTTAGCATGTGGCTTTGTGCATATCCAGCACAGAATTATTGCTGAGCACTTCCTTCATTTTCTCTGGAGCTAGTATAAGTGGGACTAAGTTTTTTATTTTAGACTCTACAGAACTGTTGTTAACATGTAGAGTTTTGTGTGTCTGTCTTATGCTCTGTAACCTTGTTGTATTTGTTAGGAGTTTTTGCTTTGTTTAATTTGTGGCTTCTTCAGATGCCTTGAAACTGTCTATATAGGCAGTTATGCTGTGTGCAAACCTGAGCAAATTATTTCTGGGTTTCCAAACTATATGTCTTTTTTTTTTTCTTGCCTTGTGCAGGATAAAGTTTTCAGTGCAGTGTTGAATAAGAGTAGCGAGAATGGGGACCCTTGCTTTCCCCTCATAGTAAGGATGACGATTAATGTTAACTGTCAACTTGATGGGTCCAGAAGCAACCGTCAGACAGGCCTCTAGGCACGCGTGTGGGGGATTCTCTAGGTTAGGTTCCTCTCTGAGCACACTTGTGAGGGATTTTCCTGATTATGTTAACTGGGGTGGGAAGCCCCATCCTTGAGGAAGGTGACAGCATTCCCTGGGACTTGGGACTTCTATGCTGACATATCTCTATAACAGCTGGACAACCTCACATGGCTTTCTGCACAGCTTCTCAGATGATGTGTTCCTTCTATACGTTCCACACAAGGAAACCAGAGAAAGCTGAGCATGGGCATGTGCCACCCTGTTTCCTGACTGTGGCACAAGATGACCAGCCACCTTACTGTCCCACTGTAAGACTTCCCAGCCATGATGGACTGTGAGCCAAAGCAACCCTTCCTTCCTGTAGTGGCATTTGTCAGCTACCTTATCAGAGCATCAGGGAAAGTAACAAGGCACAGAGGGAAAGCCTCCAGTACAATGTTATCTATAGAGAATTTTATAGGTCCTCTTTATCAAATTAATTCATTTCTGCCTATTTCTATTTTTAGTTGAGATTGCAGGACTAAAAATTGAATTTCAACAAAAAAATATACACTGTATAATTTTCAAACACTGACTAGCTTTTTATACCTGAAATAAACCCTATTTTCTTGTAGTTAAAGTATCTGTCTGTTTTGTTTTGTTTTGTTTTGTTTTGTTTTGTTTTGTTTTGTTTTGTTTTGTGACAGAGATTCTCTGTTTAGCCCTGGCTTTTCTGGACTCACTTTGTAGACCAGGCTGGCCTCAAACTCACAGTGATGCACCTGCCTCTGCCTCCCAAGTACTTCGATTAAAGGTGTGTGCCACCACACCTTGCAGGTGTTTATCTTTTGTGCACAATGCTAGATTCAACTAGCTAATTTTTAAAAATAGTGTTGTCTCTGGGGCTGGAAAGTTGGCTCACTGGTTAAGAGCACTGGTGATTCAGCAGAGGACCAAGATGCAGTTCCCAGCATCCTCTTGGCAGCTCACATCCATCTATAATTCTATTTTTAAGAGATATGATGCCCCGTTCTGAATTCTGCAGGTACAAGACTGTGTGCATGGTACACATGTGTATGTTCATCAAACACCCACACAAATAAAGATAGATAGATAGATAGATAGATAGATAGATGCATGGATGGATGCATGGATGGGTGGATGGATGGATGGATGGATTGATGGATGGATACTATTTAAATTGCTTTGTTAAAAGACCACTTTGGGGGTCTGGAGAGATGGCTCAGAGGTTAAGAGCACTAACTGCTCTTCCAGAGGGCCTGAGTTCAATTCCCAGCAACCACATGGTGGCTCACAACCATCTATAATGAGATCTAATGCGCTCTTCTGGCCTGCAGGTTTACATGGAGATGGAGCACTGTATACATAATAAATTAAAAACAGTTTTTAAAAACCACTTTGGTTTCTTTGTACACAATGCATGGAAGAAGGAGCCTGTCATCTGAGAAGCTACTGAGAGAACCACCAGAAGTTGTTCAGGTGTTAGAGATATGGCATCATGAAAGTGAGACACCATCAGAGTCAGAATGTACAGGAAGAATCAGAGAAGACTGCTGTTGGATCAGGCGTGGTTTGTAGGAAAAGAGGACCAGTATAGGCAAGGGAAATAGCAAGACTGATGAACCAGTACCGGGGAGAACTGGTTCACTAAAGTAGAAGAGGCCAGAGTGAAGGACATGGGAGGGGATGAAATGGAATACAAAATCAAGAACTCTGTTGTAGGCACAGCAAGTCTGAAGCATCATTTAAGCTCATATGGCGATTTAAGCAATTAACTGCTAAGTCTAGGCCCAGGAGAAGAGGCATTTCAAGCCATGGAGTTGGGTAGCATCACCTAGGCAAGGGGAGATGGCTAATCTTGGTTCTCAACTTCAAGCTGCTGGGCACTCCAGTGAGGGGTTTTCTTTTTGTTTCTTTCTTTCTTCCTTTTTTTTTTTTTTTCTTCTTCTTCTTTTGGCTTTTCAAGGCAGGGTTTCTCTGTGTAGCCCTGGCTGTCCTGGAACTCATTCTATAGGCCAGGCTGGCTTTGAGCTCACAGAGATCCACCTGCCTCTGCCTCTGCCTCCCCAGTGCTGGGATTAAAGGCGTGCGCCACCACTTCTTCAAGATTCCCCTGTAAGCTGAAGACCAGCAGCTCTCCCATAGTTCTCCAGGTCTCCAGGACCAGTTCTATCCTGGACTGCTGAGACATCCGGACTCACGGACTAAGTACTAGTCGGTATTGAGACTTTCTGCTGTGATGCTGTGAGACTGCTATGTTGGGCTACCTGGGACCTATAAACCTGCAAGCCACTCTAATAAATCTTCATATATGTATGTATGTGTGTATATATATGTGTGTGTGTATATGCATATATATATACACATACATATGTACACACACATATATACACATATATACACACATATAAACATATATATACACATATACATTGCATACATAGATATATACGTACTCACTCTATCAGTTCTGTTCCTTTAGAGAATCCTGACTGATACAGAAGGAGAGCAGATGAAAAGAGGAAAGACTGGAGGTCCAGGTTCAGACTCCGCCTCCTCCAGGCTCCCACACCATCCTGAATTTCTGCATCCCTAGTCTCAAGGTTACAGCCTCAGGCTTGTCCCCGAGATCTCAGAGCAGCTACTCTTCCTCCCATTCAAGCTTGAGCTCCCGTCCCAGCTTTAACCTGTACTTGCTCCTGTACCAGGAACTTTTCATGATGCTCTAAGCAGCTACCTGAGCAAAAGCGGTGTGGTGGGGAGAGCGCTTTCCGGCTGACGGTCTGAGAGTCAAGTCCACTATGGTAGGGTAGGCATGGCTCTCACTGTGGCTCTTCACAGGCTCATGTCTCAAGAGGTCCAAAGCAAAGACAGAGCAGAAGCTGGGGCCAGGATTGTTCCCAGAAACCCAATTCCTCTAGCTAGGCTCCAACTACAGACAGTTCCACAATCTCCCCAAACTGTGCCATCAAATGAGGGCCGTCCATACCACTTATTTCATTTATTCATTTAACTGGCATAATCTGTGTGCCTATTATCTGTCAGACCCTGGAAATACAAGGAAAAAGCTGGAAACGGGAGAGGCAGATGCTGCCATTAAGTTCAGTCTCAAAAGATACAACATTAAACAAAATTTTATATAAC
The DNA here is from genome assembly GCF_903995435.1 of Acomys russatus. NCBI lineage: Eukaryota > Metazoa > Chordata > Mammalia > Rodentia > Muridae > Acomys > Acomys russatus. Next base: position 4,771,260 of record NC_067165.1, read on the forward strand.
TATACATGCACACATACATTATATATGCATATATACATGCATTTAAATATAAATCAAGACAAGTACTGTGATGAGACAATATGGAGCATCTAAAATAAACCACTCTCATTTTTTCCGTAACTACCCCTGTGTAACGGTCTTGATCATACAGACAATATTTGACATCACTGAGGTAAACCCGGAAGCTGGGTCGTTGATATTTAGCAGATGTTTATTGGTGACAGTAATGGCAATGGATCAGGACAGGGTTGTATGGGGACCATTCGGTAGTACGGGGGCTAAAGAAGCTGCCCTTCTCTTTGCATCCCTGCAAGAAGAAGGCAAAGATAGAGCACATTCCATGTGCTGGTGTGAACACAGAAACCTTTGTTGTTGTTGTTGTTGTTGGGTGGTGAGTGTGTGTGTGTGTGTGTGTGTGTGTGTGTGTGTGTGTGTGTGTTCTCTGGAAGGGGTCTGAAGGTTGTTTTGTAATGCTTACATGTTTGCCCCAAATGTTCACGCATTTCAGTCTCTCTCCAAATTATCGTCTTCTAGAACTGGCCATAGTGGTACATTGGTGAGTGTTTACCACCTGACTCTCTCATAGAAGTGAAAAGACAGAGTTGTAGCGTTTACCGATCTCTGTGGGGTAGATGCTTTCATGGCCAGGTTAAAGCTATTGGCATAGGAACAGGAAGACACGCAGAGCAGCCCATTTTAAAACGGAAGACAGGGACAGTAGACATGAATACCAGAGCAGGAGCAACAAGGAGATATTAGGAGGTGGTGAATTTTAAACATTTATCTTTTAGGATGTGTATACTTTACTTAATTCTAATTTTAATACTGGCTGAGTTTATAAGCTGGTTTATTCATACATTTACTCACTTATTTCATTCCACTAAGATTGTATAAACCAGCTCCGGTATCTCACTGGCTGTCCCATTGACTAGACCCATACGTCTCTCAGACAGGAACCAACTAGAGTAAACAGGGTCTGAAGTTAGATTAAGGGGAGAAACTAGATCTGCAGGACCCCCAAACCATAATAATCCTGCAACAGCCCCTGGAGCAAGGCCCCGCCCCAAGTCGGAACCCACGGGCCACCCCTGGGGTGACTCGCAGCCTGGACACCAGGGAACCCTTGCACAAGCAGTCACCCACTTCTCCCAGCTCAACCTACATAATGACCACCCCTACTGCAGTCCCCTCTGTGACCTTTCCCCAAGGCCTGCTACCACTCAGGAGCCCTTGCCCGGAACTGCTTCTCCGGTGCTATCCTGGAAGCCTGATCCCTGAGGCCCTCAGGCTGCTGAGGCTGGGGGATACCCCAAGTCCCTACTACCCAGCATCCCCATCCGGGGACATCATGGAGCTCTGAGTGCTGATGGCCAGTGGTCCCTCCTCCCCGCCTTGTTCCGGACGACAAAAACCAGCAATCCCAAGAGAAGGATGAAGTCCTTCTCCAAACCAGGTGCCTGGGTACCAGGACCTTCCCCTGCCATGACACTGAGCTGAGTGGAACCCTCAACGGGAGGAGCAGTAGTAACCCGGGGAAGGGAAAATACTGCCCCATTGGTGGATTAAGATTTTTGAGGGCTGGAGAGATGGCTCAGTGGTTAAGAGCACCACCTGCTCTTCCAAAGGTCCTGAGTTTAATTCCCAGCAACCACATGGTGGATCATAACCATCTGTAGTGTGATATGGCGCCGTCTTCTGGCTTGCAGGAGTATATGCAAGCAGAGCACTGTATCCATAATAATTAATAAATAAATAAAAATAAATAAATAAAAAGATTTTTGAGCAGTTTAAAAAAAAAAAAAAAGGAGAAAGTAGAGTCATATCTTGGTAACTGATCCCCAACTCCCATTTCCAGCTCTGCAGAAGAAATCAAGTTCATGCTGAAAGCCTTGCTGTACGAAGATTGATTACCAATCAGCTGATCCAAGACCCAGCCCTCTCCCTCGTCTGCCTCTAGCGGACAGAGTGGAAAAATAAACACTCATCTCTCCATTATTTATGAGGCTGAGTGGCTAACAGCAGCAGTCTTGGTATCAGAGGCCTGTCACACTAGCTTTTCCAGATGATGAGGTAAGGAGATTGCAAGTTCAAGGCCTGCCCTGGGCTACAGAGCAAGTTCAAGTGAGCACTTGTCTACAAGTAAGAAGTAAAAAGGCTGGACCTGCTGAGTTGTAAAATGCTTTCTGTGTAGCCGGGCGTGGTGGCACACGGCCTTTATTCCCAGCACTCAGGAGGCAGGGGCAGGTGGATCGATGTGAGTTCAAGGCCAGCCTGGTCTACAAAGCAAGTCCAGGACAGCCAAGGCTACACAGAGAAACCCTGTCTCAAAACAAACAAACAAACAAACAAACCCCACAACAAAAACAAACAAACAAACAAAATGTTTTCTGTGAAAGCATAAGAGTCTGAGCTCATGGCCCAGCACTCACATTTGAAAACGCAGGAGGCTGTGAGTGAGACCAGCCTGCAGCACAGAGTGATTCCAGGCCATGCCAGCTACACAGCGAGAGCCTGGATAGATGAATCAATAAACAAAATACAAATGAAAAGCAAGGCACTGTTCTATGTGCCCATAATCCAACTCTGGGCAAAGGAGACAGGAGGATCCATTAGTATTCCTGGTCAGCTGGGGGAGCCAAATCTAGGAACTCCAGGTTCAGCGAGACTCCGTCTCAAACATTAAGATACAGAGTTATTAAGCAAGACAGCTGATGTCTACCTCCCGCATATGAACCTGCACACATATGCATATACACACAGACAGCCCCTGACACACACACACAGGACTAGGGATATAGGTCAGTGGCAGAACGCTAGCCTAGCATGAGTGAGGCCCTGGGTCTAATCTATCATACCATTAACACTTACCCCTGCTCCCCCAAATTCAATAACTTGCCCTACCTCCCAATCTTGGATACTGCTGGACTCACAGCAACCATTTTGAAACTGGGAGGCAATAAATACGGGGGGAAAGCCAAGAAAATTGAAGATCTATCAGCCATGAGTTGAGTGGGCTCCCAAACTAAAACAAATAAAGCCCTCACTTTTTTTTTTGACATCTTCTGTTGAGTTTTCTGTTGTTTACTGCCAAAGTCACTCTCACTCCATACACAAAGGAAGTTCATCTGTTCTGGCTGCTTCTGCCCTCAGATCTGGGAAGGGAAAGAGAACAACTGACATACTGAGCCCTGTGCTCGCTCGCTCGGTGCCTTTCACACTCCCCTTTAAGCTTTGCAACATCATGAGGGATGACATGTACAAAGAAATGTAAGCCATCACACCTCATCTCACTTTATGTTTTCGAAGGAGGCTTTGATAGCCTGCCCTTATGTAGACCTTGAGAAATGAATTTCCACTGAAGTGTAAATTTTCAAAGGTTTGAGCACTTGCCCTTCTACAGGATATTAAAAGTACATCGCACCGCATGAACTCCCTGTTTGAGGAAGCTGAAAGTTGAAAAGTGTGACATCTATTCCAGCCTGCTGACGAGCAACTGAGAACGTAAAGTTTGATTGACAAGTACCAAGAAGAGTCTTTCTTTTTACTGAAGCTGTTCTCAGACTCGGGGAAGTAAACAAGAGTTTATATCCTTCAGCATGGCGTGGGGGTGGGGGTGGGGGGTGGGGGCGGGGTCTGCTAAGAACTGAAATAGTGCTACCTTGTGTCTAGTTGGTCCTCCACGAACAAGCTACTCTAACACATTTTTTTTTAAATCCACACCGGTGTGATGGTTTGAATGAAAATGGCCCCTATAGGCTCAAATATTTGAATGCCTGCCCGTTCCAGTTGGTGGAATTGTTTTGGAATGATTAGTGGGTGAGGCCTTTTTGGAGGAGGCGGGGGGAGGAGCAGGAGGGGGAGGAGGAGTGTCTCTGGGTTCTGGCTTTGAGGTTCCAACAGCCCATGCCATTTCCAGTCTCTCCTCTGTCTGTCTGTCTGTCTGTCTCTGTCTCTGTCTCTGTCTCTGTCTCTGTCTCTGTCTCTGTCTCTCTCTCTCTGTCTCTCTCTCTCTCTGTGTCTCTATCTCTGTCTCTCTCTGTCTTTCTCTCTCTCTCTGTCTCTCTCTCTGTCTCTCTCTCTCTCTCTGTCTCTCTCTTTGTCTCTCTCTCTGTCTCTCTCTTTGTCTCTCTCTCTGTCTCTCTCTGTCTCTCTCTTTGTCTCTCTCTCTGTCTCTCTGTCTCTCTCTGTCTCTCTCTGTCTTTCTCTCTCTGTGTGTCTCTCTCTGTCTCTCTCTCTCTGTGTCTCTCTCTGTCTCTCTCTTTGTCTCTCTCTCTGTCTCTCTCTGTCTCTCTCTCTGTCTCTGTCTCTCTCTGTATCTCTCTCTGTCTCTGTCTCTGTCTCTCTCTCTCTCTCTCTCTCTCTCTCTCTCTCTCTCTCTCTCTCTCTCTCTGCCTCAGCCTTGTTGATCAGGATACAGCTCTCAGCTCCTGCTCCAACACCATTCCACCACCAGTCCTGCCTGCCCACTGCCCCCAACAATAACCTCACCTTCTGGAACTGTGAGCCCCAACAAATGCTTTCTTTTATGAGTTGCCTTGTCCTGGTGTCTCTTCACAGCAACAGAAAAGTACCTGAGACACCAGGTCTCTTCTGAGCAGAAAAAAGAATGCTTTCAACTCCCGCTCACTGCACACCACCACAACCAGGAGCTGGAGCTCAGTGGGCCTTTGCCACCTGTGGAAGATGGAGGCTTCCTTGACATGAGTCAGGAAGAAATGAAACCACAGAAAGCAGCACGGGAGAAAAGAAGGGGGAAGTCGACAGGCCCCAGTGTGGGCATTTCTAAAGTAGCACACAGTCCACTGTGTACAGAAGTGGGACTCCTATAACCCTGGCATTCTTCAGTCACCCTGGAGAGGGAGGTGCTTACCGAGGGTTGGCTGTGCACTAGTTACAGAGATGGGTAGAGACATGTTCTTTTGAGAGAGAGCCTCACTATGTGGTCCAAGTTGGTGTAAAACTCACTACTACTGCTGCTGCTATTATTATTGTTGTTGTTGTTATTGTTATTATTATTAACATTATTGTTGTTGTTATTGTTATTATTATTAATATTATTATTGTTGTTGTTGTTATTATTATTACTATTTTTGCCTCAGCCTCCCACGTGCTGAGATTACAAGAGTACTGTCTGTAGCAGTGATTTTAGAAGCAGGTATAAGCCAGGTGTGGTGGCGCACGCCTTTAATCCTAGCACTCGGGAGGCAGAGGCAGGCGGATCGCTGTGAGTTCGAGGCCAGCCTGGTCTACAAAGCGAGTCCAGGATAGCCAAGGCTACACAGAGAAACCCTGTCTCGAAAAAAAAAAAAAAAAAAAAAAGATAGAAGCAGGTATAAGGTCTATTCTCATGAAGTTTACAGTCTGGTAGAACAAGTAAACAGTTAGGACAGGTTACAATAGTGAGACGAGCATCACAAGGGAGCGACATTAGTACATCCATCCTGCTGTCTGCTTATGCTGTTACTATGTGGTGAGGCAGAATAAAGACAGCAAGGGACAGTTACATCCAATGGCCCTTGTTCAGCTCAGGTACAGAGACTGTTATCTCCTGAGTGAATCTCTTTAGTCTCTTAGCGTTTCCTTTCCTTTTCTTCAGACCTGATCACTATGACTCTATTACTTACATTAAAAAGTGGATGGTTATAACTGGCAACTTCTACAAATAACTCCCATGCTGTTGTGATTGCCCATTTCAGCATTTGTGAATTAGCACTTTCCAAAGTGTGCTCCAAGGAAGCTATAATTTCTTTTTGCTCTTTAATAATTTGTATGTAATTTTGTTATATGCATTGGTGTGAGGATGTCAGATCACCTGGAACTGGAAATATAGGCAGTTGTGGGTTGTTATGTGGGTCCTGGGAATTGAACCCAGGTCCTTTCGAAGAGAAGACACTGCTCTTAACCACTGAGCCATCTCTCCAGCCCCAAGCTATGATTTCTTTAGCCCATACTCACACCACACAGTCTAGACTTCCTAGACCCTTCTTCCTGATACTAGGATTTTTATTTTTTATTAATTTATTCTTGTTACATCTCAATGTTTATCCCATCCCTTGTATCCTCCCATTCCTCCCCCCCCCCCATTTTCCCATTATTCCCCTCCCCTATGACTGTTCCTGAGGGGGATTACCTCCCCCTATATATTCTCATAGGGTATCAAGTCTCTTCTTGGCTACCTGCTGTCCTTCCTCTGAGTGCTCTGCCAATGGTCAGAATATTCTCCACAGTTGAGTGGAGAGTGTGATACTGGGATTTTTAAATCAGAGACTGACCATGTAGCTGCTGGTACCAGCATTCTACAGCAGGGCTAGAGGTTCTTCTAGCTAAGGATTTTTTCAGAACAGCAATTTTTAGCCTGAAGTCTTAAGTACCTTGAGAAGTAACAATGTAAACTCTTAAATGCAAACCAAAAAAAAAAAAAAAATCATGAAAAATTTAAACCATCGGGTATGTGAGTGAGGCACCTGTGTTTAGAAAAAAAGAGTCCATGGGGCTCAGTAGATTTTTAAAGATGCCCATAAAATAATCCTTTGTAGAAGTTTCTTTTATTCTCCTGGCTCAGCTGTTATCTGGGAGCAAATTGCCTCCTTCTGCTAACCTAGGCCTAGTCCTGGAAGTTTCTAGTCTCTGTACAATCTAACCTAGGCCTTGAATGTTTTCAGCTTCTGAAACTTACTGCTTTATAAGCTCACCCTTACTTGTTCTTTCTGGGCTGGCTACTTCCAACTCAGCTGTTCTGGATCAAACTCTTCTCCCAGCTGACTTATTTTTGTTGCTGTTGTTGTTGTTGTTGTTTTGTTTGTTTGTTTGTTTTGAGGCAGGGTCTCTCTGTGTAGCCTTGGGTGCCCTGGACTCGCTTTGTAGACCAGGCTGGACTTGGACTCACAGTGATCTGCTTGCCTCTGCCTCCCAAGTGCTGGGATTAAAGGCGTGCGCCACCACAGCTGGCCCCAGCTGATTTATTTAATCTGGCTTCTTTTTCTGCCTGGAATTGTTCTACTTGGCCTCAAACTAACTCAGCAATCTGCTCTAATCTTCTGGCTTCTTTTCATTTTCTCGCCTTTTCCATCTTCACCTGAGTTCTCTCTCTCTCTCTCTGCAACCCATCTCTCTTTACTGTCCTGATAAAACTGCCTCTCAAGTAACTTCTTTCTCCTCTCTCTTCTCATGAAAGTTGGATATATCCTATTCTGTCAAATCTCCTCTAATTCCTCACCTTTTCTGCCACCCAACTAGACATCACTTTCAAACATGAGCGCTTCCCTCTACAAACTAACTTTACCTTTGTTTGGTACCACCATGCCTGGACCTAAGCTTTTCTTTACCTGATACTTGTTCTATTCCAGGCTGGCCTTGAGCTCAGATCTGTTTGCCTCTGTCTCCTGGATTAAAGGCATGTTTGGATTTCAGCCAGATCACACAGACCTAGATCTTTGGATGTGATCTCTTGCCAGCCGGATCATGTAGACCCAGGGGGCCTTTGGATGCAATCTCTTGCTAGAACAACCATGTTCTGAATTAACACTCATCCACAATCCTTAAAGAACGTGATATTTGTGTGCTCTCCTCCTCTGCTGAATGCTCTGGTTCTCCTGCCCTCCACTCGTCCTCCTACAAGGCTTTCTAACTGTCTTACCAGACAATTGCTTCCTCAAGGGTGGAGACTATGGCTTACTGAGTCAATAAACTACAGAGAAAAATAAATGGAGTTTGGAGCCATTGAAACTTTTTTTTTTTTTTTTTTTTTTTTAACTTTCTACATAACCTGAGACTTGGTACGGGCATCAGACTTTCACACCCCTGGCAATCACTTCCCCAGTGCTGGTTGTCAATGGCAGAGGCGAGACTTGCTGGACCACCACAGGACTTCTCCAGATTTTGGTAAGTGAGGCTGGCAGAAGCAAGCCTGTCTTCTCCGGCTGGTGAGTGGCATATGGCAATGGATGCAACTGTGCAGCGGTGCCCTCGCTCTTTTGAGGAAGTTTGTCTGTAAAAGGAACAAATGGACCTAGCAGACATGGATGCAGAGACAAGGAAATGAACTGTTGCTTTCAGTTTTCTAAACTTCTCTGTTATATGAACAAAATGCTACCTGCCCCCTCTCTTTCACGTATATGGGTGATTTTGCTTGCATGCGTGTCTGTGAAGCATTTGTGTGCCAGGTGCCTGAGGAAGCCAGAAAAAGAAAGTGGAGTTATAGACAGTTGTGAGCTGCCGTGTGGGTCCTGGGACCTGGGTCCTTTAGAAGAGCAGCCAGTGCTCTTAACTGCTGGGCCATCTCTCCAGCCCTTTTTCTGTAAGCAAGTTTCAGTTCAACTTTGGCCAACAGGCAAACAAAGTCCCAAACTCATCTGTTGAGCAGGGATAGTAATATTGAGACAGATCACAGAGACCCAGCTCTCCTTACGGGTTTTGGGAAGGAATTAGGCACTATTAAATTCTACTTGAGAATATTAATTTCCTAACTAGGTCTTTATTATAAGCACCTTTTGGGGGCTGGAGAGTTGGCTCAGTGGTTAAGAGCATTGCCTGCTCTTCCAAAGGACCCAGGTTCAATTCCCAGCACCCACATGGCAGCTCACAACTGTCTGTAACGCCAAGATCTGACACTCTCACACCAATGCACATAAGTTAAAATTTAATAAAATATTTTTTAAAAAGCACCTTTTGATGTTTTAACTTCACAAAGGTGTTCAGAGTAAGCCAGTAGGCCACTTGACCAACAGCTCTGGTAGACCCTTGTCTTGAGTCTTGCCTCAAATGGAGAGCTCTCAACCCAGCGGCATCTTTTATGCAAATTGGCTGGATCGTCATCACAACAGGATGGCTTCTTTGAATACTCCGGAACAGTCACTCTCAGAAAATTGCTCTTTGGACAGCCTGAAACAAGCACTGTGAAGAAGCCACAGCTGACTCCAAAAGACTTCACTTCAGCCATGACAAGCCTCCCTGAACTCCAGAGGACCCACCCCCACCAAACCTGCATTTAGAGCACCCAGGAAGAGCGACGTAGGGGCTCAGAAAAATGCTTGTGATTGGTGGAACTCGAAGCTGTACAGAAGCAATCAGTGTGCTCTTTTTCTGTCTGGATAAGCATCTTTTCGGGATGATCTTTTCTTGCTTCCTTGTGGTCTTTATCATATAGGTAGGAGTGAGTTGAGCTGGTAACACTAAGAAAACCTTGTGTTTCCTGCCCTACGTACTTGGCAGCAGCAGCTAGAAGCAGCTAGAAAGTGATGCCCAAAGCCATAAACCCACAGGAACTTGTCTTGAGCATGCTATGGCAGAGACAAAAATGAAGATATTTGTGTTTTTCCACAGTGTCAGAATTTATTAAACAAAAATTAATCCATAGGCTCGAGAGATGGCTTAGCAGTTAAGAACATGTGCTGCCCTCTTGCAGAGGACCCAGGTTCAATTCTCAAGAGGCATATTGGGCAGCTCACCTGCCTGAAACTCCAGCCACAGGGAGATCTGATGTCTCTGGCCTCTGTGGAAGCTGATACCCACACACATGCACACATGAATACACACTTTGTTTGTTTGTTTGTTGTTTTTTGAGACAAGGTTTCTCTGGGTAGCCCTGGCTATCCTAGAATTTGTTCAGAAGACCGGCCTAGTCTCAAACTTATAAAGATGCTCCTGCCTCTGCCTTCTGAGTGCTGGGATTCAAGGCGTGTGCCATCACTGTCCAGCTATGAATACACACTATTAAAGATGATGAAAATAAATCATTGAAATAAGTTTGCCAGATGGTCCTATCTACTGTAACCTGGACAAGGCAAATGTGGGTTCATTTACTCTAAATGAATTACTAATGTTAACTCATATCACACAGCACCGGTAAATCTGTCTGTCTATCTATCTATCCATCCATCTATCTATCTATCTATCTATCTAACTATCTATGACTTACAGAGTGAATACAAGTTAAAGAGGTACAGGAGACTTCCAGCAGTTTCAGAAAAGGCCTGACAGAAATGTATGCAGACTCTGTAGTGATGAGCTAACAGACCCAGGCCAGCTGCAGAGAAGCGGTGGTCAGGCCTCCGAAGGTTCAGACTGAGAGTGATGATGTAGCCAGCTTCGAAATGAAGGGAAGGGGCAGGACCAGATGGGCAAGCTGGTGGGTGGACACACAGCAGTCAAGTAGGCCACATCAACAGTAGGGGATTGAAATCCTGCGAGGAGCCAAGAGTTCCCTGTCAGCCCTACACACACGCACATGCACTGTGTGTCAGATGATGGGTCAGTGAGGGGGTGATACCAGCCCAGAGCTAAGTATCTACTTACTGTTTTATGGGGTTCAGTTGAGGGAGTTATACCCTTTGCTCATTCTGGCGTTTCCAATAAGTTCTTGGGCCCGATTGCCCTGATGTGGCTTTTGGCATGCTCATGTGCTCCTAAACTCTCACTTTACCCTGAGAAGCAGACAGATGGTGCTGTTTGCCAGTCCACCTAGGTATACAATCACCCTCCAATTTCAAGCTGGTGATTAAAAAAAAAAAAAAAAAAGCTTTGCAAAGTCAATCAAGTTCTCCCCAGGCAAAGCACAACCTGAAAAACCACTGTGTCACCCAATAAAGAGACAAAGAGACCCTCATAGGAGGGTGTAGCTTGATGGCAACAGGTTCTTGGGGCTTTAGGCTCTTGGCTCCTGCAGCCATTGAGAATCAGGTAGCAGCTGAAGAGCTTCAGAGAGTGGCTGGGGTGGGTTATGGAGCCTATTAAGGACTTCCGAAGAGTGAAGATGGTAAGTAATAAAGACCTAAGACCATCAGAAAGCAGGAGAGTAGGAAGAGGCAAGAGCAGGCCAGGCGGTGGTGGCGCACGCCTTTAATCCCAGCACTTGGGAGGCAGAGGCAGGTGGATTGCTGTGAGTTCAAGGCCAGCCTGGTCTACAAAGTGAGTCCAGGACAGCCAACGCTACACAGACCCTGTCTCGAAACACCCCCTGTCCCCCCAAAAAAGAGCCAAGAGCACTGCAGAAGTCAAAAGCCCACAAAGAGCTAAGGATATCTGCCTACCCCACTGCTGGAAACCTTCACCAGAACCATTGTAAGTTCAAAGCAGAGAGCCTTGAAACCGCAGGAACAAGGGATGGCATTCAGAGTGATGGCATTAGCTGCCTGGTACCCAGCAGTTGATACTCAGGCTTCTTACTTGAGCATCTAGGGCCATGCATCTCTGGCTTTGAGAGCTCAGAGCCATAAGCCTCTAGCTCCAAGAGCACAGAGCAACATGCTTCTTTTTGTTTGTTTGTTTTGTTTTGTTTTTGTTGTTGTTTTGTTTTTTCGAGACAGGGTTTCTCTGTGTAGCCTTGGCTGTCCTGGACTCACTCTGTAGACCAGGCTGGCCTTGAACTCACAGCGATCTGCCTGCCTCTGCCTCCCGAGTGCTGGGAGCAATATGCTTCTAACTGGGAATTTGGAGTTAGAAGTCCCTAGATAGGGGTCCATGCCATATGCTTCTAGCGTTCAGGGCTGCCAGCTCCAAGGGAACTTGTCCATACTTAGTCCTTATTTCCAACTGAATAGAGTAATGGGACCAGCGACCAGCCTTTTCTAATTTATTTTGTGTTTTTTAGGCTGGCCTCAAACTTCCTAAGTAGCTGACAGGAGATGACCTTGAACTTCTGATCCTCCTGCCTCCACCTCTAGAATGCTTGGATTGTAGACCCTGTGCGACCACCTCTGCTTTAAACCAGTCCATTTTGACAATACCTATTCCTAAACTCAGATAAAGACTCAAACAAACAAATAAACAAACAAACAAACTGGTAGCAGAGGACCCAGCTTGTGACTGCCCCAGCTCAAAAAGCAACATTTATTTGTCTGTCAATGTGTCATTATCACCACGGAACACTAATTACATAGGCTGTAATTAGACTTCCTATGGGGGAGTGGGGTGGGGAATGACGAAGTATTTTCAGAAATGCTTGGTTAAACAGATTCTTTCCCAGGGGACTTTCCAGAGTCTCCAATTTTCTCATTTGCATCATGAATTTCCAACTAAGCCAAGTAATATGACCACAAAACCATACACTGAGAAGGCCCTATGAATATAAACGCATCTTGGGAACAGTTCTCTGCATGTGTAGTCAGTGAGTGTGTTAGGCGGACACTACTACACTGTCTTTTTCTAGTGTGTGTGTGTGTGTGTGTGTGTGTTTCTTTTTTGTTTTGTTTTGTTTTGTTTTTGTTTTTCGAGACCTTGGCTGCCCTAGACTCACTTTGTAGACCAGGCTGGCCTCGAACTCACAGCAACCCACCTGCCTCTGCCTTCTGAGTGCTGGGATTAAAGGCATGCGCCACCACACTTGGCTACACTGTCTTTTTCTACTTAAGCGAAGGTCTAGTGGGTTCTGTTTGGGTTGGGTTTTTTGTTTGTTTGTTTGTTTGTTTTTTGGTTTTTTTGTTTGTTTGTTTGTTTCGAGACAGAGTTTCTCAGTGTAGCCTTGGGTCTCCAAGACTTGCTTTGTAGACCAGGCCGGCCTTGAACTCACAGAGATCCAGCTGCCTCTGCCTCCCAGAGCACTGGGGTTACAGGCATGCGGGCTAGTGGGTTCTTGACTCTGGCCTGACTATTACTAGCTAGGAGACTTAGAAGGTAACTATTTGAGCCTCACATTTTTCATTTATAAGAAGCATAGATTCCATGTCTTTTAAAAACCCATCCAACCACGCAGCTCTTTGTTATGGGATTGTAAGGGGTTCTAGAAGGACTGAATGGGGAATGTGGGTGCTGGGTCTACAAAGGACAAGGCAGGCCTAGGCACTGAGAAAAGGTGGGTGAGTAGTGCTGGCCTTGGTGGCTCATGACGATAATCTCAGCAATTTGGAGGCGAAGGCAGGAAGATCAAGAGTTCAAGGCCAGCCTTGGCTATAAAAGGAGTTTGACCCAGCCTGAGCTACCTGAAACCCTTTCTCAAACAATGGATAAAGGAAGGAAGGGAGTTAGGAAGGAGGGAGGGAAACAGGAAGGGAATGAAGAAAGGAAGAGAAAATGAGCAGAAATGGAATGCTGCCGCTGCCATGTAAGTCAGTCCATGGCAGTCACAGATCCATGTCAGATTTTCAGAGATTTTATTCCAACATTCTACAGGATCAGCCTTTGGATTAATCCAGCTTTGTTTAACGAACTGTGTTTGCTTGAGACGGGGTCAGGCTGTTTAGCCCTAGCTTGCCGAGCACCTGAGTTCTAGTCCAGGCTGCTCTCAAATTCAGAGCAGTCTCCCACTTCATTTTGAGGGGACTCTGCCCAGCCCCGGCGCAGCAAACATGGCTCTGGCAGGCTTCGCCTTTCTTCCCCACTCCCTCCACCTTGTTAACAATCGTTAGGTTACATCCCTAAAGCTAGCCCCCAAGGCCCATTTTTGTCCATTTCCTCCCCCTGAGGCTGACCACCAAGATCCAGCTATCAAAGTAGTACAGTCCAGTAATCCAACGGCCCCTTTGGCTCACCTAATGAACATGCCCAATTAAAATTAAACACCTCATCCTTTTTCCCCTTTTTACCTTTATAAACTGCCATTTGTCTCTGGGCCACGCCTGTCTCTATCCAGAGGCAGTCCTTTGTCACCCCCCCACCCCGCCCCCCGCCCCCAACGCAAGCAAAATGCCCTGCCCGGCTTCCTTGGCCCTTTCTCCCCTCTCCCTAGCTCCCTGCTCTTTCTCCTGCTTCCCCTATCTCCTGTCTTTGTCTCTTATCCCGTCCCTCTGTCTCTCTGGGGCAAATAAATCTGCTTTGTGCTGGGAACTTGGTTTGTGGGTGTCTTGGGCTGCCTCTGAGGTTCCTTACAAGCTCCCTGAGAGCTGAGGTCACAGGCTTGTGCCAGCATGCCTGCCTCTTAAACTAGGTTTCTACTGACACTGAATCCTGGGGATTTACACACGATATGGTCTGGTTAAGCAAAATGAAAGCCTTAGAAAACACAAGGTGCATTTGACTAAGTGTTTGCTCTCTGGTACCTGAAAAATCCCAGAATCCTACCAGAAAAGGAGATAGAAAGTGAAGGTCCCCCAGTACAGACCTCCAGACTTGGGCGAGAGAGTGTTACAATCCTTTCTTAGTTCCCATTTCACCAAGACAGCTCTGAACCGAGGAAGCCAACAGGAACCCTTCGCGGGATGCTTACTAAGCATCGACAAAATGATGAGGGAGGAAGTCCTTTGAAAAGCCCGAGGCACGTCACAGATACTTTATTTTCATTATTATTCATACCATGTAAAGTGCAATTTTGCCTTTACCACAGACATGACTTCAGGCGACAATTCATCACCGGCGCCCTTTGTGTAAAGTAAATGCAGTAATGGCTGGGAAAGATTAACTAGAAAATAACGGTGGACACCTCAGAAAATTAAGGGTCACTGTGATGCTTATTAATTAATAGTAACCAAACGATTGAGAGTATAAACAGCCCTGCACCGGGGAAGAAGCCAGGATGTTCGGCTACTTTTTTCACATGTGGCCATTTTTTCTTTTTTAAAAAATTTAATCCATTAGCTCCAGTAACGTATAATTAGCATAACACCCTGGAAAATTAATCCAGTCTGGTGACTCAGCATCAGGGAAGCGGAACAGACTTCTAAATCATGTTGGAATTAAGCTGGAGTCCTTTAAAAGTCTTAGACCCTGAGTTTTCATCCAAATATAGCAGAGCCCATCTTCCTATTTCAAACACTGCTACCAGGGTACACATAGAATCCCTGATAAAGCCACCTTTCTGTTATCAAGCAGGGAAAGGACTTGCAAGCTCTTTCATTTGGGCTGGGAATTACCTACAGGAATGTGGTTGGAAGCTGGGAAGGTGGCTCAACGGATTAAGCAAGCTCTTGCCCCGCAGGTGTGAGGAGCCTGTTTAAAGCCAGGTATGGTTTGCTCACCTGTAAGCTCAGGGCTCCTAGTGTGAGCTGGGATCAGACACAGAAGAATCTCAAAGCTGTCAGGCAGGCAAGGCTGGCTGCCAGAAATTCTATGTGAAACAAGGGGCAATGTGGGACCCGACAGCACGTGCTGTCCTCTGACCTCCACACGTGTGCCATGGTTCTCACTAAGGGAGGGGCAGGCATTAGTTACTAAGGGAACTGAGCATAAGGCTCAGTGTTTAATGTCTACATTCTGGGGCCAGATGTAGTAGTTTAAAACTGTTAAAAAACGTTGAGCCTAAGAGCCTGAGTTCAGATCCTCAGAACACACACAAAAAGCTAGGTGCGATGCTCTGCAGCTGTCCCCAGCACTGACAGAGACAGGCAGACCCATGGAGCTGGTAAGCCAGGTGAATTGGTGAATTACAGGTTCAGTGAAAGACCATGTCTTAAAAACTAAGGCGGAGCCAGGCATGGTGGCACACGCCTATATTCCCTGCACTGGAGGAGGCAGAGGCAGGTGATTCACTGTGAGTTCGAGACCAGCCTGGTCTACAAAGCGAGTCCAGGAAGACAGCCAAGGCTACATAGAGAGAAACCCTGTCTCAAAAACAAACAAACAAGCAAAAGCTAAGGTGGATAGTGACTGAGGGAGGCACTCTACATGCCTCCCCATACACACATGCACCCAGACACACACACACACACACACACACACACACGCACACACACACACATAACATATAAAGCCAGATTCAGTGCCTGTGAGCCTCTGGGAGGCTTTAAAGCTTGAACAAAAGGCGTGTGTGTGTGTGTGTGTGTGTGTGTGTGTGTGTGTGTGTTTCTTTGTTTGTTTTGGTTTTTTGAGACAGAGTTTCTCTGTGTAGCCCTGGCTGTCTCCTAGACTCCCTTTGTAGACCAGGCTGGCCTCGAACTCCTGCCTCTGCCTCCAGCGTCCTGGGATTGCAGGCGTATTTTACATATGAAAGACATGCAAGCGCCTAAAGAAACACAGTGGGAAATCTGTTTCCATCTTGCAAGGGGCCCGGTACAGCTGTGAAGCTCTTGGGAACTTAATGGTTAAGTAAGGCGCACATGATACCTGAAAAGGTGAGAGAGAAAAAAATCTTCAACAGTCTGTGCCTATAAGCATGAATGAATGAATGCATGAAAAAACAATTAAACTAATTGGTTCTCCAAGCTACACTTGCATGGAGTTGTTTCCTTGTTTGTGTTCTTGATGTCCTATCTGTTGTAAGTAAATATTTGTGCCTGAGAAAAAGTCCCCACAACACTTGTCTATATTGATTTTGTTGTTGTTGTTGTTGTTGTTATTTTTGAGACAGGGTTTCTCTGTGTGGCCTTGGCTGTCCTGGACTCACTTTGTAGACCAGGCTGGCCTCGAGCTCACAGCGATCCGCCTGCCTCTGCCTCCCGAGTGCTGGGATTAAAGGCGTGCGCCACCACGCCCGGCTTATATTGATTTTTTAATAGTATATACTTAGAAACTACATTCCTTTAAGAGTAATTGCATTTTCCCCTATATTCTCACTATACATGTATACATATTTACATACATGTTAATGTGTGTGTGTGGTGTATACACATGTGTGTGGGCATGCTCCTCTGTGTACTCATAGAAGCCAGAGAGGGTAGGCTGTCCTGCCCTACCTCTTGCCTCCTCATTCCCTTGAGACAGGGTCTCTCACTGCACCTGGAGCTAGGCTGGTGGCCAGCAGGCCCCCCCCCTTCCCCCCAGTGACCCTCCTGTCATTATTCATCACAAACACAGAGCAACCTCCTTTGTATGCAGATGCTGAGTTTGCATTTCGGCCCCCATGTTTGCACAGCAAGTATGCTTACCTGCTGAGCCATTTCCCTAGTCCCCATCGCCATATTAAAGGAAAAAAAAAAAAAAAAAAAAAAAGACCAAAATGAGTTTAGTGTCACAATGAAGAATTATACAACATGACCAGGTAGAATTTATCCTCCAAAAAAATAATAATAATAATAAATAAAGAGATTGTTTTAATGTCTGAAAACCAAAGAAAGCAATATACCATACCCACATAACTTTTTAAAAATTACATGCTTTCTAGGCACGGTGGTTCACACATATAGTCTCAGCCCAATGGCTGGCAAGAGGATTGGATTGCTGACCAACACTGTAAGGCTAGCTTACAAGATCCTCGCCCCAAGGCAGGTGATGGTGGCGCACGCCTTTAAACCCAGCACTCGGGAGGCAGAGGCAGGCGGATCGCTGTGAGTTCAAGGCCAGCCTGGTCTACAAAGCTAGTCCAGGATGGCCAAGGCTACACAGAGAAACCCTGTCTCGAAAAAAAACCAAAAAAAAAAAAAAAAAAAAAAAAAAGGCCCTGGCCCCCAAGAAAAAAAGATCCAATATCTTACTAGACATGAAAAGATAGATTATCTTACCAGAGGAGAAAAAAACAAAACAAAACAAAACCAAAACCGCTTGGTGTACTAATTTGGCATGACAATAGGAAAGAAAGGGGAAAGTAAACGTTAGCTTGGTCATGAGCAACAGTGAAAAACACAATTGACACCATACTTAACGGTAAAAGATTGGGTAGACGCATTTCCTCTAAGTTCAGGAGCAGGAGGCAAGATGAGAAAAGCTGAGCTGGTCACAACTGTCCTGAAGGTTCCGCTCAGGGTATAGTAGGCAAGAGAAATAAAGAAGAGGTGCCCAGCTTAGAATAGTTAAACCATCTCTATTCACGGATAATATGACCCCACATCTACAAACTCTAAAGAGTCCACTATGGTGAACAGTTAGAACTTATTAATAAGTTCGGCAAGGTCCCAGGCTATAAAACCAATATGCGAAATTCTATTATGTTTTTATTCACTTGTAATAAACAACTGAAGATAAGTTTTAGAAAATGACTTATTTCCAAAGACATCAAAGAAAGTAAAATATTTGGGAACTACTTTGGGAGAGAAATAGAGGACTTGTACTCTGAAATAATAAAATGAATTAAAGGAAACCTAAGTTAGTGGCGAAAGTTTATATTCATGGGCCAATTGAGTTATTATATTTAAGTGCCAAAGTCCCTTAACCTGTGTCTAGATCCCAAGCAACCTTGTGGGAACCACAGATGTCTTATTTGTACAAATTAAAAGGCCAATTCTAGAATTCATATATAATTCCAAAGGATCCAGAGCCAACACCGGTTTTAACATGAAGAACGTTATTAGAAGAGTCACACTAGATGGGACAATTTGCTAGTAAGTGTAATTACTGGTGAGCCATGGGGACAGTGTAGTGCAGACATAGATACACAGCCATGCATGGTTTTGAGATTTCAGAAACAAACCATGTATCTATGCCTAGTTGACGTTGCACAAGAGTGTGAAGACCATTCAGTTGGGAAAGAAGTGTTCTGAACAAGTACGCTGACACAACTAGATTGCCACATGCAAAAGAACGAAGTCACACTTTACCTCACACCACTCAAGCCCTTCAAGAATGGAAATTTTCTCCTAATTATTAACTGATACTCTAAGATTGAACTGAAAGAGAGATTCCAGAAATGGATGGAAATTATGGTTAACCATCAGCTTTTTTTTTTGTTGTTCGTTTTTTGTTTTGTTTTGTTTTGTTTTTTGTTTTTCAAGACAGGGTTTTTCTGTATAGCTGTCATGGATTCCCTTTGTAGACCAGGCTGGCCTCGAACTCACAGAGATCTGCCTGCCTCTGCCTCTCTGAGTGCTGGGATTACAGGCATGTGCCATCACACCTGGCTCTGACTGTTCTTAATGTCACTTAATTTTATACTTTAATATGGTAAATTGTATCTGTTTAGTGGTGGTAGTATGTGTGTGTGTGGTGTGCCACCCACACACAGGCGTGAGGGAGCCTGAAGTTGCCATGGGATGTCTACCTCCACTTTTCTCTACCTTCATCTTTTGAGACAGTGTCTTTCATCAAACCTGAAACTTCCTGTTTTGGCCAGAGGCCCCTGGGATCCCCTGATGTCAGCTCTCTGGATGGATGTGTGCCTTCTCTGGCTTTCATATGGGAGGTGGGGGTCCAAGCCCCAGGACTTTGTTTACTGAGCCATCTCCTCAGTTCCCAGGGTAAAAGGGAATTTGCCAATCATATATCTGACAAGATATTTGGCTCCAGAATACAAAAGACAAATAGCACTGTTCAAAATTGGGCAAAGGACTTGAACAGGACTACTTTCCTCAAAGTACAGGGCAGACGCCTGACATTGTCAGTCATCAGAGAAGTGCAAAGCACCCCACCCCCACGATGATAGACCACTTGATAGCCACTAATCTTAAACAGTAAGAAAACAAGAACCCTAAACACTGCTAGAAAGAAGAAGTATAAAGGGTGAAGCCCTTTTGGAAAACAATTTTGCAATCTCTGAATTAACGTTAACAGTTTGACTCCTAGGTGCATACCTGAGAGAAATGCAAACATTTATCCACACAAAACTTGAGTGTTTGCTGAGACACCATTTATTACCCCCAAAGGTGGGTGAAAACTCACACCTACCATGAGTGGATAAATACAATTTAGCATGTCCATATGGAACTCGATGTCATTTAGCCATACAGAGTGAAGTGCTCACAGGAAAACATGAAGACGGCCAGATACAAGGGCCACGTCTGTTAGAACAGGAAGAGTGTGCAGGGACAGGAAGTCGACCCATGGTTACTCAGGGAGTGGCTTGGGGGATGACACCACAGAACCTGTGTTCTACTGCGTTTCTCTCAACCTTGCCCTCCTCACTTTCTCTCATTTCAACTTTACAGTTGAAGGTAAGTTACTTTCCTTTAAACTAACTTAAAGTCTGAACACAAAGTTGGACTGTGTTCCTTTTCAGTCCCAGGAGAGATGGCCTCACATGCTTCCAGCCTATGGTCCTTCTCTGTCCAGCTTACCTACTTACACCTTTTTGTTCCTCAAAACCAAGTTTTATCAGAAACTGAAAAATTGAGTAGATAAGAAGTTAATACAAATGGAGTGAAAATTTTGGTTTCTTTTTGTTTGTTTGTTTGTTTTTGTTTTTTTGAGACAGGGTTTCTCTGTGTAGCCTTGACTATGCTGGACTTGCTTTGTAGACCAGGCTGGCCTCAGACTCACAGCGATCCACCTGCCTCTGCCTCCCAAGTGCTGGGATTAAAGGCGTGCGCCGCCACCGCCTGGCTCGAGAGTTTTTGGTTTCTTAAAAAACCCAGTTATGCTATGTGACTATGTTTTTGTCTTCATCCCAGGTGTGGGATATGGGGCTGCTTCAGATTGTCCACAGCAGGTAACTATGATTGTCTCCTACTCTAGGAGGGGTGTGGTTTGTGCCACCTGCAGAGAGTTTAATTCTGAGACCTCGGGAGAGGGTATAAATATCAGAGCCTAGAGAGGGAGGCAGGAGTGCGCAGAAGCTCCACGTTGCTGTGGTTACAGTTTGACAAAAGAAGAAGCTGGAGAGATCCTGACTACGAAGGTTGGACCTGCCCCAAGGAGCCCCATGACCCCAGTCAGCAGGAAGCAGTCTAAAGAGACCTATGCTCCTTCTCCCCTCTAACCTTCTGTGTCTCCTGCACTGGGGTATTCGAAGGGATCAGGGTGGAATAGGGTCATAGATAAAGTAGCCCAAATAAAATAGACCAAAAATATAGTGCCTACACACAAACACCATGAAAACTGTTAGTCAGTGGTCTTTTTTTCAACCTAATTCTAAATAGGCTTAATCAAAGGGCACCTGGAAAAGTTGTTTCAAATTTTGCTTTAAAAGGCTATTTTGAAATTATAGACTTATCTATAGCTTCCAAAGACTTAAAATGCAGGGTTCTAAGGCTCAGAATTAACAAAAGCCATATGTCAATTTTTAAAAAAGTAACATTTTGTAGTTTTCCCTTTTAAGTGGCCCCTAACACATATGCAAGCGTGAATATGCAAAGGGAAAACCAATAATAAAAGTATTCTAAATTACAGTAATAGTTGCATGTCTGGAAATATGCTTAAAACCATGGGATTGTATACTTTATATGAGTGAGTTGTGTGTTGTGTGAACTACAGTTTACTAAAGCAGTAACTATGTCCCCACCTCCGACCCCTCCCCATCCCCACCCAACCAACACCAGATTAGTGCAGTCAAAGGTATTAGCTTCCTGGTTGCTGTTTTATTCTTCTTCTTCTTTTTTTTTTAATCTTTATTTTATGTGAATCTGTGTTTTGCCTGCATGTATATGTAAGAGTGCCAGATCTTGGATTACAGACAGTTGTGAGCTCTCATGTAGGTTCTGGGATTTGATCCCAGGTCTTCTGGAAGAAGCAGTCAGTGTCCTTAACCGCTGAGCCAGCTCTCCCACCCTGTTTTATTTTTTCTACCACATATAATGGCATGGATCTGAACTGACCAAACTCTGGTACGTTGAGTATTATTCTAATTTTTTTAGAGCTACATATTTTTAAAATTATTATTATTTTTTTGTTTTGTTTTGTTTTTTCAAGAGAGAGTTTCTCTGTGTAGCCTTGGCTGTCCTGGACTCACTTTGTAGACCAGGCTGACATCAAACTCACAGTGATCCGCCTGCCTCTGCCTCCCAAGTGCTGGGATTAAAGGTATAGGCAACCATGCCCAGCTTAAAATTATTTTTATTGTATGTACATTGATGTTCTGCCTGCTTGTACATGTGTGTGACAGTGTCAGACTCCCTGGAACTGGTCACTGATAGCTGTGAGCTGCCGTGTGGGAATTGAACCTATGTCCTTTGGAAGAGCAGCCAGCTCCCTAATTTTTTTTTTTTTTTTTTTTCTTGTGGTGGTTTAACTAATAATGGTCCCTATAGCTCATGCTTAGCCACCAGGGAGTGACACTATTTGAAAGGATTAGCTGGATTAGCAAGTGTGGCCTTGTTGAAGGAAGTGTGTCATTGGGGATGGGATTTGAGGTGCTCTCTTTCTCCACCTACAGATCAGGATGTAGCTCTCCAGTGCCTGCCTTCATGCATTCTGCTCCTCACTACGATGACTCTAAGCAACCCCCCCAACCCCCCCACCAAGTAAATGCTTCCTTTCAAAAGAGTTGCCTTCATCATGGTGTCTCCTCACAGCAACAGAACAGTGACTAAGAGATTTCTAAAACAAAACCTATTTCCCAAAGGATCGCAACACTGGATTCTAGTCATCACCTGGGCTCCCATTCTTAACAGCTCAGTTATTTATTCTGGTTACTGGAGACTTCTGCAGCAGCATCTCAGAAGGCCCTCTGGTCCTTGGTTAGCACTAAAAGGCTCAAGGGCTGTATAAACGCTGCATAGGCTGGGGTTTTCCTAGAGGAGGTTGTTCTGTCGCTTCCGTGTCTTGCTAAAGATTGGGGGACTTGAGGGAAAACAGAGGTCCTAGGGCCCAGACAGCCATCTTTCTTTGAACTCTCCTTCCTGGATTCTGTATAGCTACACAAGAAGGCTCTTCCTCCTCCACAGGAACTTCTTGCTAGTCTTAGGAAGGGACCTATCCCGTATTTCATATTTGCATATATATCTTTGGTTTCTTTAAAAACTCAGTTATGTTATGTAAACATGCCTGTGTTTTAATCCCAGGTGTGGGATATGGGGCTATCTGATTGTCCACAGCAGCAGGCTAATTGCCTCCTGTGGCTCTGAGAGGGGCATGCTCTTTGCTAGCTGGGGATAGTTTAATTCTGGAGATTTTTTGTTTGTTTGTTTGTGTTTTGGGGACAGGGTTTCTCTGTGTAGCCTTGGCTGTCCTAGACTCACTTTGTAGACCAGGCTGGCCTTGAACTCACAGCAATCTGCCTGCCTCTGCCTCCTGAGTGCTGGGATTAAAGGAATGCACCATGCCCAGCTAATTCTGGGGCTTCTGAGAGGGTATAAATGTCAGAGCCCAGTGAGGGACTGGGGCGCTCCAAGGAAGAAGAAGGTGGCAGCAGCTCTCCCTGTTGCTGCCTACCACTGCTGCTGGCTTGTCCTGCTGCTGTGTTTACTGTTGCATTTGCAGGTTTACTGGTTCACTGGACTGCTGGATATCCCGACTACGGAGATTGAACTTGTCCCAAGGAACTATGTCCCTAAACAGTAGGAAGTAGTCTAAAGAAACCCATGTCCCTTTCCCCTCTAACCTTCTGTCTCTGCTATCTGGTGCACGGGTATTGGAATGGATTAGGGTGGATGAGAGTTGGAAGGGAGGTAGAGGTATAAGAACTCCAATAAAATAGATAAAAAATACCCAACAACATAAGAGTGGGTACATAAGGCACAGTACCACATGTGAAAACCAGAGGACAACTTGCAGAAGCCAACCCTCTCCTTCTACCATGTGGGTTCTGGAGATTGAACTTGGGTCATCAGTTTGGGCACCAATCACCTTTACTCACTGAGTCATCTGACCAGGCTGCCCTGTTGTTTTTAGCCTTTACTCTGAAGTTCTTTTTCCCATCTTCTCTCCTCTATGGGATTTCTGCTTCCAGCAGTGGCATATTTGCTCATTTAAGCTAATAATATCTGCTGAGGACAATTAGAAAACCTGGGCACAGCCAAGCAGTGGTGGCACACGCCTTTAATACCAGCACTCAGGAGGCAGAGGCAGGTGGATCGCTGTGAGTTCAAGGCCAGCCTGCTCTACAAAGTTAGTCCAGGACAGCCAAGGCTTCACTAAAGGGATCACCCTAAGATTTCATTGGATATAGTAATATGTAACATTGGTGATCACCCACAATGAACCAGATCTTTCGGTATTTATATCTTTGGAAAGTCCTCTTCCCTATGGCTCTGGGTATGGTCATGTGATCTGTTGCTGACAGTAATGGTTAGATAAAGAGAGACTCAAGGTGCTGCAGAGATCGTTCAGTGGATAAGCATGCTTGCTGTTCTTCCAGATGACCCAAGAATGGCTGTTAGCACCAACCCAGCTTGTCACCATGTACTCCAGCTCTGAGGGACCTGAGCCCTCATTGGTCTCCACTGGCACCCACACTAATGCGGCATTCATTCACACAAACACACACAAATAAGAACAATGAAAATAAATCTCTTTAAAAACAGATTTCTTGCCAGGCTTGGTGGCGCACACCTTTAATCCCAGCACTCGGGAGGCAGAGGCAGGTGGCTTGGTGTGAGTTTGAGGCCAGTCTGGTCTATAAAATGAGTCCAGGACAGCCAAGGCTACACAAAGAAACCTTATCTCAAAACAAAAAACAAAAAACAAAAAACAAAAACAAAAACAAAAACCAACAACCAAACAAAAAACAACAACAACCAAAAACAAGAACAGATTTTTTTTTTTTTTTTTTAATGCTCTTGCTCATGGGGCTTGCATTTTTGGATCCAGCCTTCAGACTTAAGTCAAGGTCATTCCAAGGGAGAAATATGCTGTAAGGCCTGCAAGACCTGCAAGACAGAACATGAAGTTAAGGAAGAGATCATGTGGAAAGCAGTGACATTTACCAGCCCAGCTCCCAGCTGAATGGACCTTTTAGAGTGGCCCCAGTCAACACCAAAGGTGTCTGTCTCATTTGTCTGCTTTTCTTCTTGTCACTTCTGTATGTTTGTAAGCCCAGTGGAGTTTTTGTTTGTTTTAAAAAGTGGGCATTATATCTTAAAAACTACAGGGATGATTCTGTGTGTTTGTTTTACCTCTGGCTGGTAACTGGAAATAGAGGTGGCTTTAAAAAAAATTTATGTTCATTATAATTTTAAGTTATGTGTATGTATGTGAGTACAACACCAATTGGGGTGAAAAACTGTTCCACTAACCCAAATAATTAGACAAAATAACAAATAAATGGTTTTGTTTTTGTTTTTGTTTTTGCTTGTTTGGTTTCTCGAGACAAGGTTTCTCTGTGTAGCCTTGGCTGTCTTGGACTCACTTTGTAGACCAGGCTGGCCTCGAACTCACAGTGGATCAGCCTGCCCCTGCCTCCCGAGTGCTGGGATTACAGGCATATGCCACCATGCCTGACAGGACTTATGTATTTAGTAACTAAATTAAGAACTCAGTAAACAGTTTCACAGAAAAGATATAGCTGGAGAGAAAATCTGTGAAGCAGAAGAGAAAATATCTAAATGGAGGCATAGAGTGACAGAAGGATAGAATGTGTGTAATTGAAGTCTCAGAGAGGGAGGGAAGGATGGATGGAGGGACGGAGGGAGGGAGGGAGGGAGGAGGGAGAAGAAGAAGAAGAAGAAGAAGAAGAAGAAGAAGAAGAAGAAGAAGAAGAAGAAGAAGAAGAAAAGGAGAGAAAAAATAAAATAGAAATATGTGAAGATACAACACATCCAGTGGTATGTGGTGGTGCACTTCAATGCTCACACTGAGGGAACTAAGGCTGCAGGCTCACAGATGTGAGATTATCCTGGGCTCTACAATGAGACTGTATCTTCACACAAATAATAACGCACAGCAATTTCACGAGGCCTCAAGCCACACAATTAAGAAACTCTACAAAGTTCACTAAAGACAGACATAACACGTATTTAGATACTTCAAAGTAAAAGTCCTAAAAGGAAAGGCCATATGGACCAGCTAGAGCTCTTGGTGCAGCGCAGTTAGTTCCTACGTGCCAGGCCTTGGCTTTGACCCCAGCAGTCAGACGGGGACAAAGCCAAAAGTTGTGTATTAGGCAAGAGAACAAAACTTAAGTCTGTTTCAAAATGGCTACCCTAGGTCGATCTTCCTAGAACCCAAGCAGCAGCATTTCTCTTCTCTACAGACATGTCTACCCTTGGCTGTCCTAGACTCACCAGGCTGGTCTCGAACTCACATCGATCTGCCTGCCTCTGCCTCCTGAGTGCTGGGATTAAAGGCGTGTGCCACCACGCCTGGTTCCTATTATTATTGCGTTTCTATTCTGTCAAAAATAAAATTCAAGCTCCTGATCACAGTTCATATGGCCTTCTAGGATCTAGTGTCTGTATTTTTGTAGCTTCCTTTCTCTCTAGAACTCTGCACTTCGCCCCTAGTCTCCTGGCTTTCAATTCCTCTAAATTGCTTTACTCTCAGTCCCTCGGGGCATTCGCACATCCTATTTCCATCTCCTGCAACTTTCTCTTCTTATACTCCTGTTTTTGGCCTTCCTACATTCACGTTACAGGTAAAACGCCACTTTCCTTCTAGGTGCCCTGGTTTGTGTAGTAATTTCACTCTGGAGAAATAAGATACCTGCTCTTTACCCCCTGAAATTCAGATAGTAGATCTAAGCATCTACTGTAATTTGATTATTTCCTTTTATAGACAATAAGTTCAAAGGCATAGAAGCTGTGCATTTGCTCACAAATGTCCTCATCTGAGTTCAGAATGAGTCATAATAGAGTCCTTTGTGGCTTGTCTTTAAGATAGAGCATCACACTTCTAGTCCTAGCTATTTTTTCTTTCTAAAGAAGACATGTGTAAAACAGGTGTAATTAAATTTTTTTAAGTTTTCTTTTAAGCATTTCTGGATTTTCTGCAAATAAAATAAAAATGTAAATGCAAACATGAATATTTACACCACAGGACCCACGTATACATCCCTAATTTAACAAGATAATTTATTTATTTTGGGACTAGGTCTCCTTTAGCTTAGAATGGCTTCAAATTTACCAGGTAGCTGAGGTTGACCTTGAACTCTTCTTAATCTTCCTATCTTAGCCTGAGGGCTGGATTGACGGGAAAGCTCTACCACACCCGGTTTACTTAAGATTTGCTTTGCGGGGGGGGGGGGGGGGGGGGGGGGGGGGGGGGGGGGGGGGGGGGGGGGGGGGGGGGGGGGGGGGGGGGGGGGGGCAAAAAAACCCTGGTGTTACTCTTGCATCCTCAAAGAACATTCTGGCTTTTCAGTCACTCCAGGATCTGATTCAAGAATGGCCTTTCTTGTTATTTGTAGGCTTTTGTGGCTCGTTTCCAGTTTTCATCACAGACTTTGGTTTTCTCCGCTTCCTCCTCGCAGCGAAGCCCAGCTTCCTGTCATACTCTGCGAACCTGCCACTGTTGAGTCTTTTGATGCCCCCATCTGAATGGGCAGGCGCTGTCTCATGACCTCAGTTCTATCTCCAATCTTAGTGGCAAGCAATTTTTTTAAAATTTTTTTTTATTAATTTATTCTTGTTATATCTCAATGTTTATCCCATCCCTTGTATCCTCCCATTCTTCCCCCCCCCCCCCGCAATTTTTTTTTTTTTTTATTGTTGTTACTTTCTCTGCTCATCTTTTAGTAATTTCAGCACTGGCTTAGCTATGCAAACACAGGGTAAAACAGAAGACTTTGACTTAAGTCTCTGTCATCAAACGGTCTTTTTGTTCCCCAGAGCAGCACACGCCAGCACCAACAGTACCTGACTTGGTGAACGTACACTTGGTCGTTTGTGACTGGGTCTTGCTGACAAGTTCAGGCTATTCTTGACCTGGAGATCCCCCTGGCTCAGCTTCCTGAGCGCTGGGATTGCAGGTGTTCTGACCCGGGGTGCTACTGTGTTGGTGTGTACTCTGTGGCAGGCTGCTGACCTCAAATTAGACTACTTTGGTCTTTATTTACTATATGTACTTAAAGCTTCATTGACGGACACCCAGAACTTATTACCCCTTAATAAAACCTTATTTGGGTGTCTACTTTGTGACCGAACCCATTACCTAGTCATTAAAAAGAACAACAGAAACAGTACATATAATAAACTCACCACATAAATCAAATCGCCGGGGTTTATAAATAGTGTCAAGTTACTAGGCAAGAAGCCATCTCAGGAGCTGAGGAAAAAAGATCCTGGCAGACAGAATGAAGAGAAAAGTTCTGAGTGCTGTCAATCATTTCAGATTTGGGGGGGGGGGTACATGGAGCCGTCAGAAATGGTTTAACCGTTTAACCGCGTGAGAAAGAAAGGTTGGTGGACTTTGGGTTCAAGAATAAACCAGGATGAGGATCAGAGGAGATGATAAGCAAGTATGTGGTGACAGAAGGCAAATAATCAAGATCTTGGAACAAAACCTACAAGAAATATGATTTAGGGAAAAGTGAAGTGGGTCAAAGGGCAGAGGAGAGTAGCAGAAATGCACCTGTAATGCCAACGCTGAGGTGGAAACAGGAGGCAAAGAACTAGACTTAAAAGCTGGAAGACGGAAACAGATGTGAGCCCCCAAGATAGACAGACTCCCTGAAATAAAGACTTCCGCAGAAAAGTGGGCTGGTGGTCGGAAGCGGGAAGGGAGTAGATGCCCCAGAATGTTTCCATGTGGCTGTGGCTTCAGGTTGGCAATGCAGTTGGCAATTTCAGAGGTTTTTATTCAGAGCACTGGGATTTCTACTTTGGGCTGGGGGTCGGGTGGTATATTAGATGCTCCATGGATTTCGGCTGACAAGCCTAGTAAAGTTTATCAGGTTTGGTGAGACAGGTGGTCAGTGTGGCAGGGAAGGGTCAGTCAAGTGGGGGAGTGGGGGAAGGTCAAGGTCTAGGGGTCTCCAGGGAAGGATGGAGGGTCCAGGTCCACGATGTGCGCGCGCGGTGTGTGTGTGTGTGTCCGTGCCCGTCGTGCGCACCCCGAGACACCCGTGTCTGTGGACGGCGAGGAAGGGCTTCAGCGGCATGCGGAGTCACTTTCTTCAGACCGCGCAACACATCAGGAGAACCCAGCGGGATTCCGGGTGTGTGTGTGTGTGTGTGTGTGTGCAGCGGGTGGAGTCGCCCGCGACCGGACACGAGTGGCGTCAGACCACCGAGACCCGGGCGGCTGGGCAACCTCGGCGACGCCGCCGGCGAGCCACTCCGCGCCCGCCCCTCCCGTCCCAGAGGGGAACCTGTTGCCCGGGAAGGGGCGGGCGGAGGCGCCGGCGGAGGACTCTCACGCTCGCGCCGCGCGCGGCGGCCTCTCACCTCCGACACGCTCCGCGCGCGCCCCTCCCGGCTCGGAGAGCTACACACATACACACACACACACACACACACACACACACACACGCACACACCCCGCTCCGCGCAGCCGGCGCCCGGGGGAGGCGTGGGGGTGGGGTGGGGGTGGGGAGGGCCCGCCGAACGCCTCTAGTGCCGCTTCCGGGAGCGGAGGCGCGGCCCCGCGGAGAGGAGGAGGAGCAGGCCAACATGGCGGCGCGCAGGGCTGGGCCGGCCGGCCGCGCCTGAGAGCCCCACCGCCCCGGCTCGGCTCGCGGCGCCCACGCGCGCGCCTAACCCTGGCCCGGCGGCCGCGGAGCGCGCGGGGCAGGAGCGCAGGGGCCCTCCCGGGGACGGGGCCGGCGCCGAAGCGGCGCGGCACGGCCCGCCAGGCCCGGGAGCCGCAGCTTCGCCGCACGCCGGCCGGCGCGGCTCCGTAGCCGGAGCCATGGAATCGGAGGAGGAGCAGCACATGACCACGCTGCTGTGCATGGGCTTCTCGGACCCCGCCACCATCCGCAAGGCCCTGCGCCTGGCCAAGAACGACATCAACGAGGCCGTGGCGCTGCTCACCAACGAGCGACCCGGCCTCGACTACGGCGGCTACGAGCCCATGGATAGCGGCGGCCCCAGTCCCGGGCCGGGCGGCGGCCCACGGGGCGACGGCAGCGGGGACGGCAGCGGGCCTTCCCGCGGCGGGAGCACCGGAGGCGGCGGCGGCTTCGATCCCCCTCCCGCCTACCACGAGGTGGTGGACGCGGAGGTGAGTGGGGGGCAGCCCTGACCTCGCGGGAGAGGCTGGAGTCCCGTGGACAGGGGACGCAGCTCGCCCGGCTCGCAGCGGGACTCTTGGGCGGGGACTGAAATGTAACTGGGGGTGGCGGGGTACAGAGATAATAGAGCACCGGCTCTGGTCAGAGATCGGGGCGTCACTAGACTGGGGTCAAATGGGGAGAAGGGCCTTGCGGCGGGGGAGGAGGGAGGGGGAGGAATCTGCCCACTAGGAGTTCGGCGTACGGATCTGAGCTGTGGAGCGGGTCTCCTGGGCTACCTGCTGAGTCCACGCAGTGGGCAGGAATCCTGGGGAGATGGGCATGGGAGTCCACAGTTCCACATTCTCCTGGCTTGGGAGAGATGGGAAGGCCATGAATATCAGGTGTCAAAACTGGGGTCCCAGTGGACCTGGGTATTTGTGACACTAGATTTCAGTGAAGCATTGCATTAGGTACCGGGGTCAGAGTCAGAAATAGTGCCTTTTAGGCCAGCCAGAATAGAGAGGCCTTTGCGGGTCACACAGGAGGGCTAGTGGGGTTAGGAATAGGGTTTTTAATGGCAGCGATCAGAAAGAAGGCAGGGTCCAAAATGAGGAAGGGACTAGACAGGACCCGGAGTGGAGTACAAGCTAGCGGAACAGGTTTGGCTGTTCTAAGGTCTGGCTTGGACCCGGTCTTGACTCAGGTCCCGCATTGTGACAGGTAGTGGAATGGGCCAGAGAAAAGGAATGAGGGAGAAGCTTGGGCAGGAAGGGGGGCAGACAGTGAGGAGGTCAGGAATGTGAGGTGGAAGCCGGGACCCAGCCTCGGTGAGGGGAGGCTGATGACAGCTGAGGGGAAATTAGACCGAGGAAAGGCGCGTAGCCTTAGGGAGGTTAGGAGGCTGACGAGGTGGGTGTGTGTGGACCAGAGGTAAATGGGACTGGAGTCGGGAGAGGGGTGCCTAGTGCGTGTGATCGGGCACCTCCAATCTTATGTAGTGACCACTAGGCCTTTCAATGTTTTGGTTTATAGCAAAGGAGATGGGAGGGGGTGACCAGCTTGCCAAAACAAAGAGAAACTCACCCAGAAGCCACAGTGCTTATGATTGATTGGCAGAAAAATGGCAGCCCGTTGCAGAAGTGTTTGTACTTTTCTTTGGATGGAGTGTATTTTAGGGTCCAGGAAAGCAGCTTGGCCTATTCTAGCCACAGAGCAGCACAGAGCTCGAATTGGTAAGTAGGCTTGTGTTTTTAGAGAGGTCAATTTGCATAATTTCTAAGCCAAGACACCTGAGTGTCCGTTGTAGATGATGAGGAAAGGTAAAGAGATTGGAAAGAGGTGAGTTGTGGGGCAGCACTTTGAGTCTGGGAGTGGTGAGCACTAAGCCAAGGCAGCAGGACTTATTAATGAGTAGGAGGAAAGCAGAATTATACTTCTCTTTAGAGCAGAGACTTGAGGAGTTAATAATTATTTCAGTTCCCTTGTTTTACAGATGTGGCCTTTCAGGCCCCAAAGGGAAGTTGCTCCTACAGAGGCAGCTAATAGAACCAGATGCTTCCCTTTCACAGAAAAAGAAACCGGGTGCAGTAAGGGGTCAGAGGGAGAGAACAAGAGTGAAAAACAGTGATGGTTACCACCAATATGTAGTTTACCCCTATTTCTAAAAACTGAGTACCTTATCTTAAAAAAAAAAAAAAAAAAAAAGAAACTATACATTTCAATGCTTTCTCCATAGGAAATCTTATTTTCAGGTTCCTTTAAAAAAAGTTTTTTTTTTTTTTTTTTGAGAGAATAAATTAGTTCTTGAGGCTGAGGATGCAGCTTTATGGTAGAGTGTTTAGTGTACATGAAACCCTGGGTTCCATCTTTAGCATGTGGATAAAAAAAATGTAGCAGGAAAAAAAAAAGGATAAAAATGGTTGGAATTATTTGATGTATACGTATTTTGGGACAGCAGTGATTCTGTCAGTCACTAAACATTTCACGCCTGTCCTGTCTTACTGGCAGTGGATGGAGTGGATACCAGGACTTAAACTTATGTTTTGATGATCTTACTTTCAGTCTCTATAAGAAGTGACTTTCCAAGGTCATGCAGCTAGAATCAGTTTGGTGATTTGGGGCCCTTCTCTAATTAGAATCTGCTTTAAAAATTTTGAAAAGTGAAATTTGTATTTCAGTAAGAGCAAGAGGCTTGCATTTAGAGAGACCCAGACAGCCCGGCAGGCACTTGGACTGCCTAGGAAGCCTTTGCAATGTCCTCCAGTTAGGTAAAGGCATTGCTTTGCAAAGGACGCTCTTTCGTTCTTGCTAGTATTGTGGGGTGTGGGTGTAGAAGTGGTTCTTGGCTTTTGGATCTGGAAGGGACTCTAAGAATCTTCTAGTTTTGCTTTTGAATGGTGTTACTTCAGAAACTATTCCATGGCACACAGGGAGTCTGCTCTGTTACTAAAGAGCGTGAGATCTCACAACTGTTCTAAATAACTTCTCCTGAGCTCTTAACACCCCCGCCGTGGGAAGCCTTCACTGTGGCCCAGTCAACCCTGTGCGCCTTTGGCCACTGCTGGGAGCTGCTCCCTGGTTCTGCTCTCTACAGAGCTCTGGAGTCCGTCCTTGTGGCCTTGCCCAGAGACTCGGTAGAAATCTGACTAGGTATCCTGGGCAACTTAGAGATTTTTTTTTTTTTTTTTTTTTTTGGTTTTTCAAGGCAGGGTCTCTTTGTGTAACAGCCTGGCTGTTCTGGACTCGCTTTGTAGACCAGGCTGGCCTGGAACTCACAGCGATCCACCTGCCTCTGGCTCATGTTAGAGATTTTAACAGTTAAGAAATACACCTTTCGCCGGGCTATGGTGGCACACGCCTTTAATCCCAGCACTTGAGAGGCAGAGGCAGGCAGATCTCTGTGAGTTTGAGGCCAGCCTGGTCTACAAAGCAAGTCTAGGACAGTCAAGGCTACACAGAGAAACCCTGTCTCAGAAAAAAAAAATACACCTTTCCCAGCTAGGCGTGGTGGCTCATGCCTTTTAATCCCAGCACTAGGGAGACAGAGGCAGGTGGATCGTTGTGAGTTCAAGGCCAGCCTGGTCTACAAAGTGAGTCTAGGACAGCCAAGGCTACACAGAGAAACCCTGCCTTGAAAAACCAAAAAACAAAACCAAAAACCAACCCCCCAAACCCAAAACAACAAAAACCCCTACCTTTTCCTTTTAAAATTTGTCTTTAGTAAATGCTAAAATAAAAGTGTGTATAAAGGAGTTTTCCATTGATTAAGGAATAACTTCTTAGCTATGCGGCTCTGTCCATCAATACTCTGAAATGCCATTTCGTATTCTGATCAGAACTGTGAAGTGCATGTCTTGTTTTTATTGACTGTGCACATTCCTCCGCTAGGATTATGTCAGAAGCATTTGCAAGAGGAAGAGTTTCTTGTTTGGTTTGGTTTCGCTTCTCAGGTTAAGGGCCTCAGCGTTGGGCCTGCCCTATAGTGCACGTAAAACATGTGGGCATTAAATCACATTGGTTTGTTGTTCTTTTAATTTAGTTTCTCTCCCTTCCCCAGTTATAAATGAGGCATATTAAAATTATGTTTGCCGGGCGTGGTGGCGTACCCCTTTAATCCCAGCACTCGGGGGGCAGAGGCAGGCGATCCCTGTGAGTTCGAGGCCAGCCTGGTCTACAAAGTGAGTCCAGGATGGCCAAGGCTACACAGAGAAACCCTGTCTCAAAAAACAAAAAACAAAAAACAAAAACAAAAAAAATTATGTTCTTCTTTCCTAAAATACAACAGTCCTAGTATGTTTTCGTATAAATATCAAATGAGTATACATTTTAGTTAAATGATTTGAATATATGATTAGCTATTTGTCTTACTATGGTTTGATACAGTTTAAAAAAATAAATAATAAAAAAAATCATAAAAGTTTGAGGAAAAAGTAATCCTGGGATCAGTTGAAAGTAGATGAAATAAAAATAAGGAGTCTGCGAGAGGAATCAGCGTAGCCTAGTTTTTGAAATAAACATTTCTCCGTGATCATCATGTGGTTCCTTTGGGGTTTTGTAAGTACAGGGAATGGTTGGAGTCTCACTTTTTGCTTGTCCTCATTTGCTTTCTAAATCTTTGTCAATTATTTATTTAGTTCTCTCTCTCCCCCTCCCTCCCTCTCTCCTTCTCTCCCTCCCTCCCTCCCTCCTTCTCTCCTCCCAGAGATTCACCTGTCTCTGCCTTCCATCTTGCAATAGGCATTCAGAGATCACAGATGTACACTACCACATCCAGCTTAAAAAAAAAAAAAAAAAAAAGATTTGTTTTTATTTTGTGTATGAATTACACATGAAAAAAATCATGTGTATAAATATTTTGCTTGCATATGTGTATGGGTACTGCTTGTTTTGGTAACCAAACCGGGGTCCTCTGCAAGAGCAGCAAATGCTTTTAACTGCTGAGCCATCTCTCCGGAACCAACACCCAGCTTTTCATATAGGTTCTGGCAATTGAACCCAGGCCTTTCCTTCCTTCCTTCTTTCTTTTTAAAATATATTTATTTTATGTATATGAGCGCTCTATCTGTATGTACACCTGCATGCCAGAAGAAGGCATTAACTCTAGTATAGGGCTGGGCATGATGGTGCATGCCTTTAATCCCAGCACTTGGGAGGTAGAGGCAGGTGGATCGCTGAGTTCGAGGCCAGCCTGGTCTACAAAGCGAGTCCAGGACAGCCAAGGCTACACAGAGAAGCTCTGTCTCGAAAAACAAAACAAAACAAAAAAATCCAACCAACCAACCAAACAAACAAAAACTCTAGTATAGATGGTTGTGATTCACCATTGGTTGCTGGAAATTGAACTCAAGACCTCTGGAAGAGCAGACAGTGCTCTTATCTGCTGAGCCATCTCTTCAGCCCGAGGCTTTTATTTTATCATTATGGCTTTTATCTGCTGAGCTATCTCACTGGCCTACACTTGCTTTTAGGATATTTGTAATTGATATGAAGGAACTTCCTTCTGTGTGTCTTGAATGTATGCTTTTACTTTATCATAATAAGCCATGATAGCCTTGTATAGCTAAGGATTTGAAGTCAGTTTTAATATTAGAAACATTACTATTGGAATGCTTTATATTGGACTGCTTTGATAACTTGCAGAAAAGATTTCAGGGTTTTGTTTTTGCTTTTGTTCATAAAGGCGGGGTCTTTCTGTGTAGCCCTGGCTGGCCTGGAGTTCACTATGCAGACCAGGATGGCCTCAAACTCATGGAGATCCTCTTGCTTCTGCGAGACTTCAAGGCCTATGCCACCAGGCCTTGCAAGGTTTCAACATTTAGTAGGGAAATATATCAGTGTACTTACATACTTTTAGATTTACTTCCCAAATATTATAAGGATTTGACTCTGAAGTTAAAAATTCTGATTTTTTTCCAAAAAGATCTACTTCTAACATGTTTCTGTGTGTGCATGCACGTGTGCGTGTGTGTATGTGTAAGTGCAGGAGTCCGCCAAGGCTAGAGGTGTTGGAGCCTATGAAGGGGGAGTTACAGTTTTCTGCAAGAGCAGTGCATTCTTTTAACTGCTGTGCTTCCTTTTCAACCCTGACATTTTTCAATAAGAAAGTATAAAAAAAAAAAAAAAAAAGGTTTAATAGACTCTTTCAAAGCCAGAGATAAGTTTTCTAGGAAAAAATTTTTATATTTGGAATAACAAAGAGAAATAAGTAAAGACAGAGCTCGGTGAGAAAGAACTGTTTCAAAATATGCTAGTGAACTGAATGCACTATAAAGCACATACATTTACCATGTGTATTTAATATTTTAATTAGCATATAAGAAAATAGGTTCCTATATGATATTTTCATACACAAACATAATTATACTTTGTGCTTATTTGCTCCCCCGATGTCTTCATCAGCCCTCTTTCCTTCTTTTTTTTGGTTTTTCAAGACTGGGTTTCTCTGTGTAGCCTTAGCTGGCCTAGACTCACTTTGTAGTCCAGGCTGGCCTTGAACTCACAGCCATCCACCAGCCTCTGCCTCCCACGTGCTAGGATTAAAGGCATGCGCCACCGCCGCCCAGCTCCTTCTTTCCTTCTTGCTGGCCTTCACCCCCCACTCCTCATACAAATATTTCCCCTTCCTTTTTATTGGAGGTGTTTGTATGAATGGTTTTTTGGTTTTGGTTTTTGAGACAGGGTTTCATGTAGTTCAGGCTGGCCTCCAACTCACTGTTCAGCTCCCTAGGCAAATGCCACCATGCCCAGCTTACTTCCCCATTCTGCCTTCATGACAGATGTATTCCATTACCTCCTCTTGTTCCCGTCCCCATATTTAAACTTATTTTTCTCATGAGGTGGTATGCTTTCAGAACTGCGTACTTCGGACTGCAGTAGAAGCGTTGGTAGCAGCTTAGTGACAGGAGAGAGGAAACCTTAAAAAGCCACCTGTGAAATTTCTGTAGGGTCATTTGAAACACCTTTGTGTGCGTCGTAAGCCTGAGAGGATGTCTGCATTTATAATAATGTCTGTGGAAGCCTGCTGCCGGGGCTGGAGAGGCGGGTGGCCTAGCAGCTGAGTGTGCTTCTGCCCACGCTTGAGAGCTACAGTGTGGACCCAGCAGCACCCGCATCAGGAGGTGCACAGATACTGTACTCCAGATGCAGAACCGATGGTCTCTTGTATCCATGCCTGTGTAAGTGCACATGCTCATTTTCTACTTCCGCTCCAGTTTCCATTCCCATCTCGTTTTACTAAAATGGTCTTTCTAATGCGCAAGCTTTAATCATAACCTTGGTCATAAGTACCTGTAGCTCTCATCTCCTCTGGGTAAGGTCTAAGTTCTTTTATTCCAAGGTTTCCATATTTCACTTGTTCTTACCGCTCAGCTCCCTCTCTCTTATAGGTGATGGCCGTCTGCTTTCCCACTCCTTGCTTCTCACCTATCTGGCTACCACTGATTCATTGTCCAAGGTTAGCTCACGCACCCGCCCCCCCCAACACACACACACAGGGCTTCTCTGTGTAACAGCCAAGGCTGTCCTAATGTTCTAGACTGATTTCTTTTGGTCTTTCGAGACAAGGTTTCTCTGTGATAGCTTTGACTGTCCTAGACTCACTTTGTAGACCAGGCTGGCCTCGAACTCACAGTGATCCACCTGCCTCTGCCTCCCGAGTGCTGGGATTAAAGGTGTGCATCACCACGCCTGGCCCTCTAGACTGATTTCTTAAAGAGCTCGGGACACCAGCCTGGGGCTGCCACCACCCACAGTGGGCTGTGCCTCCCACCCTACATCAGTTATTACAAAAATGCCTTACAGCCAGATCTAATGGAGGTATTTTCTCAGTTGGGGTCCTCTCCTTTCAGATAGTTCTAGCTTGTTTCAGATCGACATAAAATTAGCTAGCGCATCACATAAAGTCAACATGGAGAGCAGAGACAGGCAGGTCCCTGGTGCTAACTGTCTGGCTAGTGTAGCTGAAAGGTGAGCTGCAGGTTCAGCCAGAGACTCATTGTCTCATAAGACATGGCGGAGGGTAGAGGGTGACTGAGAAAGATACCTGATGTCAACCTCTGACCTAACCTCCCCACCCCCCTTGGAGAGCCCCCGCCACATGGAGAAAGTTTCACGTAGTTCAGGTACTCAGGCAGGCCTCAGATTTGCTACATAACTCAGGCTAGCCTTGAACTCTTGAGTCTCCTGTTTTTACCTCCCAAGTGCTGAGATTGTAGGTGTGTGCTACCATGCCTAGCTTTAATTTTTTTCCCATTGGTGACCTATTTATGAAGTTAGACGCTGTAGAACCAATTGTATTTACCTATTGTCTTATTTATGGTTTTACTGCTGTGAAGAGACACCATGACCATGGCAACTCTTATAAAGGAAAACATTTATTGGGGCTGGCTTACAGTTTCAGAGGGTTAATCCATTATCATCATGGCAGAAAACATGGCGGTATGCAGGTGCTGGAGGAGCCAAGAGTACTACAATTTGATCTGCAGGCTGCAGAAGGAGACTGTCACACTGGGGATAGTTGAGGAGTATATGACCTCAAAACCTGCCCCACAGTGACATGCTTCCTCCAGCAAGGTGATGCCTGCTCCAACAAAGCCACACCTCCTAATAGTGCACATGGGTCTGTGAGGACCTTACCTATTTAAACCACAACATATGAAAATATATAGACAATATTTAAAGTAAGCTAATACTAAAATATTTATACTGTTATTGTTGGATGAAGAGGCTGATTTTTCTGAATTAGATTTTTCCTTGGTGAGTTTTTAATGGCCTATAAGTTTTATTAAATGTAGAGTAAACATTAAAATTCAGACAAACTCTATTGTCTGCCCATTAAGATGCAAGTAGTTAAAAACTCTAAAGCATTTAACAATCCTTAGAAATAGACTCTTAAAGTACTCAAAATGATTTCTGAGGAAAATTAAGTATAAAAAGACTTACTTGGTTTTTGTCTAACTGAAGCATAAAAGAAAGAATACTGTTTCCTACCACACAGTTGGGTTGTGGAAGGAGAGTGAGAGCGTGTAGGATGATATATGTTACAGTGGCTCACACGGAGAGTGTGGTCCGTGTAGCCCCGCCGTGGCCGAGAGGCTGTAGTGCTAGAAGACCCATAGTCCACATTGCAGCTGGAGGCTTGGGGGTGCGGGGTGCGGGGGATCCAGGAGCGCTATTGGCCTTCAGCCCGTGTGAGAAGCCCCAGGAGGCTGGCTCTGACACCAGGAAGGAATGCTGCCACAGCAGTAGGCTAGATGAACTCACCAGGAGTGAAAGCAAAGCATGCACAAATTCTTCTTCTCCTCTTTTCTCTGCTATGCCAAAAGGTGCTGCCATGTTTAAGGTAGGCCTTCCCCCCTCAGATAGTTCATGACACCTCACAGGTGTGCCCAGTAGCTGAAGCTGATACCAGATTAGCTGTCACAGGAATAATTTTCTGAATACGAGGGTTCACACATGGTCCCCTAGATACCTGCTTTGTTGCTAGGCCTAACTATAAGAAAGCTGTGATTACACACGATTTATCCAGTTGATTTTGAATGAGCAACAGTTGTAGTTCTCTTCCTGCCCCACCCTGTTCTGTGTTCCTCCCCCCCCCCCCAGGTGTCCTTCCTCAGTATCTCACAGCATTTTATTTTCCTAATTATTGCTATGTGTTCTGATTGATCTCTGTCTTACCTACCCGCCAGCTTTCGAAAGGTCTGTGACCATTTTGAAACAGCCATCTTAAGAGGTTTGGCTTTAAGTAAAGGATAGAATACAGAGGAACCCAGGTACACATCGCTGGCACGGTTGGCGGTATTTCTGTGTTTCTGCATCCCCAGCAGTGTTAGAGTCGCTAGGTCACTGGTTGAGTTCAGCCTGTCTGCAGCTTTTAAGGACTCCACTCACCTGACTCTTTCTGTCCTTTATATACAGTAATTGTACTTTTTTTTTCAAGGAATTTTTGAGACAGGGTTTCTCTGTGTAACAGTCCTGGCTATCCTGGACTTTTGTAGACTAGGCTGGCCTCAAACTCCGCCTGTTTCTGCCTCCCAAGTGCTAGGATTAAAGGCGGGGGCCACATTCTTAAAGAACAGAACAATTATTGTTGTTATTTCTGTTAAATGGAAAGAGTTCTCTGAATACAAACTCAAGATGCATATTAAGTAATGGTTTAAATCAAATTTGATTGGTAACAGCACACAGTATACTGAAATGTCAGAGCAGCAAAATAGTTAATGCCATTTGTTAAAACTAGCCATTCAGATGAGCTCCTGTCAGGAACTCGCTGTGAATGCTAGGCCCTGAAGTCGGTGTTGAGAGGGACAGAGATGAAGAGCTCACACGGAGGCCCTTCTTAGTACTTCTTTCATTGCTGTGACTGAGACCTGACGAAGGCAGTTTATTTTGTCTCAGGGTTGGAGAGGACATAGTCTGTCAGGTCGGGAAGGTGTGGAAGCAGGAGGGGCTGACCTCCTCTTTTTATCTAGGCCAATCAGGAGCAGAGAAAAGGACAGCGTTGCTTTTCTCCTGTTTCTGTTTTCAGCCTCCAACCCCAGTCTCTTCTCAGCTCCCTGTCTGCCGGCACAGGCACATAGCTACGCCTCCCTGATGGCCTAGACACTTCTTCATCTGTATAAGTTGACCACAGAGCTAACCACCACACTTCGTTATTACCGCCTTGAGCCTAGTAGGTTTCTTAGGTCCACAGTTTAATGAACCCTTTGATTTTTATAAGCTGGAGACTTTAAAATCATGAGTTAAATATGAAGAAGTGTAGATTTATCAAAAGAATTTGGGTAGTGCCTTAAGAATTTTTTGTGATACAATTTATTTATAGTGGTATCCATTGCTAGGAAATCAAATATTTTTTCACACAATTTTTTTTTTAGTGCCATGAAATGTACAGTTTGTATTTATTTACATGTTGAATGTTTAATATTCATGGGTTGATTATTTTTTCAACTACTGTCTCTTAAGAATAATGTCATTTATTTACTTTTTGTCCTAAAAGCATAAATTTAAAAAAAGAAGTTGGTTGGTTTATTTATTTATTTATTTTGGTTTTTCGAGGCAGGGTCTCTCTTGTGTATCCTTGACTATCCTGGACTTGCTTTGTAGACCAGACTGCCCTCAAACTCACAGCAATCTGCCTGCCTCTGCCTCCCGAGTGCTGGAATTAGAGGCATGCGCCACCACTGCCCAGCTGGTTTATATTTTTAGACAGTGCTCTCTGTGTAGCCCTGACTGTACTGGAACTTGCTATGTAGACTAGGCTGATCTTGAACTCAGAGGTCCATCTCCCTGTCTCCCAGAGTACTAGGATTACAGGTGTGCACCACCATTCCCTGCTTGCTTTTTTTTTTTTTTTTTTTAAAGATGGGTTCTCATATTGTGGCCATCAGCCTGCCTAACTTCCCAAGTCTCTTATAACTGCTGATACTACAAAAAGCCACTTAGCGTTGGATAGGTGTTGGAATGTTGGAAGGCTGACTAGAGATGGACAGCAGCAGCCCTGTAAGGGAAAGCCTTTCCTCAGGCCACTTAAGTGGGCTCTGGCTTACTGTTCCTATTTTGTGGTCTGTTTTATGTTGGAGTACTAAAGTAATAATGTGACAGTGTTATTTTCATTTTGTGAGATTTCTTTCTCATGGTACATGCCTCATTTTGAAATGTTCTGGTGAATTACAGTAGTAGCAGATCATCTTTACAAACAAAAAAGGTGTTATTTATTTTTGACAGAATGTTGTATATCTAGTGAGTAACTAGCACTCAGCCTGTGTTGAAGTGATGCCGGCCAGATATATGTAATTTGCACTATAAAAACACTAGTTTACAGGCTGTGTACAGAGAGGCACACAAGCCTGTGTCGTGAATAGCAGGCAAGTCCTATTTGCTTTTCATCACTCTGAGCTTTGTTTGGTTGACGTCTAGAACGGATCTGTACTACAGGAATTGTAAGCACTTGCTAAGGGTCAGAGATCAGACATGATGCAACACTCCCTCTGCTCCCACAGTGCATAGGGATTATATCTGGAGAGAAGTATGCGGCTCCAGAGCAAGCAAGCTATCCCATACGAAACAGAAAACGTACCCACAGAACTGGTGTCTGCTGTTCATTCCCATATTCCAGCAAACACAGCTAAGTGTTACAACTGTAAGGAATAAAATAGAAGATTTTTCTCAGGGCTAGAAGGGGCCATCAGATCTTGTCACCTAGAAGACAGTGACTCCTGGCTCATTGTCCAAATCAAGAAAAATCTCCCTCCTGTCCCCTGGACTTTGTTTACTTTTTTATGGCCTTCCCCCCCACCCCCCCCTTTTTTAAGAGCGGGTCTCACTCTGTGGCACAGGCTGGCCTCAAGTGTACAATAACCTCAGCCGCCCAAGTACTGGGATGACAAGCGTGCATGATCACACTCAAGTTTGTTTGAGAGTGGGTCTCTGTAGGCCAGGATGGCTGGCCTTCAGTTTGCAGCAATCCTCCTGCTGTAGCCTTTTGAGTATTAGAATATAGAGTATTAGAGGCCTGCATCACCATGCACAGCCGTGTATTTCTTTGTAGCATGAGGAACTGTTGGCTGCAGGTCATCTGAAGTACGTCCTTCCTCGTGCAGTCTCTGCGCTGCAGTAGTCATGATTCCCATTGTGAAGTATTGTTTGCGTTAGAAGGTCAGAATCACTATGAACTCCCCCCTTCCCTTGCTTTCTTCTTTGGGGACCGTCTGTCTGTGATTCCTCATAAGTTAATGAAGGGTGTTGAATTTCAGAAGGAGCCCAAGCAGTTGCTGTCACTTTCCTAGGTGCCATGTTAGCCTATCACTTCAGCAGTCCTGGAGCCCGCCTGGATACATCCAGCAAGCATGAGCACTGAGTACTTGAAGCTAAGCTGTACGATCCTGGGCCAGCATGGAGCCTGGCTTACAGTTTCAGATGTGTCTCCTTCAGTTCTTTTAAGATACTCTCTTCCCCCCTTACCCCCTATGGCTCTTTTCAGTTTATTGCATGAAGGAATTACGCTAGTCCAAGTTGAAATCAAGCCCCAAATGGTTACATTATCCAAGCTGTGAGGTTCTAAAACTTTGACAAGGGACTAAGACACTCTTTTGTTCCCTCTCTTATTTTTGGTTTTTCAAGACAAGGTTTTTCTGTGTGTAGCCTTGGCTGTCCTGGACTCACCTTGTAGACCAGGCTGGCCTCGAACTCACAGCGATCCGCCTGCCTCTGCCTCCCAGAATGCTGGGATTACAGACGTGCGCCACCACACCTGGCTGCTCTTTTGTTCTCTATTAAACATAGTGGTTATCAAAAATACCATCTGGGAGATATACATATGTGGATTTGAAGTTTAGCATTTTGGAACATAACTTGAAACAGTATTAGCATGTTGAAAACACTTGACCTAGATTCCGTATTTTAATAACTGCAGAAATAAAACTGTAAATTAATGAACTCTTTGTGAATATTTTAAAAAGTCAGTAAAACATGACAGATGGCATTGTGACTCTTTGTCGGTGCAAAGGGCTTTTCTCCTATCTGACCTGCCTTGACTTCCTTCTTTCCTTGCTCTCACTGGATTGACCATAGGAGTTAATCCATAGCCTTGCTTATCCTGTCAGTTTGATCCTGTACTAATTACCCTTCTCTACAAAGTAGATTTAACACAGCCTTGCGGTTGGCAGGTAGGTTAGGAGCATTCTTTTTCTGTTGTTGTTGTTGTTTGGTTTTTCAAGACAGGGTTTCTCTGTGTAGCCATGGCTGTCCTGGAACTCTCTTTTCAGACCAGGCTGGCCTCGAACTCACAGAGATCCACCTGCCTCTGCCCCCCCCCCCCCCCCCCCCCCCGAGTGCTGGGATTACAGGCATGCACCACCCTGCTGGGCAGGAGCATTCTTATTTCAGCTCCCCCAGTCCCCTAAGACTTCAAATGCTAACATGCCCAATGTACTGTTGTTAATCACTTTACTAATAGGTGCCAGCCCGTCACGTATAACCTTCCATTATACTGCCTCTTACTCCTTCTCCCCTACCCCTTGCTAGAAGTCCCTTCTTGATTTGATCAGAAACTTTTACATGTTGTGGCATTTCCCCCACTATATTGATACTTTTTTTTTTTTCACTCATCTTGACTTGTGAGTGCTTTGAGGAGTGGGTTGGTTTCCTGTATTTTTCATAAAGTCTAAGGCAGTGTTTAATGTTGGAGGCACTAGGTTACATGGAAGGGTCTGCTCTGGATTTATTTGTTGCCGTCACTAGTTTGAGATCTTTGTTCCATTCGTGTATATCACACAGTATGTTAAAGTTACATTGCTTAAAGCTTATGTATGAGACAAGGCCTCACTGTGCAGTCCTAGCTGTCCTGGAATTCTCTGTGTACACCTGGCTGGTTGCTTAAAACTTTCACTAGTAGCTAAAGGTCATCTACATTTTGGGAGTCTGAGGAGATTCCTGTCAGGGTGTTTACTTCTATTGCAGTTTGTGGGAATGAATTTTTTGAACTCTTGC
The DNA here is from genome assembly GCF_903995435.1 of Acomys russatus. Lineage (NCBI taxonomy): Eukaryota > Metazoa > Chordata > Mammalia > Rodentia > Muridae > Acomys > Acomys russatus. The sequence goes on from NC_067165.1 coordinate 4,814,719, forward strand.
CAGTGTTTTTATAATGAACCAGTTTTGGGCTTAACACATTAGATTGGATCTTAGGTATTTTGTACCACTTGCTTTGCTTCATGCTTTGCTTCAGCTCATAGAACAGCATTGTACATAGGAAAGAACACAATAGATGCTTTAAAAGCAGCCTCCACTTTTAGAAGGAGTGCTCACCAGTCCGCTTCTGTATAGCTTTAGTGCATGGCTTAGTTGAGACGTTAGTCAGGAGATTATCTGCAGAGATTCTACATACAGTTAAACTAGGAGGGTAGAGTGCTTGCCTATGAATGAAGTTCTCGCAGAGTGGTTCATGCTAGTAGTCCCAGTGCTTGCTTTTGGCAATATCTAGAGTCCCATTGGCTATCAGAACTCAAAGGATATTTGTGGAACCATGCTGTTAATCATCCTTCAGTGTACAGGACAGGGTTTCCCACAAATAAATATCCAGCCTAAAACAGCAAGTCTCCATCTAAAATCATACAACTGATGGTGAGACTTCACCCCATGTCTCTTGTTAGTTTGTTTCTTGAATTTCTTTTTGACAATTTCATAGGTAAATATAATGTATTTGGGTCTACACACACACACACACACACACACACACACACACACACACACACACACACACACCCATTATTACCCTCTCTTAATCCAGTCTTCCTACTCCTGAATCCCGCCTTCCTGACAAGTCCCCTTCTGTTTTCATATCCTTTGTTTGTTTGGCTGGTTTATTTGCTTGTTTTTTTGTGCCCCACTGTTAATTAGGTTGCATGCAGCATAGGTGAACATTTATGGAAGCAAGGGCATCTTAACAGTAGCTATATCACTGGCAGGGTAGTGGTGGTGGTGGTGGGTATGGTGTGGTGGTGACTGTGGTGTGGTGAGTGTGGTGTGGTGACTGGTGTGGTGTGGTGTGGTGTGGTGACTGGTGTGGTGTGGTGTGGTGTGGTGACTGGTGTGGTGTGGTGTGGTGTGGTGTGGTGAGTGTGGTGTGGTGTGGTGAGTGTGGTGTGGTGAGTGTGGTGTGGTGTGGTGTGGTGTGGTGAGTGTGGTGTGGTGAGTGTGGTGTGGTGTGGTGAGTGTGGTGTGGTGAGTGTGGTGTGGTGAGTGTGGTGTGGTGAGTGTGGTGTGGTGTGGTGAGTGTGGTGTGGTGAGTGTGGTGTGGTGAGTGTGGTGTGGTGAGTGTGGTGTGGTGTGGTGAGTGTGGTGTGGTGAGTGTGGTGTGGTGTGGTGAGTGTGGTGTGGTGAGTGTGGTGTGGTGAGTGTGGTGTGGTGAGTGTGGTGTGGTGTGGTGTGGTGTGGTGAGTGTGGTGTGGTGAGTGTGGTGTGGTGTGGTGAGTGTGGTGTGGTGAGTGTGGTGTGGTGTGGTGAGTGTGGTGTGGTGAGTGGGTGTGAGTGTGGTGTGGTGAGTGTGGTGTGGTGTGGTGAGTGTGGTGTGGTGAGTGTGGTGTGGTGAGTGTGGTGTGAGTGTGGTGTGGGAGTGTGGTGTGGTGTGGTGAGTGTGGTGTGGTGTGTGTGGTGTGGTGTGGTGGGTGTGGTGTGGTGAGTGTGGTGTGGTGAGTGTGGTGTGGTGAGTGTGGTGTGGTGTGGTGAGTGTGGTGTGGTGAGTGTGGTGTGGTGAGTGTGGTGTGGTGTGGTGAGTGTGGTGGTGGTGAGTGTGGTGTGGTGAGTGTGGTGTGGTGAGTGTGGTGTGGTGAGTGTGGTGTGGTGGGTGTGGTGTGGTGTGGTGAGTGTGGTGTGGTGTGGTGAGTGTGGTGGTGGTGAGTGTGGTGGTGGTGAGTGTGGTGTGGTGGGTGTGGTGTGGTGAGTGTGGTGTGGTGAGTGTGGTGTGGTGAGTGTGGTGTGGTGAGTGTGGTGTGGTGAGTGTGTGGTGTGGGTGGTGTGGTGTGGTGAGTGGTGTGGTGCGTGTGGTGTGTGCGTGTGGTGTGGTGCGTGTGGTGTGGTGAGTGTGGTGTGGTGAGTGTGGTGTGGTGAGTGTGGTGTGGTGTGGTGAGTGTGGTGTGGGAGTGTGGTGTGGTGAGTGTGGTGTGGTGGAGTGTGTGGTGTGGTGCGTGTGGTGTGGTGCGTGTGGTGTGGTGCTGTGGTGTGGTGTGGTGAGTGGTGGTGTGGTGGTGTGGTGTGGTGAGTGTGGTGGGGGTGTGTGGTGTGGTGAGTGTGGTGTGGTGGTGTGGTGTGGGTGCGTGTGGTGTGGTGTGTGAGTGTGGTGTGGTGAGTGTGGTGTGGTGTGGTGAGTGGTGGTGTGGTGGTGTGGTGTGGTGTGGTGAGTGTGGTGTGGTGAGTGTGGTGTGGTGGGTATGGTGTGGTGGTGACTGTGGTGGTGGTGAGTGTGGTGTGGTGTGGTGAGTGTGGTGTGGTGGTGTGGTGTGGTGTGGTGTGGTGTGGTGAGGTGAGTGTGGTGTGGTGTGACTCCCTCTCCCCTAGCAACCACCATTGCCAACAGCTCCCCAGGGAGAGGCAGCCGGCAGGAGCTCTCCCCACCTGTGCTGGAATGCTGATGGACTCCAGCTTGTGTGGGTTGTCAATGGGTGACTGCAGCTGCTGGACATTGATGAGCGCAGCAGCCATGCTGGGTCCAGAAGGCAGCCTTTTACTGGTCTCCCCATTCTCTGCTTCTGCGTTCTTTCTACCCTCTCTTTGGCAATTTTCCTCTCACCAGTCACTTTTTCTCAGCATTTGAGCAGGTATGAGTCAGTGAAATGACTGTCAGCCACTGCAAGCAGAAGCGTCTCTGCCTGAGCAGCTCTGGACTTGCAGGTCTGTGTTCTCTCCACACCAAAAGCGATAGGGCCTTCTTTTCCTCCTTTTCTGCTTTACTCACCTTTGTCCTCAGTTTCACTTTCCCATCTTTTTTTAAGCCTAATTAATGGTTTATTTCACAACTATAAATGTTAGGCAAATTAGAAAGCATTGCTTGAGTAAATACCAAGTCTCTTTCTAAAAAGAGTAATTAATATAAAGGTACTTTTAATGGAGTTATATTCCTATAGGTGAAATATTTGTGTAGATAACCTTTTAAGTTATATCCTTGAAATTTGGGTTTTCAGGGTTTTCTTTCACCTTTTAATATACATATATGGAGCTGGAGAGTTCTTGTTCATACTGGAAAGTGATCTTACCCAGTGCCATAAAACCTTGTAGTTAGAGGCAAAGCAACTAATGACATGCTTCTCTCACAATTAGTAAATGAAGTTTTGAGGAACATTTCATTGTGCTCAGATAGGTGTGTGTTAGAATTATTTTAAGATAGATTTTAGTTAAAATTTCATCTATAAAGAGGATCAGGCAATCCCAGGGTGACCTAAGCACTTGGGTGCTGGACCTGTTTATGAAGCTAGGAAGCAGGATTAAATATGTCACTGTGAAGTGCCTGAGTACACCGAGGTCTCTGTGCCCTTCTCTACACTCTCTTGCAAGTATTTATCAGGTGTGTGCCAGTCACGGATTTTTTCATCAAATACTTATGGACCATCTGTGTTTCAGGGGCTAGCTTGGACGATGCAACAACAACAAATATTTTCCCCATTGAAGCCTTTGTATTGTATGTAGTCCAGGGAAGACAGACACAAAACAAGATAAATAAGTAAAATGTAGAATGTTCCGTGGTTTTAAGTACTGTGGGAGAAAGTCCATTGGAAATCAGGGAGAGCTTGCTAGCCTAAGTAGGTAGCTGTGGCAAGGGTAGGCTGCTTAAAATAGATTGCTCAGGGAAGGCTGCATGGAGGAGGTCCTGTCTGAGCAAAGATCTGACAAAGGTGAGGCACTGCCTGTTGATAGCGCCTTGTAGTAAACATTTAAGGCTAGCGAGCTGTGAAGTGTCTGTGTCTACACGCCTCTGCTGTTGTATGAAAGTAACCAGATGAAACGTAAACAAATTTGTCTTCCAATATAACTGACTAAAAAGCAGGGGCCATGCTGTATGAACTTCTCTTTCAGTGGAAGGAGCGCCTAGTGCAGAGACTCCAGCTAAGAGCAGGGCTGGCTTGCTGGAAGCACAGCAGGGTTGCAGTTTAATGCAGGGTTCGGGAGGAGGTCAGCTCCTCAACTTTGGGAAGAATGACGAAGGTTGTTGGAGGGCCTGCCCTGCTGCTGAAGTTTGCAGCCTCCATGACCAGACAGCTCTCTGAGCTCAGCGCAAGGTGAAGGACTCCCTTCCCCAAGTGGGACTTCCTGTGCTCTGCCTGTCCTCCTTCTTTGGAGGATGCTGGCTTTTGGTAGAAGTAAGCCTCCTGCAGCCTCCTGCAGAATGCTCCCCCCATATGATAATTAGGTAGTGTGCCCCTGCGAGGGCACTAGTGCACTGTGAGCACCTATCCTGTGACAGGTGCTGATAGGTATCCCAGATTCCCCCTGGCTGCTTCCCTTTTCCTATCTATTCCCCTCACCCATGGAATAAAGTTGATCTGCCTCCCTGCAGCTGGTCCCAGAAGTCTGTCATTCCGTCTTGCTCAGGGCCTTCCAAGCCCTGCCCCAGCCTCTGCTCCTCCTGCCCTCCTAGGCTGATGGACAGCACACAGAAGGCATTGATTTTACACAAGGAAATGATTGGCTGGGGAGGATTGGGAGTGGTGGTGGGGTCCTGTTAAAATGCCTTTTGGATATTCAAGTGAAGTCAGAAAGTGAGTTAATAGACAATTGGAGTCCAGAGAAGAGTTCTAGACTGTAGCCAAAATGGAAGCCTTCAGCCCAGAAGTAGTACTGGGATGTGCATTCTCAACAGGGTGGTGTTTTTCCATTGGGGCCAAAAATTGGTTTTGAGGGAGGATGTAAACAACAATTAAGAACAAGCCACAGCCAGGCGTGGTAGCACACGCCTTTAATCCCAGCACTCGGGAGGCAGAGGCAAGCGGATCTCTGTGAGTTCAAGGCTAACTCAGTCTACAAAGGGAGTCCAGGACAGCCTAGGGTACACAGAGAAACCATGTCTCAAAACAAAACAAAAAAAACAAGCCACAGAGACTTCTTAGTGAGTTATTTCAAAGCTCAGTGCTACCTGACAGTCTTACCCCTTGGTGTACAGGTTTGTGGGGAATGGGGTAATTCAACTTCTAAAAAGGTGTTTAGAGAGATAACAATGCAAAGACGGGAAAGCCGCATTAGATGAGATGGGACTCTACTCCTAGGGATAAGAGTTGGTGTCTTACAGTTTCTATTGCTGCAACAAAACACTATGACTAAAAAGCAAGTTGGGGAGTGGTAAAGGGTTTATTTGACCCACATTTACAGATCATTCATTGTCCATTATTGGGGGAAGTCAGGACAGGAACTCAAGCAGGGCTGGGAGCTGGAGGCAGGAGCTGATCTCTGAGGCCATGGAGGGGTGCTGCTCACTGGTTTGCTCCTCATGGCTTGCTCAGCCTGCTTACTTACAGAACTCAGGACCTCCAGCCCTGGGATGACACACCCACAAAGGGCTGGGCCCTCCCGCACTGATCACTAATTGAGAAAATTCCTTGCAGCTTGATCTCACGGAGGCATTTCCTCACCTGAGGCTCCGTACTCTCTGATGAGTCTAGCTTGTGTCAGGTTGACACACAAAACCAGCCAGTACAGTTGCTGAACAGAAGTGATCTGAAGATTGGATTCCAAGGTGCTCATGTTTCAACACTGGGTGATGAGGAACTAGGCAAGGCTCTGTCCTAGAACCCAGTGGCGGGAACAGCAGAGTCAAGTGCTGCTGGTGGGTCAGGCCTGATAAGGAATAGTAGCTAACCACAGACGTAGTATTCAATTGCAGTAAGATAGTTGGGTACCAGGATTTGGCTTATTGATAATCTCATGTGATAGGCTGTTTTCAACTGGAGTTGCAGGAAATCCCTTCTTTTAAGTATGCATTTCAGTAGTTCTAAAAATATGTTTATATGGTTGTCAAACAGATCTCTAGAACCTTTTTATATTACAAAAATCTTAAGTTCTATGCCCATTACAAAACTTGTCACTCACCAGCCCCTGGCAAACCTCATTATGCTCTATTCCTATGTTTGATTACTTTAGATACTATTTATAAGTAGAATCATATGGCGCTAGTCTTGTGATTTCATTAAGCCTCAAAATTTGTTCATGTTGTGGTATGTGTTCTTTTTAACAAATTTCCTTCTTTTTTTTTTTTTTTTTCAAATTTCCTTCTTTTTAAAAGCTAAATAGCTCCCTTGTGGTTTTTCATAGCATTCTAGAGTAACATATTCCTTATAAGAAATCAGAATCTCTCATCTAATTGTTTTTTCCAAGCTTCAAAGTCAGAACCTGTTCTGTGTTATTCACAGCTTCCAGAAAATTGAGAATGTTAATTCTTTGTAAAAATAGAAGATAAAGGACATTGCTTTGCTTGGAAGACTATTGAAAATTTGGAAGAGGTGCTATCTGAAGTGGCTTTGTGGGAGTAGAAGTTTCTTAGGCTGAATCAGGGCATTCTAATTGAGTGCAGGTATTCTGGGTGAGAGAAGATCATCCTCGCCAGGCATGCTTTCATGGTAGGACCTGTGTTACAGGGGTGTGTGTGTGTGTGTGTGTGTGTGTGTGTGTGTGAGATAAGCTTTTTTTCCTAGACACCCGGTGGGCTCCAGTGGGAGGAAATGGAGAAGAATGGTGGGCTCGGCTTGTTTTGTGTATATTTTGTCAGCTTGTCACAAACCCAGCCATTTGGGAGGAGGGAATCTCAAGTTGAGGAGCTTCCTCCATCAGACTGCTCTCTAGGCAAGAGGTTGTATTGCTTGATGATTGATGCAGGGGAACTCACCCAGTGTCGGAGGTACCACCCTGGGCAGGTGGTCCTGGGGTGTATGGAAAGCAGGCTGAGCAGGCCACAGGGAACTAGACACTCAACAGTGTCCTTCATGGCCTCGGCGTCAGCTTCTGCTTCCAGGTCCCTGCTTTGGCTTCCCTCAGTAGACTGTGAACTTGGGATATGTAAGCCAAATAAATAAACCCTTCTTTCCTCCCCAAATTGCTTTTGGTCATGTTTTTTACTTTTGTTTTTCGAGACAGGGTCTCTCTGTGTAGCCTTGGCTGTCCTGCACTTGCTTTGTAGACCAGGCTGGCCTTGGAACTCACATTGATCCACCTGCCTCTGCCTCCCAAGTGCTGGGATTAAAGGCATGAGCCACCATGCCCAGCTGTTTTTGTTTTTGTTTTTGTTTTTAGACAGGGTTTCTCTGTGTAACCTTGGCCGTCCTGGAACTCACTCTGTAGACCAGGCTGGCCTTGAACTCAGATCCACCTACCTTTGCCTCCTGAGTACTAGGATTAAAGGCTGGCATGGTTTTATAACAGCACTAGAAACCCTAATTAAGACTAGTAGCATAGCTGGGCTTGGTGGTGCACAGCTGTAATCCCAGCACTGGGGGAGACAGAGGCAGGTGAATCACTGAGTTCCAGGCCAGCCTAGTTTATAAAGTGAGTCCAGGACAGCCAAGGGGTGGGGGCCTGGGGGATAGGGGTCGGGAGACAAGTGGCATTTTTTGTGTAGGGAGAGGACACAGGTCCTAAGCATGGCAGTTACATGACTGTTGTACCAGTCCAAGAACATGTGAAGGTCCTCAGCTAAAGGACTGCGCAGGAAATTTCCGAACTGTATGGTGACCAGTTGAGTGGAAGAATTTCCCAAAACCTTTACAGATTAGAAATATTTTATTGTTCTACTGCTGTGAAGAGGCACCATGATCAAGGCATCATATAAAAGGAGGCATTTAATTGGGGGCTGGCTTACAGTTTACAAAGTTAGTCCATGCTCTTCATGGTGGGCAGCACGGTGGGCAGGCAGCCAAGCATGACGCTGGAGCAGTAGCCTGAGACCTTGCATCTGATCTGCAGGACGGAGGCAGACAGAGAGCCTGACCTGGGCTTTTGAAACCTCAAAATGTACCCCCAGTGACATGCCTCTTCCAGGAGGCTACACCTCCTAATCCTTCCTAAATTGTCTATCATCTGGGAACCAAACGTTCAAATACATGATCCTGTGCGGCCATTCTCATTCAGCCCACCATAGGAGGGAGGGAGGGAGGAAACAGGTTCCAGGAGGAACTATTGGCTCTTGCAGCGTGTGGGGCTTTTGAAGGCCTCTAACACACCAGGGCTTGACAGTCCAGCTGAGAGAGACTCACTTGAGAGCAGCCTGAAGAGAGGTCAGCCTGCTTTGTCATGCTCCTGTCAGCTCCTCAGCTTGTTGCGTGGAATCTTGTCTGTGTATTGGTCGAGGCTCTGTTTCTCACCGAGGAGAACAAGGCACCCAGGATAGGTTCAGGGCCCTATTTAAGGTCACAAAGTTAGCAAGTGCTGGTGACAGAATCCATATTGAGCAGTACCTTGAAAATGGGTTGAAATACCTCAAAAATGAAATTACATCAAAATTAAGAACAAATGACAGCTGCCCATAATAGATAACCTCTTATCCAGAATAGTATATTAAGTTTTAATTGGTTAAAAACAATTACTAGTACTTTGGAAGAAAAGACATTTTAATGGGTAAGTCTCTCATGCCCAGATGTTGGTTATGGGCACATTGTATAAATTACAGTTTGCTTGCTTGTTTGTGGTTTTTTTTGTTGCTTTGGTTTGAGACAAGGCCTCACTCTGTACACAGGCAGTCCTTAAACTCACCCATGGCAGTCCCCCTGCTCTAGTTTCCCAACTGCTGGCACTACAGCCATGAGTCACCATGGCCATATTAAAAGATTTCTAAGCATTGTCTTATTTTACATGCATGAGTTTGGGGCTCCATGTCTGTGCTTGTACCACATGCATACCCCATGCCTGTGAAGTGAGAAGAGGGCATCAGATACCCCGGAGCTGGAGTTACAGAAGGTTGTGAGCTGCCACTTGGGCGCTGGGACTTGAATCCAGATCCTCTAGAAGCGTTCTTAAGCACTGAGCCGTCTCCCCAGCACCTTGTTTGCTCCTTGTGAAAACATTTACCTGGGCTCTGGAATGGTGCTTTGGAAACTTGGCCTTCTCACCCACTCAGGGGGGCACTGGAAAGTTTGCAGTGCATGCCTCAGGTCTGAGGAGACCGGAACTTAAGTGTTTTGTCTTTAATTAAAATTTTCTTTATTACATCTGTTTACTTTGTGTGCGTGTGTGCATGCATGCATGCGTGCAAGGGTGTAGGACAGCTTGGGAGAGTGAGTTCTTTTATCTACCATGTGGGAACTGGAGATCAGTTGTCAGGCTTGGTGGCCGGCACCTTCCCCCACCGAGCCATTTCACTGGCCATAACTTACATTTTTATCTACCCTAAGCACACAAATGGCTGTTGTTTTAGGCAAGGAGCTCTAAGAAGGGCGTAACTTGCCTTATTTGAGCCCAGTTTGTTAGCTCAGAATTAGTGCGTGTTTGCGTAGCTTGATGCTCCCTGGATATATTGCCTTTTCTTTTGCTGCTCGCTCATTTTACTCTCATCTCAGTTGGTCTCTGTCACCTTTGTCATACCATTTCTCCCCTGCCATCTTAACACTGAAAGCCCTTCTGTCAGTGCCAGGCACTGGGAATGCTCTAAGGCGGAATGCCCTAGCGGCAGCTCCTGTCAACTGCTTTATTCCTGAGATTAGTCTGTTAGTCCTGAGCTTGAGCTTTTAAAGAGAAAGGTTAAGTTCTATATGTGCCTTCTGAGTACATGGATAGTAAGCAGGGGTTAATACGGTGGCAAGAAGAAATGTCAGTGTTTGTAGGGAGCTTACTGAGTATAACACTGAGTGAAAAAGCATTCTAGGAAACTGGTTTACTGACCAACCTAAGACTGTCCTAGTACAGGGACTGCCTGTCCTGACTTGTCCAGCAGCTCTTATTAATCCAGGAAGTAGTATTTCAGGAATTATTTCTGTAGTCTGAAATAACAAATATCAGATCTGTGCAATTGAATTGTTTTGGAAAATATAAACAAAGTGGACAATCTCAAGATTTTATGAGAGCTTTTGTAATCGGCAGCTTGGAACCAAATGTTAGTGGTTTCATGTTTTAAGTCCTTGGCATGTAATAGTTGTCTTCTTTAAGTTATAATTTTGCCGTCTTTATTTTTCTATATGATCCAAAATTTGGAAGTTCTTTTGACTACATTGTTATTGTTTGCTAATAGGATAGTTTAGTAATTTTAAAATAAACTTTGATCAACATTGGCAGTCTTTTCTTCATTTAGTCAAGTAATTTTTTTTTCTTTTGGGTTTTTTTGTTTGTTTGTTTTGTTTTTTCGAGACAGGGTTTCTCTGTCTGTGGCTGTCCTGGACCTCACTCTATAGACTAGGCTGGCCTTTAACTCAGAGATCCACTTGCCTCTGCTTCCTGAGTGCTGGGATTAAAGGCCTGTGCCACCACACCCTCCTTTTTTTTGTTTTGTTTGTTTGTTTGTTTTGTTTTTTGGTTTTTTTGAGAAAGGGTTTCCCTGTGTAGCCCTGGCTGTTGTAAAACACCACCCCCTCCCTGCTAAGTCAAATAATCTTTATGTGTGTGAGTTCAGTAGGTAGGCAGATGGAAGCTTGCCTATTTACTAGCAGGCACCAGGACCTCCCCGAGTAGATTTTGCTTTTTTTAACACTGGATGTTGACTTCTAATAATGCATCTTTTGCAAGTCCAGGAGCAGTCTACTGTTTCATTTTTAACTCCACAAAAATGGCTTCATAAATAAAAAGTAAAGACATTAATTTAAAAGCTTATTTATAAATGTCAAGTAAATTTTTTAAAACTCAGCCCCCAGTTAAGGTGTTGCCTCAATTTAAGTCAGTTCATTTGCCTTTCTCAAATAGGCTAGTTTGTAGATAATGAGTTGCAGCTCATATGGCCATTACTAATTGCAATTTATAGTATAGAAAGAAGTTAGACAGGCACATACTTCTTTCAGAATCCATATGCTAAATATAAATGTCTTTGCTGACCCCTGGGGCATGATAGTCACACTACACAGTGACAACATGAGAAAATAATGTGCCTTGGTCTGGACAGTTTGCAAACAGATGAAGTTACAGCCACAACTTTTTTTTTTTTTTTTTTCGGTTTTTCGAGACAGGGTTTCTATGTGTAGCCTTGACTGTCGAACTCATAGCAGTCCTCCTGCATCTGCCTCCCAGGTGCTGGGATTAAAGGTGTGTGCTACCACTGCCTGGCTACAGTCACAACTTTTTTTTTCTTTTTTTTTTTTTTTAACTTTTACTGAATGTCTATGATTTACACATCATGCACCAAAATCCTTCTCCTCCCCCCAGTAAAATAAAACAAACAAAAAATCTTGTCACAGAAGCTGTAGTGTATCACGCCTTTTGTCCACATGTGTTTACTTTCAAGTGTTCATTGCTAAGAGTCATGGGTCTGGTTTGAGGCCTGCACTACCATTACTGGATCCTCACTGGGACTGCTGTCAGATATCTCATTGTTGCTGTGTGTCAAGGAGATTCTTAATCTTTGAGTCTGCAGGTCCGGCCCCTTCATGTGTTCCAGCAGGTCATACATGGGGTAGATGTTGGGGTGAGGTCGACTCAGAGCCCTGAATCAGAGCCCACTCCCTTGTCCTCAGGGCAGGGCTCATCTGCTCCCATGTCATCATGGCAGGGCCATCTGTTATCGTGGCAGGGCCAGCTCACCCGCTCCTGTCTCATCAGGGCAGGGCCGGCTCTCCCGCTTCTGTACAGCCACAACATTTTAAATTGCCTCAATGTTCAGCTTTTAGAGGTTATGGGAACTAGACCTTGTTTATATTTTTATATTTATAGTTTCTATAGTAATGAAGTAATTGCATATTTAGGAAACTGCTTAAGATGTGTGTATATACAACAGCATTAATCACTTTGATTTTAATTTCAAACTGGCCAATTTAGCAGCACATTTATAATTGATACATGTGCTTATCTGCATTGTGTTCTTGATAACTGAATACAGATTTAATGTCATTAGCGATGTTGCTGGGAGGTTCATCCCCCTCTGCCTTAGAGCTGTGTGTCTCTAACAAATGCTGGCTTTATCAAGCATTGGAAACTGTATTCTTTTTGTTGTTGTTGTTGTTGTTTGTTTGTTTTTGCTTTTCGAGACAGAGTCTCTCTGTGTTAGCCTTGGCTGTCCTGGGCTAGCTTTGTAGACCAGGCTGGCCTCAAACTCAAAACAATCTGCCTGCCTCTGCCTCCCGAGTGCTGGGATTAAAGGCATGCACCACCATGCCCAGCGGAAACTGTATTCTTAAAAATAAATAACTTCTAGTTTTAAGTGAAATTAAAGAAATGTATTAAAAAATAAAGATGTCCCCTCATGATATATATAAAGCTAAAAACACTACCTTTGAAAAATAAGTAGTCCTGATTTGAAATGTGCTCTGTGCCTTGGGGACCCTGAGGTCTTAGGCTTGCCTGCCTCCACCCTTTGTCCCTCTCTTCACGTGTGTGCACCCTACTCTGTAGAAACAGGAATTGCCCTTGTGCCTGTTCCCTAGTTGTCACCACCTTGTCTGAAACATAGTAGGCTTTCAGTAAACTATTTTTCATAAGTGTACAATGAGTGCTCACAAGTGGTGACTTTTATCATCAGACTTGATGTCTAATAAGAAAATATGTTACATTATAGAGTTTTTCTTAAATGCCTCCAACATGTTATGTCTCTTGGGAACTGTGTTATATAGCAGGGCGGTCCTAAGCTGCTTTGTCTGTGGATTTTTTGCTCAATATATACTTTTTGCCAAGAGCAGGCCCACCTCAAAATGATGACTCAGAATATTAAACCAACCTAAGCAGGGGCTCTCAGCCCTGTCTCCTCCCTGCAAAAGGTCAGTCTCTTTGGCAGCAGCTCCCTCAGAGCAGAGTGCTGCTTGCTCTCGTGCATTACATATGTTTTCCCTCCTTTTTCTTAAAGACTATCTTTCATTCTTTGACAATTACACACACACACACACACACACAGTATAGCTTGATCATATACACCCTAACTCTCCTAAGTCTCTGTTTTTTAAGACTAAAATATTTCTGGGCGTGGTGGCGCACACTGTTAATCCCAGCACTCGGGAGGCAGAGTCAGGTGGATCTCTGAGTTTGAGGCCAGCCTGGGCTACAAGGAGACACCAGACCAACCAAGGCTACACAGAGAAACCCTGTCTCGGAAAAAAAAATGTAAATAAAATGTTAACCACTTTAGCAGGCTGCGTGCTATTTTCACCTGTGGGACCCTAATTCCTATTTTTAAATTGTTGTTTTAAAAGAGACTTATTGGAAAAACAAAAACAAAACAAAATCCGTAGGTATTATGTTTTATTACAGATTATAAAGTTCAACTTTGTTTTGAAATTCTAGTTTAAGGGACTACCCTTGGCTTGTTAATTTCAGAATATTTTTATCACCCAAAAAAGAAACATCACATCTATAATATCTATCATCATGGATGCCCCACCCACCCCATCATCATTGGTGCCCCACCCACCTCATCATCATGGATGGCCCACCCACCCCTTCATCATTGGTGCCCCACCCACCCCTTCATCATAGATGCCCCACCCACCTCATCACCCACCTCTTCCCCAAGAGCTTCCAACCACCAACCTGCTCTGTGTGGCTGTGCATTTATTTGTCTTGGCGGACATATCACTGAAGCAGAGTGACACAGTGTGAGGCCTCACATGGCAGACTGATTTAGCATAGCAGTGAAAAGTTCATTCATATTGTAACATAGATCCATGTTTTTATTTTTAGGGGGCTTTATTTCTCTGATGGGCCTAACTTTGTATTGCTATATTAAATTATGAGTTTAGTGCATATTTAGAAAGTTTCCACTTTTAAACATTGCTCCTCTGAACATTTGTGTGGCTTTGTGTAAATGAGTTTCTATCTCTCTTAGATATATAACAAGGGAAGGTGTTATCGTATATTTTGGTAGTAACAATTAATCCATGAGAAATTTCCAGATTATCTTGCAAAAGTGGCTATACCCTTTTATAATATCACCAGCAATGTGTGATGGTTCCAGTTTTTTACATCCTTAACAAAACTAATTATTACCTATTTTCGACTACCCTAAGGCATGTGACACAATAATCTTGTGGGTTTGATTTGCATTTTTCTAATGACTAATGAGTGTGAATATCTTTATGTAGCATTCATGGGTATTTATTGGAGAAGCCTCCATTTGCATTCCCTCCTCCTTGCTTTTTTTTTTTTTTAAGCATATATATACTGAGTAATGAGTTCTAAGTTCTTTTGCATCCTAGAATTAAGTATATTTTCATATTTTCCATACTTCTCTCATTCTGTTTTTTTTTTTTTTTTTCCTCACCTCCTCTCTCCCAGCCCCAAGACAGGGTTTTTCTGTGTAGCCTGGATAGTCTTGGAACTTCCTGTAGACCATGCTGGTCTTAAGAGTCAGAAATCTGCCTGTCTCTGCCTCCCAGCTGCTAGGACTAAGGACAGAAGCCACCATGCTCACCTTTTTTTTTTTTTTTTTTTTAATTTTTTTTTATAACAGCAACGTTTTGCATGGAATCAACCATCCACAGACCAAAAATCTTTGAAAAAGAATTGTGTCTGTACTGAACATGTACAGGCTTATGTTCTTGTCATTAATCTTAATACAACATAGCAAATGTTTGTGTAGCATGAGCGATATCGTAAATAACCCAGAGACAATTTCAAGCCTATGGGAAGGTAGGTGTGGATTATGTGCAAGTAGCTCACCATTTTCTATAAAACTCGTGAGCATCCATAGGCTTCTTGGCATTACTTCCTGGTTGTGCTGAGGGACAGCTGTATATTCCCATTAGAGTGAGGACACAACACACATTTGTAGGGGATACCATTCATCCTGGAATGCTGACGTTATTGAAGATATTCTTTTAAAATCTTTTCCCAAAGCAACTCTTGTGCATTATGTGGTTTTAACTATGATTTGATTTGAAACCTTAGGTTTCTTTTTAAAATTTTTATTTATAATATTTATGAATTAACTCACAGTTTTTCCTCTCTCCAGAGTGCTGGGATCACAAGCATTCACTGCCACAACCAGGTTTTATTAAGATTTTCACCTGTTTAACTCACCACCCTTTCAGTGCCCAATTTACATTTTCTTTTACCTTTCTAACTGCCTTCCTGCTTTCCCACTTACTGTCATAACAGTTCAGCCCTAAAGCTGGAAAACACCATTAGATTCTTTTAGATAGCACAGATACAGAATTGTATTAGCATTTCTGTCTTAAAATAGTAGGTTTTTCATTTACTGAAGTTATAGTTTTTTTTAATAGAATGGCTTTATTATTTTGTTATGTATAGCAGAAACTACAGCATATCTTCCTCCAGCCCACTAAGAGTTGCATCTTTGGGGCTGGAGAGATGGTTCAGAGGTTAAGAGCACTGACTGCTCTTCCAAAGGTCCTGAGTTCAATTCCCTGCAACCACATGGTGGCTCACAACCATCTAAATGTGATCTGATGCCCTCTTCTGGCCTGCAAGTGTACATGTAGACAGAGTACTGTATACATAATAAATATTAAAAAAAAAAAAAAAAGAGTTGCATCTTTGCACAGGCTAATTCCCAATTAATAGTATTTACTATGGACTTGGCTTGGACTTAGTCAGTGATCTCTAGAGATAAAAGGTGATCACAAGTAAGTAAGTAAGGTCTGTGCCATCATGAAGCTTGGTCTTGTGGGGGCAAAGAGAAATCATAAGATTGGCTTAGTGGCACAAACCATTAATCCCAGCACTTGGGAGGCAGACACAGTTGGATCTCTGTTAGTTCAAAGACAGCCAGAGCTACCTAGTGAGACCCTGTCTCAAAAAATCAAACAAACAGAAACCCATAAACAAATGTCAAATTACACTTGTGAGTAGCATTACGAAGGGTATTTCAGAAGGTAAATTTTTGGATGGAACTTGACCTCATTTAGAATTTCTAGACAATCTTCTCTGAAAAAAGTATGTATAGGTGTCAAGTAGGCTAACGAGGGCAAAGGCAAATTAATATTTATAGCATAAAACAACATTTTGTCCATTGGTTCTTGAGGAGACAGCCTTAGACGTGTCCCCATGAAGCAGTTTATCTCTGTCCCATGACATCTTCAGCAGGAAGACTTAAACTGAAGGGAATGGCTGGAGCCTGGAATCTGGAAGCTCCTTGCCTGGCTCTCAGGCGTACCTCTCTGATGGGCCCTGAGGAAAGCTACCAGACAAGGCGCACACAGGTGGCCTCCTCATTTATCCTAGATTCTCTCAGTACACAGTATCTTGGTGACAAAAGAGTCCAGGGGACTATTCCAGAAAGCAAGGAGACTATATTCCCTTTTCATGACTTAGGTTTGGACATCAAGCTGGGGACACAAAACCCAACCCTACTCCAAGGCCAAGGAAGGTAAAGGCCGTCTTTTGATAAGGAAAGTAGCTGAGTGCTGTAACAGAAGGGCTACTGTGTTGTGCCTCTCAAGAGAAGCTTAGAGAAACTCGTGCTCAGGAAGCCAGAGAGGGAGATAGAAGGTAGGCATTCACAGGCCTTGTAGAATATTTGAAAACTGGTTTTAAGGACATTAAGTATTTGGAGGTTAATATTAGATTTGTGCTTTTTACGGTCAATGTGGAGAGCTATATGAGGTGACCTCTTTGTCTACCCCACCCCCTACCAGTTAGGAAGCATGTAAAAGAACCTAGGAATAAGTGGGCCAGGAGGTGGCTATGGAGATGGAAGTGCATGGATTTGAGAGGGCTGAAGGAACTTAGGTACAGTCCCTGGATCCTGAGGATGGGGTTAAGAAAGCAAACTGTTAAGTATGCTCTCCTGATTTCTCATTTGCTGCCAGACAAATGTGCCATTTGCCAACATGAAAACAGGAGAAGTGGGCTGGAATTAAGGAGAAGCACATGAACTTGGTTTGGGGACACACACTGAATTGGAAAAGATATTAAGTAGGCCTCTGCATTTGTGCTCCTGCAGGTCAGAAGAGAGATCTATGCCGGGGGTAGGAGTTTATGAATCATCTGAGGCTGATGCGACAGCTCAGCTGTTCAGGAGTACTTCTTGCCCTTGCAGAGGGCCAGAGCTTCCTTCCTACCACCCACATTGGAAGTGTCATGACAACCTGTACCTCTTATATCCTCCTCAGGCCTCTCCCTCCTGGCCCCTCCCCCCCCCACACACACACCAGTTTATAAACCAAAAGAAGTTTATGAGTTGTCTGTGGGTCCTAATGAGATTTGGAGAACAGATAGATAACTGAGGTTGGCTGGAACAGAGAAGAAGGGCCGGGCGCTGAGGCTTGAGAGACTCATACAGTTGGTGGCTAAAAAGGGGAGGGTGTACAGAAGGAGGGGCCCAGTAGGAAGAACCACACCTTCAGGTAGGCGTTGGGCAAAGGAAAAAAATCTAGCTTTTTAAGAGGAGGGTGAATCGGAAGATTAAATATTCCTGAGAAGTATTAGGAAAAGAGTGAAACGTGGTTGCTGGCTTAAAGGTGTGTAAAGTTTAGTCATGACCATAACAGCAGTAATTTTAGGGGAGTAAGAACTCTGGGGTCCCAACTGGGGTGTTACCAGTAGTTCTTTTCAGGGGTGAGGAGATGAAAATAACAGATTAATGCCTCCTTCAGGCTCATCTTCATAGTTAAAGAGAAGGATAACCTTTGAGAGGGGGCAGGGGATATCAGAATGATAAGGTTAGAATTTCTGGAGTTTGGTAAAATTGAGATTTTTGAGAAAGATGAACCTACACTGTTGTTATGTTGGTATCTATAACTACCATTAAGTATCTGCTCTCTGTTAAGTTCTGCCCACTTGGAAGGGCCGCTGATTGGAGTGTTTGTCTTTTATGCTCATCCTTTTTTCTCAGAAGAATGATGAAAATGGAAATTGCTCAGGAGAAGGAATTGAATTCCCTACAACAAATTTGTATGAGCTGGAAAGCCGTGTTCTGACTGACCATTGGTCCATCCCGTACAAGCGAGAAGAATCCCTAGGCAAATGTCTGCTGGCTTCCACCTACTTAGCAAGGCTCGGTAAGCCTCGCACCTCAGACGTTTACACAGGACATGAAGTTTCACCTTGGTCATACAAATCATTGTCTGTGTGATTTGGTCAGACTGTTTATTTTCTTTGTCATTCCCTGTGGGATAAAAGCTTTAACTAAATCAGCTGTTTGTTTTCAGTTCTAGTAGTATGAGATTACTTATAATATACTTGAAAAGCTTTGTAAGACTACAATTAGCTTTTCCCCTAGATGCCTGGAGCACTTTAAATTTAGGCTCAATTGAGGGCTCCTTTTTTAAGAGCACGAAGAGTTGGCAGTGCACTCTTCCCTAGCATGTGTGAGGTGAGAACCCTGAGTGTGAAGGAAGGAGGGAAGGAGGTGGGAGGAATGCATAGTTTAATATCATGACTAAATGCAAGATGCATCAAAAGAAATACTTTCACTAGGCCTGAGTTTAATCCCAGTAGACATCTATGTTGTGTTTGGTATTGATTTCCCAACTCTGACATTTATTAAGAGCCTGTTAGGATGCTAGGCAGGAGTTCATAAAAAACCAAACTTTTTATTAATATTCCCAGTGATAAAATTCATTACTAAGTTTAGGAGAGAAGCAGTTTGAACCGAGTGAGTTGTCTCAGTAGGTAAATGTACTTGTCACCAAGTCTGCGTTCTAGTCCCGAAACCCAGATGGTGGAGTGGAAGGAGAGAGCTGTTTCTCCAGTTCTCCTCCATCCTCCACACACAGGCGTTACCTCACCCACAGGAAATGATGTAAATACACACTGTAAGGAGTGATGCAGTCTTCCTATGAATAACTTTTACAGTAGGTTATTCCGTTCGCTTAGCACTCGTTACTTGTTGCGTGTTGTGCCAGGCGCAGTTCTAGTTTTGGTTCGCCCAGCACTCATCTACATACTTTAGGAGAGAGGAGATGTCTGGGCCTCTGTTTCAAATATTTGTGCTCTTATAAATGGCTGCTTAGGCAATGAGTGGCTATTAAATTGTTGCTGCTGTCTTATCAGACCATAAGTTATTGTGACATGGACACATAAGACTATCCATTTTAGTTTTAATTAGTGTCTCTTTGAATGCTGTGATTATTTCTCAGCCTGCTACTATAGCAGAATATTTGCTTTTAATAATTGCTTAAGAACCAAGGTTTTGTGATAAAGGTCTATGTGTGTGAATTCAGAACAAATACATAATATCTATAGAAAGCACTGGGAATCTACATAAGTTAATAAATTCTCTTATTTATTTAACCAAGGTCTTTCAGAGTCTGACGAGAACTGCAAAAGATTTATGGAGCGGTGTATGCCTGAGGCGTTTAAAAAGGTAAGGGAGTGTGCTGATTTGATTGCTGGTAGGGGCAAAGGTAGGCAACCTTTTGGTTTTAGCTTTAGATATTTATGCATATCTAAAAATCTGTGTAATCAGTTCATGAATCTTGTTCAACTAAGAAATTCTCAAATATGAAATAAGCTCTGAATTTGAAAATTACCAATAATTCACTTCTATTATATTTAAATGTTTACACTTACCTTTGGTTAAGTATAACTCTTTCTTCCTAATATTTAATTGTGAAGGAATAGACTTATTTAGTTAGTAGGGGATTGTTTTTGTTTTTGTTTTTTAGTTTTTTTGGTTTTTTGAGACAGGGTTTCTCTGTGTAGCCTTGTCTGTCCTGGACTCACACTGTAGACCAGGCTGGCCTCGAACTCATAGCTATTCGCCTGCCTCTGCCTCCCGAGTGCTGGCATTAAAGGTGTGCACCACCACACCCGGCTTAGTAAGGGATTGTTTAGTTTAGTAAACTAAAGGTTCTAGCACTTAGAAAATTAGTATTCATTACCCAAATTAGAGTCACTTTGTGTTTTTTATTGTTTGTAGCTTGATTTTTAATTTTTTTGAGATTATAATATAATTGCGTCATTTTCCTTCTCATTTCCTCCCTCTAAACCACCCCCCATGTACTCCTCCCTTGATTTCTTTCAAATTCATGGCTTCTTTTCTTTAATTGTTGTTATATACATATATGTATGTGAGTGGTGGATGGATAGGCAGACAGACAGACAGACAGACAGTATTCCCAAATGCATAACTCCAGCTTGCTTAGTCTCTATGTTTTCAGGGCTAACCATTTGATACTGGGTAACCAATCAGTTTGCTTTCTCTGCGGAAGACAATTTCTCTGGCTCTTAGCATTTCTTAGTTGTCTGTAGTTCTTTGTACAAAGGTGAGGACTTGTGAACTTTCATGTTCTTCATGTTTACGTGTCTGTTGGCATCAGCCTGGTTCAGCTCATGTTTTAACAGCCATGTGGGGAGACTTTCTGGGTATAGCTTCTTACACTTCTAAGAGACACAATCTCACAGCAAACCCCTGTTCCACTTGTTCTTAGAGTCTTTCTGACCCCTTTAATTAGGAAGGTAGAGGAGAGAGATACAGAAGAAAAAGAGAAGAGAGTAAGGATGTCTAAAAAGTCCATAAGGAATCACACTATCAACTATCAACCTAAACAAAACCCTGTAATACGTGGAAGTTGGTGTATGTATAGGCATATATAATTTAAGTGAAAATGTACCATCTGAGTCAATAATGCTCCCTCAAAGCCCTCGACAACCTAACAAAAATGCCAGCACCAGACATAAGAACCCCCCTTTTGAATTATTGGATAGGGTTGTCCCAAATGTTATAAGCTACTGCTATTGCCCTTGGTAGCTGACCATATGTAGAAGTAGGTCCCTATTGAAGAAGACACTGCATTTCAGATGCAGGGCTCAGAGGCCCTGTGCTGGGTCTGACCTGGATGCCTCCTCCTAGAAGGCACCACATAAGCTTCCAAAAAAGGTAAGCAATCAACAGTCTTGCCTAGCTACTACGCCTAGAAACCACACAATGACCAGGATGGCATTATAACCCTAAGGGTTGCAGTAGTGCCACATGTACCTTGATGGTAACCAACAGCTCTCAATTGAATTTAAGATCCATTAAAGAGGGAAATGGTGCCTGGTACTGGAAACTGAGTAGCTACCCAGGGCTAGTGAAGCCACGGATGTTGGAGGAGAACCTTCAACTGCCACCTTACTAAGCCAGCACAATCCCTAACTTCATTCTAAATATCTCTTCAACAGATGGAGATTATTACAGAAAACCAAAAAGCAGAGTTATGGAGCCCAGTTCTAACTGGTGCATCTACAACACAAATCCTGCACCTAAGGCTCATGGATCATTGTGTTTATTGTTTCACTAAGACAGAAATATATTTTAAACTACTAAAAGTTTGTTCTTCCTTAAAAATGAAAGGACATGGATGAAAACATCTCTTGTCAAAGCCAGAGTAATAGGTTTGCTCCTCATTCTGGTCAGATCTCTCAGACAGCCATTTTATTCAAATAGGAGACCACAGGCT
Source organism: Acomys russatus (assembly GCF_903995435.1). NCBI lineage: Eukaryota > Metazoa > Chordata > Mammalia > Rodentia > Muridae > Acomys > Acomys russatus. The sequence goes on from NC_067165.1 coordinate 4,836,027, forward strand.
CGTGTATCTAAAGGCAGTCTGGCTCAGCCTGATTCCCTTCTTAGGACCTGAGTCTTATTCCTCACAAGAGAAAGGGCTAAGTTATAGACGTTGCTGTTTCCCTAGCAGAAAATTAAATGCTCAGTGCCCTTATCTGAATAGATAAGTGAGTGTCCCATTGTCTTGCACTTACAGATTTTGCATTAATTTTTGTCCCATATGCAAAGTAAGTGACTAGGCCTACAAATGGATGAAATTTTATTTATATCTTAAAACTCAGTGATACAAATGATGTATTTGTAAATTGTTATTCTTGTCTGCACTTCGGTATAATATCCCTTAATTCAAGGTATAAATAATTACGAAATTAATTTGAGAAACAAAATGGTTTAATCTTTTGTAAAAAGGGACATGTAAATCTCTTTGTCATTTAGGTGGGGTATTTACAATCAAGGTCTGTCTTTTAGATGAATTTGTTCACCACTTTATAATTTTTAAATAGAAAGTACTCCCAATGTATAACCCTGTAAAAACAGCCGGCTTCTTATGGCGTGCACTGACATGTGTCATAGCATGAGCGCGTGTTTATAGAGAGGGAAGTACACGTTTATTTAGACGTGGGAAACAACTTATTAGTTTAAAAACACCCACTAGGGGCCAAGAGTTTGCTCAGCTGCTAAAACCCTTGCTGCTCTTGCGGAGAACCAGGGTTTGGTTCCTAGCATCCATATTAGGCAAATACTTGTAACACTAGCTCCAGGAGAGACATTGCACCTTCTTCTGGCCTCCACCCATACACCTGTGGATACAAACACATGGACATACACATGCACATAAATAAAACATTAAAGCAAATCTCTGAGAAAGTAAAGAAAACAACCTTTAGGTTGAGAAACTCCAGAACCAGAAAGTTGTGTATTGAGTTTCATATTTGGTGTATGTACTCTTAACCCTGCACCAAGCTGCTTAGGCGCACTGTTTTGTGTTATGCCGTTAGCTGATAGGGGCAGAGTAAGGAGCAGTCAGGTGCTGGTCGGCTGCTTTTCTCTCAAACCATGAGCACAGGTGTGCTGAACTGTGATTCCGTTTATGAATTCTCCAAAGTTAAACTTTCTCATGGTTCAGAACTATGAAGGCGTCCGCCCCTAACAATTAGGCGTGCTTTCTCTGGTTACAGTAGAGCAGCAGAGTCGGGTGTGCCTTTAGGCCTGGCCTTCAGGAAACTTGGCACCACTTCTCTTTGCTGCTGCTTCCTCTAGCTGGACTTTGCAGTGTGAGGCTCCTTCTTGTGCCTCCAGTGCTTCTAGGTGTCGGTGCTCATAGCAGGAGAAGGTGCAGGACAGGGGCTTTGTTATCATGCCCGTGTTCTTCACTTTTCACCTTCCAGCTGACTTGTTTATTCTGCCAGAGGAATTAATCCAGGTCAGCTCCTATGCATGGTTCTGCTTAAACCTGATGCTGCCTGCCTCCCATCTTCTAGAAGGTAGAACTTCATTTTCAGAGTGAAAGTGAAAGTAATGAGATGAGAACAGAGTTGTTGAAATCACATGAAACCTCATCATCGATGTTTCGTTTTCATGTGTAATTTGGGGTATAAGAGCAGTGTGCAGTTACTCTTGAAAAATAGCATCTCTCTAATGTTTGTGTTTTTGCTCATTTGAGCAAACAGTGAAACTGATCACTGTAGAACTGGTGGCACACGCCTTTAACCCAGCACTAGGAGGGCAGTGAGGCAGGCAGACCACTGAGTGTGAAGCCAGCAGGTCAGCAGAGTGAGTTCCAGGTTAGGCAGGGCTATACAGAAAAACTCTGTCTCGAAAAACAAAAGACAATGTAGAGCTGAGGTTCCGTTCTATAACTAGTGAGGTCTGGGCTTCTTTCTTCAGTTCTCAATGTGACCAAAGTAAGTTTTTATTGCAGAGGGTTTTGTTGTTGTTGTTGTTTGTTTGCTTGTTTTTCTCTCTCCAAAGGGAAATTTTCCAGGAACATGGAACGAGGGAAAAGTTTGGTGGCACACACCTGTAATTCAGCATTTGGGAAGCTACGGGGAGGATTGGGAGTTGGAGGCTATGCTGAGCTGAGACCCAGTCTCAAAACACAAACACCAGAAAAACAAACAAACAAAACCCCAAACCAACAATAATAAAAAAGAAAACACCAACTAACTAACCAAACCCAACCCTAGAGATTTACGTGTACGCCTTTGTCTCTCAGTCCTGAAGAGTTGAAGGCTCCAGTTCCTCTTCTTTTTCATGATCTATAAAGCACTCTGAGTATATGATAGACCATTGTTTTATATTTGATATTTATACCTTATAAAGTTGCAAAGTAAATATTGTACAACATCTTATTATTTTTAGCTGTTTTAGATTTGCTTCACTATTTAAAAAATTAACTATTACTTTTTCACATACCAAAAAAGGAAATAAAGGCACAGTAAATTCATGAAAATATTTATAAAGTTTGTTCATATTGAGAGTTCTTGTTTAGCTAACAGATGGGAGATGCAATCCTTCTTCTGAAATGTGAAAAATGTGAATTGAATCCTTGAAACACATCATCCATTTCTTAGATTCTAGAACTACTGATTATTGTTGATAGCTTATGGACATATATTAATAACACCTTACCATTTGTAAAATGCTTTCATGTTTGTTGTATCTTTTTGATCTTTGTAATATATAGATGAGATGAGCAAAAATGATACCTCATTAGTAATATTTTTATTATATATAATACAATGATAAAAGCATTTCTGAGAAATTGTTAGCTTTATTGACCGCGACAACAGTTAGGAACCAGTAGTTTCCATAGTAGATGTCAAGTTTCTGTTTGCTCTCTGTTACTTGGTCTTCTGAAATAATAATAAAGAACAAAAGAGCAAATTAAAGGTTGTTAGATTCTCGTTAAGCATGGGTTTGCGTATCTTTAGTCCTAGCACTCAGGAGTCAGAGGCCGGCCAATCTCTGACTCTGGGGCCAGCCTGGTCTACATAGTGAATTATAGGACAGCCAGGACTACATAGAGAGAAACTGGAAAAAAAATGCTTTTAAACAAACTGCTTTGATATAAAGTAATTAAATTTCAAAACAGAACTTTAATATTGACTTTGAGATAAACAAAGAAGCCGGATTACAGTTACTGGTCTCAAAGCCATCTGCATTCAGAAGGGTAATTTGGTCATGCATCTTCGACTATTGGAGATTTACTTCGTCAACTGTAGGTTTCCTGTCTTTTTTCCAAGTTAGACTCTAGATTCCCCTTTGTCTTTGTAGCTCCTGACGTCAAGTGCTGTTCACAAGTGGGGTACTGAGATTCATGAAGGAATCTACAACATGTTGATGCTACTAATCGAGTTGGTTGCAGAGAGAATAAAACAGGATCCAATTCCCGTTGGTCTCCTGGGCGTGCTTACGATGGTATAGTATCTCGAAAATGAAGCTCTACTCTCTTTGTCTTTATTTAGTTGAAGATAATGTGCCATTCTTCTACTTGTAACTACTAACAAATAATAAGTATTTTATCACGAAAAATATGAAGTTAGCTATTAGAGTCTTTGCCTTTAGTTTAAAGGCAGAGCAGCCATCATGTTTGGAAGAACTGCTTCTCTAGTTTCAATAGCCTTTCCCTGATAACTCCCGGCTAGCCCCATCTTAAGCATGTTTACATAGAGTTCTGCCTCTCTCCAGTTACTATCTTTCTCTTCAACTTCATTGTCTCCACTTCTGTCATCTGGCTGTACCCGTGGCAAGACACTACTCAAGGATGCTGGCCTTGCCTTGCCTGCGTCAGACCTCCCACCATGTCAGCTCCGTCTCACATAGCATGGGCGCCAGCAGGGCTGGGGAGCACCATGCCATCCCTTTGCTCCTGCAGCTACCCAAGCCCGAGCTTTGTGAGTGCTCCGCAACAACTTCATCAGTGGAGGAAGCAGAAGCTATATGTTTTTAATAATTTAAAAAATAAGATGCCAGATACTAGATATTATGTGGAGAGATTTATTAAATGAGCATGGAGAAAGAAGGAAGAGGGGCACCTGAGGGGGGGCGGTGAGAGAGGTGAGGGGGAGGGAGGGAGCGGTGAGAGAGAGGGGCAAGGTGGACCTGTCCTTTTATAAGCCCTGGGTAAGCCAGGTAGGCAATGGCATCACAGGTAGGCAGACTGGAGCAGAATCCTAATCATTTTTATCATCTTTTCTAGTGCTAATATGTTGCTATAAAAATAGGTGATGTTTCTCTGTTCTCTTTGAATCTAGGCTTTCAATCCTGATAATGAATACCACTTTAAAAACAGAATGAAAATGTCTCAGAGGAATTGGGCAGAGGTGTTTGGAGAGGGAAATATGTTTGCTATTTCACCTGTATCTACTTTTCAAAAGGTAAATGTAGTTTTTTTTCACCTTCCATCCATAAATTTATTGAAAATATTTTTTCTGTGCTATAAAACTGACAATTTACATAGAAGAATTAAAAATCGTCTGGAAATAAAGGATAAATATTCTGTGTGGTTTATAGGACTTTCCAAACTTTTTTTAACATTCTTAAAAATGACTTTTTTCCTCCTGTAGCTGTTAAGTAATGTTACATAGAATTTTTTTTTTATCTGAAATTATATTTGGTGAAAAGAATTGCCTCAGCGCCCTACATACTGGATTATCAGAGCCACAGTTTAATTGATGTCCCAGTTTCCTTGTAGAGCATTGAAATAACTAGTTCTACCTCCTCCCCCAAAACAGAATAAAACTAGTCATCAGTGTTATCTAGAATTTTCTTGCATACACAAAAACATTGAAACTTTCAGTCTTACATTTCCAGACCCAGTATCTTTATTTGATGATGAAAGGTCTGCCGTGTGGCGTTAACGTTATACCCACAGGAAGGACATGACCTAAACAGTTTTCTAATTCAGACCCTGGTTTTAAGAAACAGTTGAAGGAAGTCAGTTTCAGCTGTTAGGAGCAGCGTTTACTACTGTAACAGAAGCACACGTTTAATTTAAACAGCCATTTATTGACCACTTGATGTTTATCTGGCATTATTCTAGGTTTGGGAGGTATATGCCAGTACTCCATGCCTTTAACAAAAAGTGCAATATTGTATGGTTCTTGGCTCATGATTATTCTGTACAAAACTGTCTCTCATAGCTTCTCTTTCAGTTTAGATGACTGAGTTTTTAAGTATATAGCAAACAAAAGTAAAATCATGCATAGTGAGCAGCAGCAGATAGCAAAACATTGAGGCAGGCGGATCTCTGTGGGTTGGAGGCCAGCCTGGTCTACAAAGTGAGGCCAGGACAGCCAGGGCTACACAGAGAAACCCTGTCATGAAAAACCAAAACCAAACAAAACAGATAGCAAAACATCATCAAATTGGACCCTCACACATACAGCAGCAGTGACGGGAGTAAACCAATTGAGAGAGCAAATGAAAGGTAACTCCGATCAGGGCTCGCAGACAGCTGAAGTCAACTGGGGAAGCCACCACTGAGGCAGCCAAGTGTCCTGGGCCGATGAGAGTGTCCTTTAGGTGAGGCATCCAAGTAAGAAAAGAAATGGTGAACCAGCCATTCACAATCACCCAGCAGAAAGCCTTGAAGCAGTTAGGCTGGGGTTCCTGATCGAAAGTCCCAGGCGGGGCAGAACAGTCTCTCCATGGACGAACTTTTCACCTTTGTCCCGCTGCAGGCATTGTATGTGGTAGGACAAACAGTTGTAACCTGGCTTGGAAATAGGTGTTCTAAAGCACAAGTTTTTAATACTCTCAGTTGTGTGTTGTTTTTCTTTGTCCTTGTTACAGAGTGAAGGTACCAAGCCTGCTCCAGTACACGGAGCTCTGGAGGGCCTCCTTGTTCTTTGAGTCAGCATTCATTCAACAAGCTTAAACAATTCATAACAACATACTAGCATAATGCACATTTTGATAGAATAATAGAGGAAATATGAAACAATTACAGTAAAGAAACAATTGGTGTGGTTATGTCACATGTGTGGAGCATGGAAGAGGGATGGGTTAATGCAGTGCTGCTTTGAGCACTATCCTAGCACTGAATGGCAAGGATGGTGCATTGAATCCCTCAGTAATTCTATGAGTGAGGATGTTTTATTCCCTTTTCATGAATGAGAAATTAAAACCACCTAAATACTTCCTCAAGGCCAAGAAGCAAGGCATAAGAAGAGTGTAGGCAGTCCTGAAATTTGAGCTTACACGGTGCGGTTTCCCTAAAGACTAAAATCTTTTCTCACAGCTGGGTCACATGGCAGCTGTAGTCAGTAGCTTACTGCAGATAAGTACTCAGCACTCTTATTCTCCCCCCTTCACTTTGTACACCTGAGACCAGAACAATTCAGTCCTCCTTTCTCCTCTTTTTCTCACCGAGGAGCTCCTTCTCCGTCAGGGCCCCGGCCGCCTGACCCGCCTTCCCCAGTGGTTTGTCCCTGAGGCTTCCCATTCCTTCCCATTCCCCCTTTGCTGTCTTTAGCCTTCCCCTCACTGTCTGCTTACCCTTGTTTAGCACCTTCTAGTGGTCTTGATCTCTGAATCTTCTGTCCTTAATATCGCATCCTTTGTGCCTTCAGTATGGATTCCCTTCACATCCAAACCTCATGAAATATTCCATGCTCTCTCCTGTCATTCTCGTGGCTACCCAAAACTAAACAGAGCCTGCATTTCAGTGTCTTTATTCTCCGCTGAGCACTGCATATAGGCCTTAGTTTGTTTCCTGTGCTTCCCTCAACCTTGAATTCCTACCTTGTTTTCTCTAGTGTATAATCTCCCAGCCCTTCCCTGTCTCTTCTTAAACCCTACAAAAAGGTAGCTTACTTATAAAATATGCTTTACATAAATGTCTATTAGTGATTGATATCTTTTTTAATGGCCTGAATCTTTATTTCACACTTATTAATATTTTCAATGGCCTTTAAATTCTGGTCTGATCTTTTTGTGTGTGTGTGTCACAATAATAACTGTATCATTTGCATTGTATCCTGGCTTTGAATGGGCCCATTGAGGCGTTTAGCTGCTGCTTTGACTGTTTATGAGAAACGCATCTTTATCTCTCTTCACTTTCAGACTCTTCTTCCTCCTTCACACTTATCTTTTTAGCTCTCATATGGCTGATCAAGATACTCTTTTTGTTTTGTTATTGGTTTTTGAGACAAGGTTTCTCTGTGTTAGTTGTGGCTGTCCTAGACTCACCTTGTAGACCAGGCTGGCTTCGAACTCACAGCGATCCACCTGCCTCTGCCTCCCAAGTGCTAGGATTAAAGGCATGCGCCACCACGCCCAGCCTGATCAGGGTATTCTTATTGCTTCTTTTGTTGCAGATTGACCGGATTTCTTAGTTTAATAGTTAATATCTTGTGCATATGTACACATACAAGGGGAGGGATGCATGGATGGGGTGGGGTCTGTGGTGCATATGTTCATGTGAGTTTGTAGCTATGTGATACAGGTCTTTGTGCATGTGTGCGTATGAAGGCCAGAACTTGGTGTCACGTGTCTTTCCTGATTCCTCTCCATGTTGTTGAGATAGCAAACACTTTATGACGTGAGGCCTTTAATGCCCTTTCCTGGTTAATATTTTGTATATTTTCTGGTACTTTTTAGCCATTCCCTTTTAATGAACTACTTTGCTAGTCTTTCTTCTTTTGGAACTTCGGTTGAGTCCGTGTTAGACTGTCTCTATTGTCTTCCATGTTACTTCATCTTGTCCATATTTTTTGTTTCTCTGTCTTGTTTTTGTGATGCTTTTCTCCCTGTATCTATAGTTCAATTTCCTTTCTTTTCTATTTGTATTTAGTATTCTATTTAGCATGTTCATTTAAATCTTTAACTTGAGTATTTATTTGTGTCTTGCCTGGGTAGCCCGGGCAGGCCTTGTACCTGTGCTCCTCCTGTCTCTGTCTCCCAGCTGTGCGGCTTCCAGGGCTTATTGACCATGTTATTGGGTCCTTCCCTGCTCCCCAGCTGTGGCCAGGCCCTTCTCTTTTTGTACTATACTTTTTCTAAGGAATGTTCTCTCTTCTCATTGATATAAATGTCACCTTACTGATGATAACTTCAGTTTATCTTTGTGAGCACACCTGAGGTAAGCAGTCAGCCATCTCCTCTTAGTTGCTACACAGGGTTCTCGGTTCGCATGCTTGTCAGGCTTTGCCCGCCCGACCTTCTTCCTTTCCCCTGGGTAAATAGCATCCATGTCTATCTCAGTGCTCAAGATAAACCAGAGTTGCCGAAATCCTCCTGTTTTCTTAGTCCCTCTAGTCAAACTGTAACCAAAGTTTTTTAAAATTTAAAACACAGTTATGCCTCCAGTGACCCCTCTCCTCTGCAGCCACTCTAATCCACGCCACCGGTCCTCCCTTGTGCACTGCATTAGTCTCCTTAGTTGTCTGAAGGCCTCCCAATCTTCCATCCTTGCATGCCATTGCATTCTCACCAGAACTGTGGAAATCTTCTTAGAATGTAAAAGCCACACCACCCTTTCTTGAAACACTGTCCCCATCTTTATTTCTGTCTGCACTTTCACCTGTGCTGTTTCCTGCAGCCTAGCACATGTGACCTGGGAGAGATTTCTCTTAGTGTTTCACACAGTGGACTCTTGTGCCTTCTCCAAATACAGCTGGCCACTTCAGCCTTCTGCATGGACTCTCTCTCTCACTGTCTCATACAGCACCACCTCATGGAGAGAAACCTGCTATTTTTCTTTAAAGGACTGAAGTATCATAATTTGAATTGCTTGTGTATGTGGTGATTTCCATCTGTGAAAGCGGGTATGACATCTCTTCCTATCTAAACCTATGTCCTGCATGCCTAGAACGAAGGGAAGGGAGAGCAGGGGAAGAGCTTGGTTCAAGGTAATAATGACAAAGCTGGGGCTGAATTCCTAGCTTTCTACTTTTTAGGTAATAATTGTTTGTTTTTGAAGTAAAATTTTCAGCTGTGTGCGGTGATGTGCCCTTCTAATCCCCAGCCTTTGGGAGCAGCAGGAGAGTAAGAAATTTATTTTTGGTTTTTGTTGTTGTTGTTGTTTTTGTTTTTGTTTTTTTTTTTTGAGAGTAAGAAATTTAAAGCTAGTCTCAGTTGCTTAGCAGATTCAAGGCCAGCCTGAGCTGCCTGAGACCTGTTTTGGAAAATCACAATAAGTAATATATGACCTTCTTAGAGAATTTAACCTGAGTTATTCCTTTCCTTGGGGACTTTAAACAGCAAATCCCATCTGCTCCCAAATGCCGGAATGCTCTTCATGTGCCAGTGCCATGAAGGTCTAGATTTGTATACTTCCAGAATTATAATGTCAAAGACAGAAAATCTAAACTTAACTTACATGCTTCAAAAACTGTATTCAGGGTTGGAGAGATGGCTCAGAGGTTAAGGACCCTGACTGCTCCTGTAGAGGTCCTGAGTTCAATTCCTAGCAACCACATGGTGGCTCACAACCATCTATAATGTGATCTGATGCCCTCTTCTGGCCTGCAGGTATATGTGCAACCAGAGCACTGTATAATAATAAATAAATAAATCTTAAAAAACAAAAACAAAAAACTGTATACAGTACTGTCCAAAGCTTACATTAATTAACATTTGGGAAAGACTTCCAAAGTACGGTCAAAATTTTAATGCTTTTTCTTCAGATTTCCCATTTAGGAAATGAAAAATGCAAAAGTTAATAATGGGGAAGTCTTTCTATTTCCATATTAACTCTTGGCTTTATTTTCTCACAGGAGCCTCATGGATGGGTTGTGGACTTGGTAAATAAGGTATACGCTTTTACTAATTTGGCTTTGAGATACCATTCCCATTTTCTAGTATGACTTTTGGCAGTTGGGAATTTTAAACAAATGACACCTATGGAGAATAACTATTAGTTATTTTTCTGTTACTGTGATGAAATACCATGATGAAAGCAGTGTAAAGAGGCATTCGTTTTGGTTCACAATTCTAGGGGCAGAGTACAAAGGGCTGGGGAAGGCATGGCAGCAGGGGGCAGGAGCAGGAAGCTGGCTTATCACATCCTAGGCATACACAGGAACCCGAGAGCAAGAACTGGAAGGGGAGGGAGGCTATAAACCCTCCATCCTGCTCCCAGTGATGGACTTCTTCCAGCAAGGCTGCATCTCCTAAAGGTTCTATAAAACCAAACTGGAGACCAAGTGGACCAAGTGTTCAAATACATAAGCTCATGGGGACATTTCATTCATACCACCACAAATAAAAATGTTTCACTGAGGAGCAGTGTTGTACAGTTCTTTCTCTGTGTGTGTATGTGAAATATACATCAAGTTTTGGCTTAGCACATCATCTTTTGGAGTTCCCATAGAATCTCATTCCTGGTATTCCAAGATCACTCTCAAGCACAGTGGCGAAGTAAAATGTTAGCTTTAGTTCTTTGCTTAAATTGCCATTGTGGAGCATTTAAAAATTAGTTCATGCCTGCTTTCTTTTCAGTTTGGAGAATTAGGAGGATTTGCAGCAATCCAAGCCAAACTTCACTCAGAAGATATAGAACTTGGGGTAAGTCAAACCACTCACTGTGCTTGGTGTGCAGGTAACTTTATTTGGTTTGGTAGATAACCAGGGGACACGATCTGATGCCTGGGGTTAAGTGTTAATGCTAAAAAGGCCGAGGAGTAGCTCAGTCATCACAGTGCTTGTCATGCATAGGTACTTGAGTTTGATCCCAGCACCCACATAAAAGGCCAGGTGTGGTACCCATGCTTGTAAGAATAGCACTGGGACATGCTACTTAGCATAATTGGATTGATGAAGACATGATGTTCTGAAATACCATCCCTAAGTGTTAAAAATTGGGCAGTTACCACAAGGACTAATCAACTTCCCTGGTCCCTCTTTGGTAGAAGGAAGAATGTTAAAGAGGAACTGATGGTGTAGTGACCTTTTTTGCTGCCACAAGCTGGGAAGCCTCCCTGCAGGCTGCTGGGTTGTCATTTGATCCCTATTGAGTATTTTAAGTATGTTGGAAATGGCCTTTTGACATGAAAAATAATAGTGATTTGAAAAAGAAAAAAAAATCTCTTCAGAGACAGTTTTGTGTAGCTTACTTGTTTCTCAAGAACTGGCTGGTTAGGTATTGAGTGATGTTAGGAATTAACTTCATTTCTCAAAAATGTTGAGACATTCAACAATTTTCTAGTCTTTAAACAACAAAGAACACCCCTAAATTTCTACCCTACCTGGATGAACATCAGAGAAGGGTACACACATAGTTTTGGAGGCTTAGTTCCTATTGGTATTAAGTGTTGTGGAGTTAAAAACCTTCCCCAAATCTTCCCTTAGGTCAGACTATTTTCCAAAATAACTCTTACTGCCAACAGGGCGGGAGGAGGCAAGGTGGAGTGGAGTTATGCATTGAGAAGATAGTGCACTCGGCTCTCATTTTCATAAGTACGATTAAAGTTTTATGATAAGTGCTTGATTTCTGGCCAATTAAGAAGGTGACAGTGTCCCAGAATAAATTTAGGCCATAGGATAAAACTGCTTGAAGTCTTTTTTTTTTTGTTCTTTTTGTGGGAGGGAGGGTTTCGAGACAGGGTTTCTCTGTGTCTGTCGCTCTGGCTGTCTTGGACTTGCTTTGTAAACCAGGCTGACCTCGAACTTACAGAGATTCCTGCTTCTGCTGTTCCTTGAGTACTGGGATTAGAGGCACGTGTTAGCATACCTGGCCAAAGTCCTATACTTTTTAACTTGAAAAACATTGGGAAAAAATAATCACATCCTCGACAGTTTAAAAAAAAAAAACAGTACTAAAATACGAAACTGGCTATTTTTATACATACACCTACCCTGTGTCTTCTCCCACTCTTCTGTCTGTTTCTCTTCTTCCACTTCTCTGTTTCTGTAAAACATGTTGTTGTCAGCTGTGCAGAGTAGCACATCCTCACTTCCCTCATAGACATCTTTCCCAGTTAGCCCCATCAGTGTTCTAGTGACTCCAGGTTACCCGTGCAGTGGCTGTCTGCACTTGCCTGCTTATGTCATGAGTAGTAGATTTACTACTACAGAAAGATGTTCTCTGCGTATGTGCCTTCGTGTAGATGTGCTTGTGAAGGTTCAATTCTTAGAAAGTAAGATTTCTGGATTAAAGACTATACATTTTAAAACCACAGTTGACTGCTAAATCTCTTTCCAAAAACTATACTGTCAGTCTGCTCCTACAAACCCATTTTACAGTACGACTGACAATGCTGACTCTTTTAACCTGTGATTTTGTAATATAATTGACAAAGAATTGTATTTTGTTACATAGTTTACAGCGCTTTGCTATTCTGGGAGCTAGAGCATTTCTCCATGTGATCACTGTCTATTGGCATGCCATCTGTATATTAACTGGTTGGATCTTGCGTACATCAGTAATTTTTAGAGGTTCTTTTAATAGTAAACATAGTTTTGTGTGAGTGCACGTGTATCTGTATGAAGGTGTCCAGCATGTGCATGGAGGTCAGAGGATAGCTTGGAATAATGGTTCTCACCTTCTACCATGTGGGTTTGAGAGCTGGACTCTGGTTGTCGGGTTTGGCAGCAGAGACCTTTACTGCTAAGCCACCTTGCCAGCCCTGTTTGTGTTCATGGTATCAGAAATGACAAAATCCTGCATAATCATCTTTCCTTAATGGCGTGAACATTTCTCACAATTGCTTAGGGGATACTCTCCCACTTCAGGGTTATAATCTTGTTTCTTTTTGTGCTTTTATAATTTTTAAAACTTGGCTCCTGGGTTATTCAGTTTATTTTCATATATTATGTGACGGGGATCCAATACTTTTTTCTATTCAAATAAATAACAAGTTGACACAGGACCCTTTTTGAGTTGTTCTTGCTTACATTACCATCGGCATTTACTGGTTTTGTCTGCTCTCAAAGTGTGCAGTTTGTCCTGGGCACCCGTTGCAGCCTTTCATTCAGCACGGGCGCCCATCTGTGATTACTAGCCTCGCCACTGTGCCGCTGTCACTGTTTTCTAGAACCTGGCTTATTTTGATATCTTTTTACTGCTTGTAATCAACATGTCAGGGGAAGAAAGCCACTGAGACCATGTTTGGAATAGTAGTGGTTCACTGAACAGAGAATTGACATTTTTATAACTGATATTTACCACTCAGGAACACAAACACAACGTCTCTCTTATTTATTTGGGCTTTCTTTCATGTATCTTAGAAACTTTTTTCTTCAAATAAGCCTTAACTCTTGTTTGGTTTTGATTAGAGAATATTTTATTTCCTCCTCAAATATTCTTTTCTTTTCAAAAGAAAACGTTTTAATATTTGTCATTATGAACTTTAGAGTCATTTCATTCAATCCTTCAGAGGAGTTTTGTTGACATTCTAATTTAAATGTTTATAACTTAAATGGGGTTTTACATTTTTCTTAGATATATGAAAAGGGATTTGCTTAGTTTTAAAAGGTGACAAGCTCCTCACTTCTCTGTCTTCTCTTCTCTGTCTCCTCCCAGGCCGTCTCGGCACTGGTGCAGCCCTTAGGCGTGTGTGCGGAGTACCTGAATTCCTCTGTGGTGCAGGTATGGTTAAGCCATTTCACAGCACTGCCTGGGTGGGACATGACAAATATTAACTTTTGTTACTAGCTTGTTCAGAACAATGTTTAATATAGAATAACTCATGTTTTTTCAAAACAGCTGACTTTTTAGTAAAAATACTGTCAGAAAATAACCATTTTTTAAGAATAGGGAGACCTGTAACATTTTTTATTGTTGTTTTAAAGATTGATTTTTATCAAATATAATTTCTTAATGTTATCTTTTTTTAATAAAGAAGGAGAATGTATCCTTACCTTCTTCAAGGGGTTGTTTTAGCGTCTGTTGCCATATGAGTTCTACTAAATCAGCTCTGACGGTCAGCCAGGCATACTTTTTGCCTCATCTTTCTCTCTTTAGAATAATAGCTTAGCATGTCTGACTTCCTTCTTTTGCAGAATACACCAAGTCATAAAGTAGTAAAGCTGCCAGTTTTGCAGTTTGTGTGTGTGCATGCAGGTGCACCGGCACCATGCCTCTGGAGGCCGAGGAACTCCAGGGTCCTTACCTGGCACTGGGGTTTATTATAAAAGTAGTCATGACAGGCCTGGGAGTCAGAGACAGGCAGATTTCTCAGTTAGAGACCAGACTAGTTCCAGGCCAGCCAAGTCTGTATAGTGAGACTCTGTCTCAAACAAACAAAAAAAGGTAGCCATACCTCTTACTTTTTTTTTTTTTTTTTTAAGACTTATCTGTTTTATGTATATGAGTTCATCTATATAACAGAAGAGGGCATCAGAGACATTCTAGATGGTCGTGAGCCGCCATGCGGGTGCTGGGAATTGAACTCAGGACTTCTGGAAGAGCAGCCAGTGCTCTTAAAGGCTGAGCCATCTCTCCAGCTCCTCCCCCCTCAAAGATTTATTTATTTATTATGTGTAGTGTTCTATCTACATATATGCCTGCAGGCCAGAAAAGGGTATCAGATCTCATTACAGATGGTTGTGAGCCACCATGTGGTTGCTGAATTGAACTCAGGACCTGTGGAAGAGCAGCCAGTGCTCTTAACCGCTGAGCTGTCTCTCCACTGCATCTCTTGCTTTTCTAAAAGGGCAGTCCGTATATCTTGAGTTGTTCCTTCATATAACTCTTATAAGATGTAGTGAGAGGGTGCTGGGCGTAGTTGCGCTTGCCTTTAGTCCTCGCACCCAGGAGGCAGAGGCAGGCAGATCTCTGTGAGTTCAAGACCAGCCTGGTCTACAAAGCGAGTTCAGGACAGCCAGGGCTACACAGAGAAACCCTGTCTCTGAAAAAAGGAAAAAAAAAGCTGTACCTAGAGGAACTGTACTCATGTTACATTGAAGAAACAGTGACAGAATCAGGGAAGGGCCCTTGGGATGGCCAGCTAGCTGGTGGTGGCTCTGACAGCTAGCATTCGCACCTTTCACCGTGCCCCTCCTTTGTGAGTGGCAGGTAAGGAAGTAGCCACTCTAGCGCAGAGTTCTTTTTAACTCGTGTTTTATGTTTGCAGCCTATGCTGGACCCGGTCATCCTCACCACCATCCAGGATGTGCGGAGTGTGGAGGAGAAAGACCTCAAAGACAAGGTAATGACTCCCTGGCCGTGCAGAGGCAGTGCCAGGTAGTCCGTGATAGCAAAGACAAGTCTTGGCCAATTCCCATGCCACTACTTTCTGGGCCCTCTTGATATGTTCTTCACACTAACTTAAAGTTTCCTGCCAACCCCACCCTGTCCAAAATAAAGAAGCTACTTTCAAAACAACTGAGGATAGCGTTAGCTCAGTGAAAATACAGCAAATATGGTAATCTCAGGAGTGATACCTAATTCAGAGTTTTTCTAACCCGATATTGATGGTATGACAATCAGACTAGATTAGAATAATGTGGAATTTTCTAGTGTATCTGAAGTTGTTTAGAGCAGTTTGAACACTGAAGACTTTCCTACCTTGAATCCTTCCTACAACAGTGCCTTTTCCATTCTTTGCTTCCTACCAATGAGTTTAACTTTTGTTTAGGAACAAATGTAATTAATTAGCCACCTAAAATATCAGCTGTCTCCTGGCCGTTGTTACCTTATGTTATGTGTGTCGTGAGAATTAATATCAGGCTGTTTTTACAGTTTTTGTTTGTTTCTATGTTTTTCTGTTTTTATTACATGGAAGAGATTGGTTAGCATCCCTGAGCTCTTGTCTGCCATTAAGTTACTTTGCATGCGCTTCCAACCGGATCTGGTGACGGTTGTGGATGACCTTCGCCTTGACATCCTCCTGCGCATGCTGAAATCACCACATTTTAGTGCTAAAATGAATTCTCTCAAAGAAGTAAGTTTGCTCTTCATTCAGATACAGTTTTTAATATAAAGATATTGGGAGGAAGAGTAAATTCTTTTGACTATGTAAGAAAGAGATAACAGTGGTCCTATATGCGAATTGTCCAATAGTGAAAGATCATGTTTGTATTATTTTCAAGATTTACTGGCTGAAAATTGTTTTTGTGAAATTTCCTACAGTATCGTTCCTAGACATTATCTAAGGAATACTTCTTTTTATTTTAGATATAACTTCATCTTCCAGCCCATGTTATGACAAAATGAAGGGATACTAATATAGTGTGGGTCTAAGCAAAATGCTAAAAATACTTTTCCTCAGCTTCCTAAAGCTCATTTTTGATCTGCACAATGTGGTTGGATTTTGTGGATGGCAGATTAAGCCAGTAACCCAATTCAGTCATGATTCCAGCTATTTTTCTTTTAGTTTTCAGATTTTTGGCTCTAAGTCAAATCAGCTCATCCTAGATCATTTTAAGTGAGAAAAAGAGTTTATTGAAAGGGACTAAGCTATCTCACATACATGAAGGTTGAGTAACTAGGCCATGAACATGGGCACAGGCATGTGTGAGCAAGTACAGCCTGACCAGGCCGTGCCAGGCCTCTGCCCTTGTCTCCCTTGTCCATTCAGGGCACCTGTCCTGTGGCCATGGAGCACACAAGGTCACAGCTGGGCAGGGCTGCCTCTTTCTTCCCTCAGTTATAAAATGTGGAGGACAAGTGTTGTGCTTGCAGTTTGGGTTAGATCCTCATCATTAAGCCAGTCACAGGTAGCCTTAAGGAATAAAAAGAGTTCTAAAAGTGATTCTATTTTCTTTTAAAGAAGACTTCACAATTATCAGCCTATTAACTTTTAGGAAGTAAGTTGATTTTGAAATATTTTGCTTAATTATTAGACTGTACTATAAGTCTATAAAATGGCTACACATATATGAGAGAAGATTTTGTTTATGCATATTTGATTCAGTCATGCTAATGCTGTCATTTTAGGTAACCAAACTAATAGAAGATAGTACCTTATCCAAGTCTGTGAAGAATGCTATCGATACAGACAGATTACTAGATTGGCTAGTTGAAAACTCAGTTCTGTCAATTGCCCTGGAAGGTAAGTTGCTTTCAAAAAAAATAAAAATTACTTGACATATTAATTATTTTTATTTTTAAAAGGTATGGAAATAACTTTCTTTTTATTAGCCTTTATTATTGTTTTGAGTTAATAGCGTCACCATTCATTGCATCTGGTTTCCCTGCTGATGTTTCCTCTATTAGGCAACATAGACCAAGCACAGTACTGTGATCGCATAAAGGGAATTATTGAACTCTTGGGAAGTAAATTGTCACTAGATGAACTCACGAAAATTTGGAAGATACAAGTAAGTTGAGCAGAATTATTTTTGCCTTTTTCTGATATGCATGGACCATAGGAAACGGGGTAGGGTGGCGAGGAGTCTGGGAAATGGGACCTTATCTGGTTTTAACTAAAGGAGCTATACTTAATCTGTTTTACAGTTTATTAAGATTGCATTTATAAGGGCAGGGGACTTAGAGGACTTAGCTTAGTAGTAGGGCTCTTGCCTAGCAAATAGAAGGCCCTTAGTTCCACTCTCAGTTCCAGAAAAAATAAATTACGTTATAAAATGAATGTCATAATCACAAGACTTTTGTCTAGTCTTATTTCTTTGGTTGAAAAAAGTTAAGGTCTTTGAGAAAGCTGTGCATCGGTGTGTGCAGAGCTGGGACTAGGTCCTGTGTGTCAGTGTGTGCAGAGCTGGTACTAGGTCCTGTGTGTCAGTGTGTGCAGAGCTGGGACTAGGTCCTGTGTGTCGGTGTGTGCAGAGCTGGGACTAGGTCCTGTGTGTCAGTGTGTGCAGAGCTGGGACTAGGTCCTGTGTGTCGGTGTGTGCAGAACTGGGACTAGGTATTTCACTTTTCCTTGTATTGCAAATTTTCATTATAACTTTTTCTATTTCGTCTAACAAATGAGGATGACAGTATCAGCAGCTCTTTAGATTTCAGCTTGTCAGGGCTCTTCGTTAGTATGCCAGCTTCCAACACGTCTCTTCTGTCTGCTTTGCATTGGCCACTGTCTTTTTCCCAAATTCAGGCCTTACTTTTTTTTTTTTTAAGACAAGGTTTCAGTATATCGTCCCTGCTGCACTTAAACTTGCAATTCCCTGCCTTAGTTTCCTGAGTGTTGGGCTTATAGCTGTGTTCATTGTGCGCAGCTGGTATTCCTTCTCAAAGTTCCTGTCTACTTATTCTTTTCTACTTTGCTTTTCCCCCCTCGAGCCTTAACCTTTTGCCCTTTCCTCACCACAGAAGCTTTCTTTAGTCCGTTTCATCCACTCGTGTGGTTTAGTTACATTTGTGTGTTGCTGACTGTGAATCATTCCTCTAATTCAGACCAAGCAGTGCTGCATGCACCTGAGGACATCCTCCTGCTAGCTTGTCCCGGTCTCAAGCTCTAATTGCTAAGTCACAGTGGGACCTGGTGCTCCCCTTAGCCGTGTCCACTAAATCTCTGTAGTAGGCAGAAACAAGCTGTGCTAGGCATTTCAGACATGTGGACATGACTCCAGGGGATTGTTTACAAAGCAAGAATGCACATGGTGTGCAGGCATGTGTACTACACACACACACACACACACACATAAATAACTTGTCAAATATTTAAAACAAAAAACACGAGCAAAAGGGTGTTGCTAAGGTGGAAGAATGCCAAGAGGAACAGATAGAAAGCGGCATCAAGCCCGAGGAGAGGATCTGCTTTGGGGATTCCTTCACTATAGGTGCTTAACCTGGAAAGCGCCGCTGCCACTGGCACTGCTGGAGCCCCTGCTGCCTCAGCAGCTCTGCGTCATCCCCTTCCTCCTGCCCTCTCTCCCAGGGCTGCCCTCACCGGCCAGCAGGACTGTGGGGTACAACTAGCTGAGTCCCTTTCCTGCAGGACAGAGACTACAAGCTGGGCAGGATTTTTAAAAAGTTGTCCTAGACTTTACTCCCCATGTGTTAGCCTTGGTGAAATAGCCTCATATATAATGTTTTCTGAGGGTACATTTTGAACCTACATGAGGGTGTGTGTGTGTGTGTGTGTGTGTGTGTGTGTGTGTGTGTGTGTGTGTGTGTGTGTGTGTGTTCTACTACATTTAATGAACAATGGCATATGCGTAGTAGTTATGGAGAAAATTAACCGAATCTACAAATATTCCCCTGTTTTCCAACTTTCTCTCCTGTGCTGTGCCTGAGGTTATAAAGTGAGTGTCAGTCATCTGCAGTAGGGTCCATAGCTCTAAAGCAGAGACTTACTGCCCACAGGGTCAGTAAGTGTCAGTTGTAGTCACAAAGAATTTATAAGCAACATTTAAAATGGAGTCAATAATACTCTGAACTGAAGCCCTGATAACTAATGTGTAAAAACACTAAAAGTTTATTTGCCTTGTAATTTTATCAGTTCAGAATAAATCAATTTGAATTTTTTTGCTGAAAATGTTTTATTCTCTTCCTAAAATAAATATTAGACCGAGATCCTGATTTGTGCTTTTTCACATGTACAAGACTTAATGCTGCTGGAGTTGAAATGCAGTCAGCTGACCATTAGTAATGGTTGCTTCATTAACCCGCCAGTGTTGTCAGTTGTTGGAAGAAGGCTTAGGTTTGCCAAGTCCCAGGACTGAGCTGTCTCCTTTTTCTAGTCAGGACAGTCGTCTACCGTAATTGAGAACATCCATACTATCATTGCTGCTGCAGCTGTGAAGTTTAATGCAGACCAGCTTAACCATTTGTTTGTTCTCATTCAGAAGGTAAGATTTAACCTCTTTGAGCCCATCCCCCAACAGCTGTGTTTAAATGTACTTTTCTTACTTTATTAACCTCAAATTTAAGCATTTTTTGTTAATTTCACCAGCTTGACTGGGACACTGGCCTGTGTCTTGTCTGTTCTCTTGTACAGAGCTGGGAGACTGAAAGTGACAGAGTAAGACAGAAGCTGCTGAGTCTAATTGGACGGATAGGCCGGGAAGCTCGCTTTGAGGCCACTTCTGGAAAGGCAGGAAAATCAAATGGATTTTTCCAGCTCCAAATGCTTACAAAGGTCCTATGTGCGTGTGGGATGGCTCATCCTGATGGTGTTGTTGCAGGTCTTAGATGTGCTCTGGGAGCTGGCTCACCTTCCAACCTTGCCCAGCAGCCTGATTCAGCAAGCCTTGGAGGAGCACCTGACAATCCTTAGCGATGCCTATGCAGTGAAGGAAGCGATCAAGAGAAGTTACATCATTAAATGCATAGAAGACATTAAAAGGGTTGGTTTTGGCTTTATTATAATTTCGTTGTCACAGCAGTAATATTGATTTGAGTGATAAGAGCCAAGAAAATTTCCTTCCTATTATGTAAATTAAGTGGAATATCTTATTTGGGAACTTTTAACTTAAGAGTCCAAATTTGGGAGCTATAGGTTTTGTTTTTACCCATACACTTATATCTCTCTTAAAATGAATTTTCAGCCTGGAGAATGGTCGGGTTTGGAAAAAAACAAGAAAGATGGATTTAAGGTAAGTATTTGCATATGGAACCAACTAAGGTATTCTAATTTTACAATTACTATTAATTGCATCAAACTTTTAAAATATTTTAGTGTTTGTTAGACTAATATTAATATACAGATGTGATTTTTATGAGCCCTGCTTTATTTAAAAGTTAGTACCTGTTTACCCTTAAAGGGAAAAAAATTAAGAGTTCTATTTTTAAAAAAGTAATTTTTATGAATTTGTTTGACTTTTCAGCTTCATTTTCCTTTTAAGTTAGATCTAAAGTATATACAATTTTTAAAGCTCATTGAATTCTAAATAAATTCTGTCCCCATTTTTCTCCCATAAGGGAAAGTGAGTATTTGTGGATAGAAGAGAAAGCAGGGGCAGGAGGTGCATGTGACGCTGGCATTCAGGAGGTGCTGTTAGGTGTTGGGTGGCCTGCACACGACATGCTTACCTTCTCAGAGCAGCCGTGGTCAGAACCACAGGCTCAGCTGAGGTAGCCCTAAACTCAAAGCCCAGTCAGTGTAGGAACGATTTTGTTTTGGGAGTTTCATATTAATAACACAGAGACATTTCTGGTTAAAAAAAAAAAAAATAGTAGAGGCTTGGTGTTTCATCAACCAGACCTCTCTGTGGCTTCCATTGGTGTTTCTTCAAAGGAGCTGGAGTGCTGCTGGCATCAGCTGCATGTCCAGACACACAGAGCTTGCTAACAAGCTTTGGGGATTTACTGGGTTTTTGTGCACTTATCTGGCTATATAACGTGTAGGTGGGGGTATAAGAAGGTGCTGTTTCATATTTCTCACACTGAAATTTGACCAGTGAATTTTCTGCCTCAGATCTAGCTTTAGTGACCTTAAAAAGCATCCACACACTGGAGCTAGTAATGCTGGGGTTAAAGGGCTGCCGAATGCAAATGGCCATGCTTGCCGTCTACTCAGATGGAATTTAAATTTCCCAGTTCTCTCTGCTCAGTGACTCAGATAATTCAGCAGTCTCTCTTCTTATGATTGAATAATTTTCGTTGAGTTATTGAAATACATATTCCTCAACAGTATCAGTAAAAGAAAGGGGCCTTTAGGAAAGTGCTCTTTTTTTTCTTCTAGACAGCAGATTTTTTTTTTTTTCTTTGTAGATATGCAGGTCAAAGCTGAAGGGGCATTTCTTCCCTCCAGGGAAATGGCTTTTAAATCCAGAGTCTCCTTTGGGCCTTTGCTCCTCCCCTGTCAGCGCTGAGCTCACCTAGCTCTCCTCCTCAGGCGCATCATTGTCTTTATTGCTTCTCTTTCCAGTTACCTCATTCACGCCTGTTGCTTTAGAACAAACCAGCAGCAACCACAACAGACACCTAGTTGGTCATTTTGTGAGATTCAGAAGGAGCACTCTTCCTTTTTATTGCCTGCTGCTCCCAGCAAGGCAGTCCTAGTGCACTGCTGCCCTTTCCAAGTAGCACTAGCTTGCGGTTAATACAGTAGCACTTGCTTCACTGATGCTCCAAGTGCACATTGCTGAAGGGGGGCAGTGGGAAGATCAAAGCCCCCTGGCAGGGGAGTGAAGGATTTCCTGCCACTAAAGGTGTTTTTCTATGCTATGCCCTTTCCTGCCAGGCAGCAAGGTGGGCTGACTGGGGATTATGTCTCCCTGCCAGGCTGCACAGAAACTAAGCGAAGGGTAAGACAAGATCACCCACCTCTTACTCCCCTCCTGCCCTCAGCTACCTTTTCTCCAACTGATTCCCTTCCTGCTGCTTTTGAAACTCCGAGTTCCCAAGATTCACTGTCATGCTCAGAAACTCTGGCCTTTATTTCCGTAGACTCCGCGAGGCCCCTCGGCTCCCGTAGCCCTCTTTCTTCCCTTTGCTTCCTTTATGCCCTCCACTGTCCACCCCAGCCCTTGTCTCTCCCTTCACCTCGTATCTCCTTCAGTTAAAAATTTAAATGTTCTCATCCAAAAAAATAATTACTAAACAAACAAAAACCATGTTTACTCCGGTAGTTGTGTGTGAATATCCCGTAGGCTATCTTGAGTCTCCTAAAGCACCTGGCAGCTTCTGGTAAATATTAGTTCCCTCCCTTCCCTCCCTGCACCCGAAGACACACAAAGCCGCACTCACAGCTTGACTGTTTCCGAGTTTGAAGCCTTTTGGATTTTAGGATATTTATATAAACTCTGCTGGTTGAGCATCCCAAATTCAAAATAAGAAAAGTTTTGAACATAGTATTAGCGCTTTAAAAAGCTTTCAATTTTAGAATTCAGGTTTTTGTATTCGGAGCAGTTGACCTGTATATTAGTGAGCGGCTTCTGTTCTTGGAAGGAAAGAACAGGCAGGTGTCCTCAGTACAGTTTCTCTCACAGTGGTGCAGCTGTGTGGGAGATGATTCTTCTTAAAGATTTTCTTCCTTTATAAAAATTGTTACTTTGTTTCTAGATAAAAATTTAAAACTGAAAAAGCAAGACAGATGAGAAAGCGCAGGGATGGTTCAGCCCTAAGAAGAGAGAACTCAAAAGAATACAAACTTTTTCTGTTTAGCTACTCAGAGGATAGTAATAGAGAAATTGGAGTGTATTTAGGGTAATACCTCCTAAGGTGTTGCGTAGAGGCATCGTTAGGTGTAAGAAGTCAGCAGACATTCTGGAGAGAAGTGTCTGGGCAGAGTGCCTGCCGCCTGCTGATACAGTGGGTGCGTGCAGTTCATAGGAAGGGAAGAAGAAGAGTAAACACAGGCGTGCGGGACATCCAGGCTGAGCACCGCAGCTTCCTCTAACACCACTCTTAATAGGCACAGCATGCTAATAAATTCAGTGAAATTATTGAATATATTCAATTTATTTTCAACTCTCTGTAGCAATCAGAGGAGAGTAACTTTCAAATTTTCTTGTAACTTCACAATATGAAACCATAGATAACCATGGCCAGCATTGGTTCCGGATTGCCAGCCTTCAAGAGACTGTATATCCAATGTTTTTTAAATGCCAGCATATATGATTATTCTCTTAATTTATTGTATAAAGAGTTACATTCAAAGCATAATTCCAACTAGCCATAACTGACCTACCTAGTCATAATGATACTTTTCAGTACATCTGCTTATTGCTAAAGGGTTTATGCGTATATTTATTTTTTGTAATCCTTTTGGAAGGTGTTAGTTCAGATACAAGGCTTACAGTTTTGATCGCTGTCTTTTACAATCTTGTTATAGCAAAAATATTCTGGCTAACTTAAGAAGTAAATGGCCTTTAATATATACCTTATTTTCTGTGATTTGAAGATGCCAGAGATTGCAGCCTGCATTGCAGAGTTACTGAATTTGTAGAGAAGAATAGCAGAAACTGCTTGTGGGGTTGGAACTTAGCTCAGTTAGACTGCTCACCTGGCATGAAGGAGGCCCAGAGCTGCGTTGCTAGCAGCCACAGGCCGCGTGTACCTGCAGTCCCAGCACTCAGGAAGCGAGGTCAGGAACATCAGTCAAGTGAGTGCGAGGCCAGCCATGGTGCCTGAGACTCTGCCCTGACCCCCCAAAAGAAAGCAAGTTCATCATATATTTTTCAGCTGTTGTTTAGAGGCTACAGGCAAGCTTGCTTTTGGTTTGATTTGGTTTTTTATCAGTCATGTGTAACTTCACCCTAACACACCGATTATCATTAGCTATCGCAGTGTTTTGGGCCACTCTGAAATCTTTGATACTAGGGGTACTATGAATTGTGTCTGGGCCTTGCACTGTAGGCAAGTGTGCCAACACTGAGGTGCACCCCCAGCAGTCCTTGGGGCATACTGAGGCATGAGGAGTTTTGTGTGCTCATCTTCTTTTAGAAAGCAACTTTTTCTTTGAGTCGTGAATAGTACAGGTCGAGCAGCTTCTAGTGCGTTAGGGTACAGCTTACGGCAGAGAGACAGCAGTGCTTAGTGATAAGAGCCCTGTGCAGGGGAAGGGTCTGCATGCCAGCTTCTGGCTTTAAAAATAACATCAATTGCTTTGACAGTCACAACAAGCTAATCATGCTGTGTCATGGTACAATGTTTCTGATAACATTTAAACAATAAACTATAATCCAAATTGCGGTTTAAAGGCCATCCTTGTCTGGTACTACCAATACTAAATAACAGCTCAAGTCAGATAACAGGCAGATGATCAGATACTTTTTGGGTATAGGTAAGTTTGTATACACAACGATGCGGACAGTTATAAAAGCTTACACTAATGCTTAGTAGCTGGTAAGTGTCTTTTGACATAATTGAAGAAGTATCAGTTTGAGAAATGTTAAAGGTCATAGAATGTGTTTTAAAACCCAGGAAATATGGTATTTGGTAACTTATTGGCTCATGTATTTGAGATGAGCAAAAAGCATTGTTTGGCAGTAGCTTGCACAAAGTCACCTGTAGTAGGTAGTAGGTGTGTCTCTAGACTTCAGTGCTGTTTCTAAAGACTTTAATACTATTCTCTCAACAAGGGTCTTCATTTTGCAGAAAGATTTAATAAAATTACTTAAAACAAAAAATAGCCTTTTAACTAAATACTAAGGCTTTAATTGATGTTTTGGTTAATAGTCAACTAGTTGATTAATAATAGCATTTAATCAGATACTTAGCAGTTTTCTTATGAAATGTTATAGTTCGAAAGATGCTATTGATTAAAGGCCAGGTCTCTTTAAGGAGAGTTGCATATTTGTTAGGTTTCTTCTATCTGCAGCACAAAGATCCAAATTGTTCTACCAGTTTCAGAAGTTATATTTGAGGTTCTTTGAAAATAAAGTGTACTCTGAATAAAATATCGATAATAATTAATGAAAATAGTAATTGGGTTGGGTGGGGGAAGTGCTAGGGATTGAACGTGGAACCTCACCCATGCTAATCCAAGCCCTTAATAATTAAAGCAGAATTACCTTTTACGAAATTAACTTAAATAGAAATATAAGCAGAATATATTTCTTAATACTTAACTCATCATCAGTACTTTGATCAGATCATTGATACTTAACCATTTAACTAAAGAAGCCCATATTCTTAGTCTATCTTCCTTGCTAGCCAGTTCGGTGTTGAGCTTTGTTTACTTTATTGAAGCAACATGTGTTTAGCACCCTGTGCTACTTAATCTATCCTCTGAAGTTGCTAATTCCTTGTCTGTTTTTTGCTGATTTCCCCCTGTACATCTACTGTCATTTCACATCCACTCCTGTTTGCAGTTCTTGGCCATAGGAAATTGCATGCAGAATAAGAAGGCGAAGACTGAATTATGATTGCATGGAGATAAGCTATAAATAAGTAATATGAAAAGGAAAATAGTAGAATGTGTAACAATAAAATAATTGACTTAGAAAAATTTTATAGCTAATAAATGAGTACCATTTAATTCTAAACTTAATTAATATAATTTCTTTTTAACTCTAGTCATCTCAACTTAATAATCCGCAGTTTGTATGGGTGGTACCAGCTTTGCGTCAGCTTCATGAAATCACTCGTTCATTCATAAAACAAACCTATCAAAAGCAAGACAAGGTAGGAGCATACTTATATTTGATTCTTATGTGTATAGCCTTTTGTAATAATTATAATAAGCAAGCATGGCTAAGGTTCTTGCATTGATAGTATCTCACTGGCTTATATTTATTAATGTCACTGATTTTTTTATCATTTGGAAATCTTGAATTAAAACACTCTACTTTCATGTCTGAGGAGGTTTGTCTTTTGATATAGTCCTTACTCTTCTTTTGATTGCTTAATTTATTAAGATAACTAGGCCAGCTTTAAAAAAAAATGATAGTATCAAAATTTGAAAAGATTCCAAACTATTACAAAAACATTATTTTGTCTAAGGAGCCAGCTAGGTAGAGCTTTCTTGATGGGTTTGGGGGTGAGATCCAGGAAAGCACATAGAGTGCAATAGCTCTTTTCAAGGAGTCATTTCTCTTTTAGATGCAAATATTAGCAATGTCTTAATTCCCTAGCAAATACCAGATTGATTTTATTAACTGCTTGCTGTTTTATTAGGGGCCGTGTTCTAAAATAAAAGCTGTATTAAATCCACAAAATGACTGCAGATTCTCATGCCATTTTCATTTTTGTTGTTTTTGTTAAGAGCATTATTCAAGACCTGAAGAAAAATTTTGAAATAGTCAAATTGGTAACGGGAAGTTTGCTAGCGTGTCATCGACTTGCCGCAGCTGTGGCTGGGCCTGGAGGCCTAACTGGCTTGACATTGGTGGATGGCCGCTACACTTACCGGGAGGTATCAGGCACTGTGTTTGTGTTTTATGGCTTTCCGAGATCATTTAGCTTTTTCTATTTGACTTGTAAAGTAAATAATTGTTGGGTACAACAATTCCCTGGAACTAGAGTAACAGATAGTTGTGAACTACCATGTGGGTGTTGGGAAATGAACCCAGGTCCTTTGTTGGAGCAGTAAGTGCTCTTACCCACTGTGCTGTCTCCAGTCCTTAACTACAATTTCAAATTAAGTTTAGAAAAATAAGTATTTGCTCGCAACAATTGCTAACTCTGTAGATCATGCATTTTGTTTTTCAAATCAATTGATTGCTAATATTATTTTAAAAGTTTTAGCTGGGTATGGTGCCTCACACCTATAATCCAGGACTCTGTAGACCAGCAGTTCTCAGCCTTCCTAACCTCCGCCCTCTAATGCAGCTCCTCATGTTAGGGTGACCCCACCCCCAGCCATAAAACTATTTCATTGCTACTTCATAATTGTAATTTTGTTACTGTTATGAGTCATAATGTAAACATCTGATATGCTACCCTGTGAAAGGGTCTTTTGACCCCGAAATGGGTCGCAACTCACAGGTTATGAACCACTGCCATAGACTGAGACAGAAGGATTTTTGTGGGTTTATGGCATGGGGTATAGGTTGAATTCTAGGCTATTCTGGAGTTCAGAGTGAGACTTTGTCTCTACAAAATGAAACAACAACAAAAAACCTATCAGAAATAAAACTTAACTTCACCACTTGTGAGCATGGTGGTTCCTTTAGAGGTTACTGAAATTGAATTTGATTGACATCTAAAATGGGCTGACGTCATAATAAATTTGAGGTTGCTTCTGCTGTATTGTATTATTGGCTAAAGTCCATTTCTCTCACTTACTTTAGCATAAGTTACATGAACAGTGTTCTGTGTAAACCTGTTTTGTAAAGTTTGTTGTAATGTTTCTTTTAGGATGAATGCCTCAAGTGAGTTAACTGGTTGCGTTGTTGCTTTTTTTCAGTATTTAGAGGCACATCTGAAATTTCTGGCGTTTTTCTTACAAGAAGCTACGCTGTATCTTGGGTGGAACCGAGCCAAAGAAATTTGGGAGTGCCTTGTGACTGGCCAGGATGTGTGCGAGCTGGATCGGGAGGTAAGCTGTGGAGAGCTGTGGGGCTGCGAGGCACTGCTGCGGTGCCACACTCCTGTGTGCCTCACACTCTCTGCCTTGTGCATCCTTTGTGCTGTTGCTATGAACTGTGACGGAAGAGCAGGAGCTGTCAGTACTAGGAAAGAATATCTTTTTTGTTTTTTTGTTGTTGTTGTTGTTGTTGATTTGTTTGTTTTTTGTTTTTCGAGACAGGGTTTCTCTGTGTAGCCTTGGCTGGCCTGGACTTGCTTTGTAGACCAGGCTGGCCTCGAACTCACAGCGATCCGCCTGCCTCTGCCTCCCAAGTGCTGGGACTAAAGGTGTGAGCCACCATGGCCGGCTCTAGAAAAGAATATCTTAAAGAACCCAGGAGACATGTAAGTGT
The DNA here is from genome assembly GCF_903995435.1 of Acomys russatus. Lineage (NCBI taxonomy): Eukaryota > Metazoa > Chordata > Mammalia > Rodentia > Muridae > Acomys > Acomys russatus. Next base: position 4,864,100 of record NC_067165.1, read on the forward strand.
GTAGGCTCTTTTATTATTTTAATTCAATTCTGGTTAAAATACTAAAGCTAGCAAAATGAGTATCAATGAAGAATTGTGGATATAATTTAGTTTTCTCCTTTTCTGTGAAACTAATTTTAAGTCACTACTAAAATACTTAGTTCTTAAAAATGATGTTGAGTCCCCAGAATGAAAACACGAGTCAAGAACAATCACAGCAGAAATAGAAACACTTATCTTGACATTTGCACTTGTTAACAGTGAGTCTTGGTCTCCTCTCATTTATAGAATAAGAATAACTACTTGATAGGCATGCTGAAAGGACTGAGTTTGTGGCGGTCCTTCCCACTGCCTGCCGTCAGCAAGGCTTGGTTGAATGCTGGTGGGAAGCCTTGAGTATAAAATCCAGGGAAAAGTGTGAGCACATGTTCTAATCACCAGGAGGAAGATCTAGTAACTCTCTCCGCTCGCTTCCAAGTTCCAGACATTTCAGTCTTAAGAGTCATTTTAGCAATTACAGAAACGTTAGAAGGACTGAAATTCGTCTTTCTGTGTCTCCGTGTGTGTGTGTGTGTGTGTGTGTGTGTGTGTGCGTGTGCGTGTGCGTGTGCGTGTGTGGGGTGCGTGTGCTTGCTCTTAGGGCAGGTCTCTCCTAATCCACAGATGTGCTTTGAGTGGTTTACAAGAGGGCAGCACGACCTGGAGAGTGACGTTCAGCAGCAGCTCTTCAAGGAGAAAATCCTGAAATTGGAGTCCTATGAGATCACTATGAACGGTAGGGAAAGCTTACAAGTTCTTTGCCTTAGGTTTCTTTAGAGTAACAGATCTCATTCTTAACTTTAATCCTACTTCTCAGAAGCAGCTGAGCACTCTGTAGTATCCTTGTAGAATTATTCACATATATGCTCACATGCTATCTAACTGAGATTTAAAATTATATAACCAGTAGATTAAATTATCAAGTTATCTTTCCAATATTCCATAATAAATAGGATTCATTAGGTAAAAACATGTCAAAGTCCACAGTGATTCCTTTCAGTTATTTCTTTTAACGGAGTTATTCTATTGAGATATAGTTCCGTGAAACTCTGTTGTATAAATGCAGTCAGTGACTTTTAGTCTGCACTCACTTGCGCAGCCTTGACTACTTTCTAACATATAAGCATTGTCATGTAAAAGAGGAGCCCTGTACTCGCTGGCAACCACTGTCCAGCCTTCCCTTGTCCAGCCTCTAATCTCTTTCTTTCCCCTGTGGACTGGCCCAATCTGAACATTTGCTACAAGTGAAATCATACATACTCCTTGGGACCTTTTGTACCTGGCTTCTCTGATTGTAATTGAAGCTTAATGCTTTCAGGGCACACCCAGCTTGTCGTATGTGTCACTTTAGGAGTGCAGTATTTCACTGTAGATGTCCCAAATTTTGAAATTGGTCAGTCAGTGAACATTTGTTGCTCCCACTTTGAGCTATAAACATTCATATAGCAGTTTTTGTATTTTCATTTCTTTTGGTTATTAATTGTAGAGTCACATTGCCATGAACTCTAACGTTTGAGGATCCGATCTGCCAAACTATTGTTGCAAAGTGGCTGTACCATTTCATAATCTCACTAGCAATGAGGGTTCCAATTTTCCACATTGTCAATACTTACATTATCTGCCTTTCAAAAGATGTCCTGGTGGGTGGTGAATTATGCCCTGTAGTTATGACTTGCTTTTTCCTGGTAACTAATGATACTGAGCATCTGTTCAGATTGTTTTTTGTCTGTGTGTATAGGTCCTTTGGAGAAATGTCTAGTCATGCTTTTGCCCGTTTTTTAACTCCGGCTGTGGTGTTGTCAGGGCCCTTATGTACTCCAGGCATTAGCTCCCTAGCAGATGCATAGTTTGTGAATGTTTCTATCTGTATGTTGTGTCCTTTTCTCGATAATGTCCTTTGAAGCACAGACATTTAAAATTTTGATTAAGTCTAACTTTTGGATAAGCTGCTTGTGGGCTGTTGTATTGTTATTGCTTTGGTTTATCTGGTGTTTTAGGACAGGGTTTGTCTTTTGTTTTTTGTTTTTATTTGTTTGTTTGTTTGTTTGTTTTATGTAGCCCTGCCTGGTCTGGAACTTGCTATGTAAACTAGTCTGACTTGAGCCCACGGAGGTCTACTTCTGCCTCCTGAATGCTGGGATTAAAGATGTACGGCGGGGCTGGAGAGATGGCTCAGCAGTTAGGTTCTGAGTTCCTTTCCTAGCAATCACGAGGTGGCTCACACCATCTATACTTGGATCTGATGCCCTCTTCTGGCCTGCAGGTGTACATGCAGACAGAGCCCTCAAACAAAAACAAACAAAACAAATGAACAAATAAATCTTAAAGAGAAAAAAAAAAAAAAAGATGTATGGTTTGCTTGTGCTTTTTAAAAGGCGTCTTTGGTGTTTTGAGATGGAATCTGGCTATGCTGCCCAGACTACTCTGGAGATCTGGCCTCTGGGACTGTGGGCCTGAACCATTACACACAGACACTACACTTTGGTGCCTACTTAAGCCATTGTCAGGAGCCTTGTAGCCTTCACTTGTGCCTCACTTTAGGCTTTTCACCAATTATCTGTGTCTGAGTGCATGGGTTTGACTGGCATTCTATACTTTTAGGTTTCAACTTATTTAAGACTTTTTTTGAAAATGTGAATCTCTGTGATCATCGATTGAAAAGACAAGGAGCTCAATTGGTATGTACTGTATTCTTTTTGGTTTTTCAAGACAGGATTTCTCTGTGTAATAGCCCTGGCTATCATGGAACTCACTCTGTAGACCAGGCTGGCCTCAAACTCACAGAGATCCACCTACCTCTGCCTCCTGAGTGCTGGGATTAAAGCCGCACGCCACCACGCCCGGCTCAGGTACCATATTCTTAATCTAGATACTCTGACTTATTTGATATAGCTTGATATTCAGAAGAAAAAAGAAGCCCTGTCTTCTAATGCATAGAAAACAACATGTTTGTTTAAATAAGGAGGTCTCTTTACCTGCTAACTCAGGCATTAGTGACAGAGGCTCCCTTGAAGGCAGTGGTGGCTGCATGCCCAGTGCTGTCTCCCCTCACCGGCCACCTGCTTGGCCTCACCTCTCTCATCTCGGGCATGTTCATACTTAGAGCCATCAAGTGGACCTGTAGGGGCATTGGCCCAGTAGGTGCCTTGCAACCCAAGAATGACAAAATGCTCATCATAGCAGGTCCGTGGCAAGGACTGCAGAGGGGAATGTGGGAACAGACTATGAAGTAGCAAAGTGGGGATCCCTAGAATGCGTGTATTCATTCACATGTGTCCTTTAGACAGAAAGGCAAGCACTGATCTTTTCTGTTTAGGTCTCGCTACCTGAGGTAGTCAGAATATTTCCTGTAAGCTCAGCATCATGCTGTTTCTTTTTTGTTTTGTTTTCTGAGACAAGGTTTCTTTGTGTAGCCTTGGCTATCCTGGACTCGCTTTGTAGACCAGGCTGTCCTGGACCTCACAGTGATCCGCCTGCCTCTGCCTCCCTGGGATCAAAGGCGTACGCCACCCTCCCTGGCTGCACCGTGCTATTTCTAACCAAGCTTTGGAAAGAACTGGATCAAGTTCCCAGAATTAGTAGCCACTTCAGTCTTGGCTTGTTTCTTTTGAAAAGAAGTCCACAAAGATGATGTCTGTCTCACCTTTCAGTTTCTGATTGACTAGCTTGTCTGGGTAGATGTTTGTCTTGTTCAGAAATGTCTGGAGAAACATCTCTGCTCTGTTCTGACTGCCATGAGGGTGCCTGTTGTCTCTGTGGTTGTTTTTTGTGTGAGAGTTCCAAATCAGTACAGTCGTATTTCCTGACGTAAGTGGTCTTCATTTTATTAAACAGAGGTTCAGAGTCAGTAATGTTACATAAAATAATTGCCTGTGGTTTTGCAATACGAGTGTGCTATTAAATTTAATTCTATATTTTAAATTTTTACACAGTATGTAGAAAAGCTGGAATTGATAGGAATGGATTTCATTTGGAAAATAGCCATGGAATCACCTGATGAAGAAATTGCTAATGAAGCTATTCAATTAATAATAAACTACAGCTACATTAATCTAAATCCTAGGTTAAAGAAGGTGAGTGTCCAAGGAAAAAAGTTACTCAGACACAAAAGTGTAAAAAAGTATGTGTTTTATAATTGTTAAGTTGTCATCCTTGTTTTATGCCTATGTGGCTTATTTTGGTATTTTGTCTTGACTAATGTTTACAATGAAATGCCAACATCTAATTTTAATTTTCATTTATTTCCTACTTTCAGGACTCAGTGTCTTTACATAAGAAATTCATTGCTGATTGCTATACAAGATTAGAAGTAAGTAAAAATTTATAAATTTATCTTCTAAATGAGTTCTCTCCCCCTTTATAAGTTTATATTTTTAGATAACATGGAGTGCTGATATTGGTGGCTAGGGACTACTGGGAACTTGATCAAAAGTGCCATGTCATGGTACTGGGAATAGGCACTTGCACTGTGTTGGTCAGGGGCTACATGCTTGCTGCAGAGTTTAAAGACCTTTATTCAGATCTGGGTGCTGGCACTGCTGTGGGTGTCTAACTCCAGGACTGGAGGCAAGTCTCAGGACCTCACTTGGTCAGCAAGTCTAACCCAACGTGAGCTTCAGGCTCCATGAAGAGACTGTGTATCAGAAAGCAAGGTGACGAGCAGTAGAGGAAGACACCGGATATTAACCTCTGGCCTCCCCAAGCATGTGCTCACACATGTACTCATGAATGCGAGCGCATATGCGCATACCCACACAGCGGTTGCACTCTATGGAAAATCTTACCTTCCGCCTCATTCCTTTCCTCTGCTGTCTGTCTATCTAACTCCCACTTCTGGGACATAAGGAACCATTATTGTACATATATTCCACATAGGTAGTAGAGTGTCATGTTCCACGTAATTTATACAATAAATGTTATCTAAAGCCATAGCAGGAGACTTGGAAGTAAGTGATGTTGGCAGTCCTTGTTCGTTGCAAGCCTATGGTTTAATATCACCTCACATTTATTTTGACTTCAATGATTAACATATTGAAGATTAATGTTTAGTTGAAATCTGTGCTTAAGTTTTGTAGCTAATGAGGCATTACAAAAGCATAAAATGCCCCTGTCCCCAGATGTTCATAAGGTAGTCTTCCTTATAGCAAGCACGTGCCGTTCTATACTCAATACAGTGCTCCCCAGATTGTGACTTCCATACAAGTATGTCATCATAAGAATCAAACATTCACATATTCAAGTTCTTCTATGTAAAGTGTAATATAAAGTATTGACATCTTTTTAATTTTTTATTATTATTTGTGTCTGTGCATGTTAAATCAGTTCTTCTCTCCTTACGTGGCTTCCCGGGACTCAAGTCAAGAGTCTTGTTGGCATCTGGTGGGTAGAAGCCAAGGACCCTGCTAAACACCTTGCAATGTCCAGGGCAGCCAGAGGCCAGGCTGAGAAACCCAGATATGGAATGATTGTTTTGTACTTTACAGGCAGCCAGTTCAGCACTTGGTGGTCCCACTCTAACACATGCTGTGACGCGAGCAACAAAAATGCTCACTGCAACGGCCATGCCAACTGTAGCAACATCAGTTCAGTCTCCATATAGGTGAGTAACCTCAAAACAAACACAAACACACAGCACAAAAATGTTTATCCCATGCCCTCCCCAGCATCTCTTCACTAGTGTCCTCCTCTTGAGTCACAGCTTCTGCAAGCTGTTTATCTTGGGTAATTGTCTGTTTCCTAATGTCTACCTTTGTCAGTCTTAAAATCTTCAGGTCACCACCAGAGTCTTCTAAGTATTGCTCCTTCCCACCCGTCTATCTGCCTTATGGACACATTCTTTTCTTTCCTACCTTACTTTCTACTACTTTATGTGTAACTGAGTAGCCTAATATTTAGGATTTAATAAAAATATATTCATTGTGCAAAGACTTTTTATTCAAGACTGAAATATTTCCTCTAATTAAGATTTTTTTCCTTGAATAGTCAAACCCAGGGCATTAATGATGGAAAGAAAAGGAAATGGAAAACGCTGACTAAAATTGTGTACTCTAATACAATCATAGCCCACTAAAATAGTCACCTAAAATTACCTTTTGAAAGAAGAAATTAGAGCTTTTTCATCAAATATCTGTGACAGCTTTGAATTGACATTCACAGTGTTGCTTAGACTTTTAAAGAGTTTTCTGTGGTTCTTTAAAATAATGAGGAAAAACACTGAATGGTTACTATTTATTAGCCTTAAAGTAACTAAAGTGCTTCCATGGTGTGGTGAGCATTTCAGTGGTGCTCAGGAAACCTTGGTAGCACAGAGAAGAGCTTGCTCAGAGCACACTCTTCTCTGTGCATCACGTTGCTGCCCCCTACTGTACAACTACTTGTACAGTCCTTTTCTACTGAAGCAATTGTGTATATTTTTACTTGTTGAGATAATGCTGTTTTCCCCTCCAGACCTTTCTTAAGAAAGGGAATCAAGACAATGTCCTTTCCCAACCTTTTTTTAATGAGTTTTTTTTTTGTGTGTGTGTGTATTGCTGTTTTGCTGGCATGTATGTCTGTGTGAGGGTGTTAAATCACTTGGAATTGGAGTTACAGACTGGTATGAGCTGCCATGTTGGTGCAGAGAATTGAGCTCCGGTCCTCTGCAAGAGCAGCCAGTGCTCTCAACTGCTAAGCTGTCTCTCTCCAGCCCCCCAGTTTTAAAAAAATCTGTTTCAGAAAAATGTGCTGAGTATTGTATCTTTTTTAATATGAAGGAATGGAACAAAACTCAGCACCACAAGATCTCACTTTTAACTGTTAGAAGTGATGGCAGTCAGCTCATGATAAAACTAATGCTTTCCGCGTGCACACGCGTGTTTGTGTGTGTGTGTGTGTATTTTTTTTTAACTTATTATTCACTTTACATCCTGATTGCAGCATCCCTTCTCCTCTGTGTGTGTATGTGTGTTTCTTTTTTGTTTTTAACTTATTCGCTTTACGTCCTGATTGCAGCATCCCTTCTCCTGTGTGTGTGTGTGTGTGTGTATCTTTTTTGTTTTTAACTTATTTATTCACTTTACGTCCTGACTGCAGCATCCCTTCTCCTCCTAGTCCCCCACCTTGTAACTCCTCCCCCCACTATCCCCTCTTCTTCTCCTCAAAGAAGAGGGAGGTCCCCATGGATACCAACCCGCCCTAGCACATTAAGTCGCTGCAGAACTAGGCTCATCCTCTCCCATGGAGGCCGGACAAGTTAGCCCAGTTAGGGGAACAGGATCCAAAGGGAGGCATCAGAGTCAGAGTGGGCCTCTGCTGTGTGTGTGTATTTCAAATAGAATTTGTGTTGAGAAATCTTACTACAATGCCTCTAAGATTTAGTTCTGGTCTGTTCATCAGTTCCTTAACAGTTCATCTATCAAATAAGTCACTATTGAATGGAGATTTCCAACTGTTACTTTAAATGAATATACTTTTTAACCCTTTTTTATTCTGAATTTTTTTCAAATATAGCTAGCCAAAGAGACCACATAATTTGTGTCAATAAATGGTATTTCTGAATTGAATTGGAACAAGAGTGTTGTAGTTTGCTTCATTTCGCTAGTTTTGAAAGAACTTTTTAAAATCCGTAAGTGTAATCTAGGGAGTTTGGATTGCTCTACAGTTTTCTCACCATCACAGTGCTATCTGTAATTCAGTTAATTATTGAGGTAGACTCAGAACAGGCTGCTTAATTCTTACTTATTAAATCTTAACATATTTTCCATCTGACTTTCCTTCTACTTCTTGCCCATAGTCTGGAAGGACAGAGAGTGCAATTGAGTATATTTGATGGAACTGTTATAAAAGTGAACATCCCTGTACTGTTAATCAGTGTGCCATGCAATCATCAGGAAATAGTGGCACCTCTTCTCAGCTTTAGAACAGACCTCCTAAGTGTCTCCACTTTCTGAGATAACAGCTGTTTAGAGCAAGGGTGCTCGGAGTTTTGTTCCTTAGCGTACGAAGCTCTTTGAATATAAGCATTGACTGTTTCATTCTGTTATCTCCAGTGATGAGTGGGATTTCATAAACCATTGGTCAAACAGTCATCCAGGCTCACTTTCAACTAGCAACTTGTGTTAATGGTGTATTTGTTTACATTTAGTCAAATCAGAACTTTGCCAGATCCATGTGTTTGCAGAATTTTATAGCATATTTTAGCTATCAGATTATGAAAGTCCACTTCTTTTCTGATTGTTCATTCTTGGTGGATTGGTGACCAGATAGGGCTGGAGACCTAGGTCCTCTTTTAATGGAACAGCTGTTTAAAAAGGAGAGGGAACATGAGCAGGGCCAAGCTCCCCCCCTCCCCCACCCCCTGTAGCCACCTGGGTATGGCCGTGGGGAGTGGTAAATGTTGCTCACTTGGTGAAAGGGGAGTCCAACTTTGTGTGTTTCAGCTTTGACCGGTGAGTGGTGACTAGGCTTCTGGGTTTGGTAAAACGGTAAAATTGAGAGCTGAAGCCAGCATGTATTTAAAGACGTTTTCCATCTTTTTAACTCATAGATCAACAAAACTTGTGATAATCGAGAGACTGCTTCTCCTGGCGGAGCGCTATGTGATCACAATAGAGGTGTGTCCTCTTCTTCTAGAGCAGCTTTGTCCATGTTGCTAGGAGCGGTGTGGGAGCGTGTGCCTTGACATGTTCAGCTGTACCACAGTGCGTCTGACTCTTTGGTTGGTTTATCTCTTTCAAGGATTTTTACTCAGTTCCACGAACCATTCTACCTCATGGTGCCTCATTTCATGGACATCTTTTAACTCTTAATGTTACCTATGAGTCAACCAAAGATACCTTCACTGTAGAGGTGGGTCTGTATTAAGATCTCTCGCTGTTTTCATAACAATGATGTTGATGGAGATAAATGATGGTTCTCGAAGATACTTGATTTAAAAAAAAATAGAAATAAAGACTGAGATCTCTGAGGGATGGTTCAGTTAGTAAAGTGCGTTCATGCAAGCATGAGGACCTGTTTGGATCCCTAGCACCTACGTGAAAAGCTGGGCATGGTAGTATGTACCTGTAATCCTAGAGCTGGGGGTGGGGTCTCAGACAATTCCTAGAGGCCCCTAGCCAATCAGTGAGCTCAGAGTTCAATGAGTGTCTCAGAAAATAAGCTGGGAAGCAGTAGAAGACGACACTTGACATTACTCTCTGGTTTTCACTCACTCATATATAAAGTAAAGTAAGCCTGAAATGAAGGGAAGCCATGGAGTATAAGCAGGTATATAAGTAAATATAAAATATAGGGCCAAGTGAAGATGAGCGTTATAAAGCATAAATAATAGTAAAGGGTAATAAGTTAACTGAAAATGATGGTATTCATGAAATATCTTGGATAAACATAGATCCCTGAATTGAGTGATATTTGAGCAGGAATTTGAAAAGCACCAGAGTAATTGCTTTTATAAGTGCAGCCTTGCAGAGAGAGCAGCAGTCTAAGGACTCACAAGCTGGCATAATGAGAAAGAGGAGGAATAGAAGACACTTGAGGGGTCTTACTCTGTACATAAAGGGGAGGAATGGAAGTACGGCATCAAGCATTTAGCTCTTGCAAAGGGGACGCACCCAAGGGCGGGGGTCTTGCGAAGACTGATGCATTCCTAGCTTTTAGAAAAGGGTCCAATATAGCAGATGCTCAGAGTTGTTGTTTGAAGAACTAACTGACTGAGAGGCTAGAGAGATGGCTCAACAGTTAGAGCACGTACTGCTCTTCCGAGAGTAGTGCACAGAAATGCGTAAATGAATTCTCTGACCCCAGTGTGGTATTTTATTTTCTAGGCTCACAGTAATGAAACCATAGGCAGTGTTCGGTGGAAGATAGCCAAACAGCTGTGCTCTCCTGTGGACAACATACAGATATTTACAAACGATAGTCTGGTGGGTTTGAACAACAATTGTTGGCATGTTACCCCCGTTTGAATAGTTTCATCCCCTTTTCCTCTCAGTAACTAAGCAACCACCGTTTTCAGCTGACAGTGAATAAAGATCAAAAGCTCCTCCACCAGCTGGGATTTTCTGATGAGCAAATTCTTACCGTGAAGACTTCTGGGAGTGGAACCCCCTCCGGGAGCTCTGCAGATTCCTCAACCAGCTCCAGCAGCAGCAGCAGCGGAGTTTTCAGTTCATCGTATGCCATGGAACAGGTACAGAGAGCAACTTCAGAGCAGAAACAGGGTTTAACAACTACTGCCTTCCTGCTTTCGGCCCAAATGGGCCTAGGTGATCACGTCTCTTTAGTCTGGCAAGGTCTGACTAAAGAGAGCTATGTAATTGGGATCTGAGTCAGGGAAGAGAAGACACATAATTGACCAGCCTTCCTGGTCTCAGCATGCTCTGAGGCGCTGACTCAGCATTTCTGTGTGGCCCTGCTGTCCTCTTGTACATCCTTCTCCAGTACCCACGGGTAGTGCGATCTGAGTGCTTTACAGGCAGGGGCCAGAGCTCACGTCACTGAGGAACACGTTTGCAATACAAGCCTGAGGAGCTGAGCTCAGTCCCTAGCACCCACGTAAAAACCAGGGAATGCTGATAGTACTTATAATCCTATCACTTGGGAAGCAGAGACAGACAGACAGACAGACAGACAGACACCTGGATCCCACTGGCCAGCAGCTTAGTGTGGTCAGTGAGCTCGGGCCAGGTTCATGTGCCTCTGCCTCTCAGTCTTCATCTTCTTGATGTTTCAGGGGAGCTCTGTGGTCATTTCTCTTAAAATACTTCTTCATTTGGCTCTCAATACTCATCCCTTCCTCTGCACTTCTCTTTAATCTTTTTTGTAGGTTCCGCTTCATCTCCCTAATGTCCATGCAGAGGAGTTCCCAGGCCTAGTCCTTTCTTTTTTTCTGTATCCATTCCCAAATTCTGTTGCGTGAAGTCCAGAGATGTGATCTGCCTGCTAACTCAGCACCCCCCTCTGACCACCAGACACCACACTGGTGATGTGCCTACAGCTGAATCCTCACTGTCCCACTCTTGTCCCCGTGCCCTCACTCCTAGATTTTTCCTTTCATAGTCTTGCTCCGTCTCACATCATGACGTCTCTGTTCTTATAAGCTGTTCATACCTGAGCCCTTAGTGCAGGCTTCTCCACCTTTCTGATGCAGTGACCCTCTAATACAGCTCCTCACATTGTGGTGACCCCAACCGTAAAATGGTTTTTATTGTTACTTCATAATGTTAATTCAGCTACTGTTATGAATTATAATGTAGATATTTATGTTTCCTGGTGGTCTTAGGCACCCCCTAGGAAAAGGTTATTCATCCCCCCCTAAAGGGTTAAGAACCTACAGGTTAAGAACTGCTGTCTTAGCCCTTCCTTTCTCTCATATCCATCTGCAAACCCTTAGTAGGTCCACCTATAAAATATGCACAGAATCCAGCTACCTTTCTTTGCCTCCACAGCTTCCAAACCATTCTGCCACATCCTTCCCTGAGTGTTACCATTACTGCCCTGTCAGGAGTCTCTGCAGCACTCAGCAGCCCCCAAACCACACTGCCACTCCCCAACTCACTCTACTAGCTGCTAGCTCACTCAGAGCTAAGTTTGGGCTTTTACCGAGACCTTCAGGGTCTGCCTCATGTGACCCCCTGACCTCCCCAGTATGCCTGAGGCCCTCTGCTATGGCCCTCCCTCACACCTTTACAGCTGCAGTGCTCCCCTTTATGTTCTCTTTTTTCCTCCAAAAATGTGTTTCCTAATGTGTTCACTAGGGTGCCTTACTCTCTCCTCAACTTTTGCGCAAATACTAGCTACTCTGTGAGCCTTCCTTGACATCCTGCTTAAATTTTCAACCCATTTCTAGATTTGCAACATGATCATTTCCTTTCTGTGCTGTATGTTTCCATTAACATACAATGTATTTTTAAAATCTGCTGTCTTCTGATAAAACATTAAACTCCATGAGAGTAAACCACACCTCAGCCCCTGAAACAATACTTGGGTCAGTCAGTACTTGAATGAAGTCAGGACTTCATGAAGTAATTGGTCTGTGTATAATTTTTCTGTGTTGAGACTGAGGTTGGCTTTAGGGACACAGAACTGAAGAAGGCTGTCTAGAGAGGAAGTTTATGTGAAGTGAAAGTATTTGTAAGATGTGTGTTTATTACATTTAATTACATTACATTTAATTCCTATGTAAAGCCTTTGGTTCTCTTTCTGCTTGAAAGCATTACTGCTGTACCTAGTACAGGGCATTTCAGAGCGTACAGTAAAATAACTTTTGTAACAATAACTTAAGGAATCTCACTCAGCCAGGCACGGTGGCGCACGCCTGTAATCCCAGCACTCAGGAGGCAGAGGCAGGCAGATCTCTGCGAGTTCGAGGCCAGCCTGGTCTACAAAGTGAGTCCAGGACAGCCAAGGCTACACAGAGAAACCCTGTCTCAAGAAACAAAAAAAAAAAAAAAAAAAAAAGAGTCAACCAAAGAAACTCACTTAGTATATCATGACAGTTAACAACAAAAACATGGTGCTTTCAAGTTAAACAATTTAAAACTAATATATTCAGTTAGAAACTCTGAATTTGTTAAAAGTATTCTGCATATAAATATATAACTTCATAATTTCTTGTGCCCTGTGACTATCTTCACTTTAATTACATTTTCATCTCTTTGCAAATTTGTTCACTTTGTCTTTTCTGATCTTTAGCAAAAACAGAGTAACTTTTTTCAACTTGAGTAGCACCTCCCTGTATGTTAGATATGAGTGGCTATACCCATAGAAGTGCTCTAATGTTTTTTGCTTTTGCTTTTGTTTTTTGAGACAGGGTTTCTCTGTGTAGCCTTGACTGTTCTAGACTCTCTTTGTAAACCAGGCTGGCCTCGAACTCACAGAGATCCACCTGCTTCTGCATCCCAGAGTGCTGGGATCAAAGGCGTGTGTTTTTCTTACATCATTATCTTGTGGCTCCAGAAAGTCACTGATCAGCTTGTTGGTGCCTGCTCTCTGTTGTGGTACCCGTGCATGCCCTTTGCGTTACTTCACTTCTGCTGCCTGCTTTTTAGGCCTTAGTCCAAGCAGGTGGCAAGGGGAAATGTTGTAACAACCACTGGGAGGCCATGACCGTCACTCCGTTCTGTAGTCTCCTCTAAACTTTGGAGCACCAACCTTTCAGAACTAGTATTTTTATTATTTGTAAGTTTGGTTAGAAACAGAAAATTCTTTTGTTAGTATATATTTATATTTGGCTGTTTTTCTCTCAGGAGAAGTCTCTACCTGGTGTGGTGATGGCGCTTGTATGTAATGTGTTTGACATGCTGTACCAGCTTGCCAATCTAGAGGAGCCAAGGTAAATGCATGTATTTGTGAGGCTTGAGAGCAAGTTATTAAAGTTAATAAACCAAGTAAATTTACTTGAAATATATTTTATTTATATATATTTGTTTATATTAGTATATAAATATATATATACTAAAAGACTTGTTACTGAAGCTATAGCTTATATGAAAGAAATTGATTTTATTTATGAAAATTTCTCAGGATAACTCTACGAGTACGGAAGCTTTTGCTCTTGATACCCACTGATCCAGCCATTCAGGAAGCCCTTGATCAGCTGGATTCTTTAGGCAGAAAGGTATTTATATTTTTGGCTGTTGTTTAACTAGCTTGTACTTTTGTGTCATGAATCATTCAAAACATCACCTGAATCTTATGAAGGTTATATGATACCATCTTTCTGTAATAAGTTTCTTTTAAAAATACCCTTGCCATGTTAAAATTAGAATTTGATGTTGCTTTGTAAAAGGTCCCAGGGAATCCAATTATGAGATAAAGTATTAGGAAGAGCCTTTCCTGCTGTCTTCTTTATGCTTGTGAGAGAAGGGGGGGGGGGGTCTGATGCCCAAAGAGATGTACTTAGTGATTTGGGGGTCAGTAGTACTGGTACTGTTGAGATGCTTCTCTTTCTCTGCAAGAGTCAAGGTAGGCAGTAATCCACGAAGAGGTGAGAATGAAACCTCGCTTCAGATTGACTTCATCAACCTGGATCAAACCCTGGGGAGTCTGATGCCAGGTTATTTATTGCCAACAAATTTAAACAGCATAATCTGAGGGGAAAGTTTCCTGGTGTAATACAATCCCCAGGACACAAGGAAGTGTAATTACATTGACACTCAACTCTGGGTACATGCCATTTCTTTCAAGAAGATAGGTTCTAGAGATAGATTATCTGTAGTAGCTTAAGAGCCCAAGGAAAGTCAGGCCTGGTCTGGGCCACACAGATACTGTAGAATTAGTCATTTGGGCTCTTAGCCACCTCCGGCTATAGTTGTGGGAGCTCGGGGGGCCCTGGCTGTACAAGTAATATAAGAGCCATTTAGACTATTAGGTGTCTTCAAGCCTGGCTGGGGGAGCCCTTGATTATACAGATAATGTACTGGCCATTTAGATCACTAGCCATCTCGGTCCTGATTGTAGGAGCATAATATGGCCTGGCCCAACAGATAACGCAGATCACCTGGCCATTAATCACTCCAAGTCCCAGCTCCCTGCATAGAAGAACAGTTTATACATCCATTCGTTTGAAAGGACAGTCCTGCCTGTATAACTAAGTTCCTGGTCTCACTGGAGATCTGAGAGTGCCAGGACCTTTGTGCTCCCAACAAGATGCCTCCCTGGACCTGATTATTCCATATCTGAAGTCTTTGCATAACTGAATCATCATTACTCTTTTTTTTCACAAGTAATACTTAAAGTTTGTTCTGGCTGAGCATGTTGGTGTCTGCCTGTAATCTCAGCACTCAGGAGGCCAAGGCAGAGGGATCTGAGTTTAAGGTCACCCTGAACTGTACAACAGGACTCTGTCCCAAAAAGACAAGGCTTGGGCATTCTGACGCTTGCCCTCATACAAAGGCCTGAGTTCAGTCCCTAGCACTCACTGCAAAGAAAAAAATAATAATAATGTTCACTTTGTTTAATATTTAGAATATTGCTCCCTAAGATATTTACATATAAATTTTTATATGCAAATTACATTCTCAGAAAAAAATTGATATATAACAAAGTTGAATATTTTAGTAGTTGAAAGTTGGATCTGCTTAGTCATATTATCTATGGCTTAGGTTTTAATTTGAGAGAGAACTGATACAAGTGATAAATAGGTCATTAGTTTCAGCTGAAAAGAAATCCTTAAGACTATTACATTAGCAATCTTAAAGTTGTATTGAAAGCACAAAATGTAAATACGGAAACAAATTAAAATGGCTTTGCTAGTATTTCTGAGAATGTAGTCTCAAAGCATTCACAAAGTGTCTGAGCATAGCTCACTGAACGCAGTTGTGTAGGACAGCTTGATGTTCTGTGAATAGAGAACTAGGTGGCTTTCTGAAACTTCTTTTTTGAGAACGTAGTTACTGTGGCTTATATGAAGGAAGAGAGAGCAGGAAGCATTGGGATCTGCCCCCTTAAAGTGTGATTTAAGGTACATTGTTTTTCTACTCCACTAAACACAGAAGACCTTGCTCTCTGAAACAAGCTCCCAGTCTTCAAAGTCTCCGTCACTTTCGTCAAAGCAGCAGCATCAGCCGAGTGCGAGCTCCATCCTGGAAAGTTTGTTTCGCTCTTTTGCTCCGGGCATGCCGACCTTCAGAGTGCTCTACAACTTGGAAGTAGGAAATGCCATTTCCTTGCATAAAAGAGATAAAGTGAAACCTTTTTCAACTTTGAAAATTCTTAATTTTCTTTTTCCATTTATACCTCTACATTGTTTGCTCACAAAATAGCCTCTAGGTTGTGAATGAGGAGTCTTCCATGTCAGGCATCCTCTTGCCTTTCTCTATAAACTTTGCAAGTCTGTAATGTGAATTATCTTTAGCTTTCTTGATTAAATACATTGCAGTATTTCTTTAGGTTGTATTTTGTTGTCGTTAACAGATTTATGAAGAATTTGTCAATAAGCACTCTAAAATTACTTTATTATCTCTTATTTAGTCATTCAGGGTTTTATAATAAATCCATAGACTGAGGTAGCTTAAACTACAATTTATTGCTTATAGTTGTGGAGATGAGATAATCCCAGATCAAAACATCAGCTGATTCAATCTCTGATGAGGGCCTACTTCTGGTTCATAGATACTGTGCTCTCACTAGGTCCTCACTCATTAGATAGCGGTGAACAGGGCTTTCTGAAGTCGCTTAGACTACCAGTCCCCTTCATGAAAGTGTCACCTTCATGACCTAATCATTTTCCAAAGTCCCCAAACCCTAGTATACACTGGGAATTCTCCACCTACACAATATTGAGTTAAGCTTTTCTTTCTTTTTAAGATTTATTTATTTATTATGTATACAATGTTGTGTCTACATGTACACCTGCACACCAGAAGAAGGCACCAGATCACATTATAGATGGTTGTGAACCACCATGTGGTTGCTGGGGATTGAACTCATTACCCTAGAAGAGCAGCCAGTGCTCTTAACCTCTTAGCCATCTATCTCTCCAGCCCAGTTAAGCTTTCCTTTATGGTAGGCACTGTAGTATCAGCGAAGGGTGGAGACATTAGATTTGAAGTCTCATCATGTGATGTAAGCCTTCTCACTTAGAAAGTGAATACATGTTCCTAGTTTAAAACTCTCAGCCTGTGAGGCTGGAGAGATGGCTCAGAGGTTAAGAGCACTGGGCTGTTGAGTTCAATTCCCAGCAACCACATGGTGGCTCACAACCATCTGTAATGAGATCTGGTGCCCTCTTCTGGCATGCAGATGTACATGCAGGTAGAATACTATATAAATAAAAATAAATAAATCTTTAAAAAACAAAACAAAACCCTCTGGCCTGTGTTTTAAGAACACATTTTGCATATTACATGAACTTCTTTGTTATCTAAATTTGAAGGCATTTTTTGAAAAGACTTGGTTCAATACTGGAAAAAAAATCCTAATTAAGTACAGTGTGGGAAAATGTGATTGTCTTTATTGAGGGAAGTCAGCCCTCATAATGCTCTGTGAGACACTAGGATGTGGCATCAGAGAAATTCTGGCTTGAGTTGTGTAGATGAAAGAGTACTTTCTACAGAAAATGTTAGGATGACTAACTGTACTTCTTTGCTCCCCAGGTTCTAAGCTCCAAACTCATGCCAACAGCTGATGATGATATGGCAAGAAGCTGTGCAAAATCCTTCTGTGAGAACTTCCTCAAAGCTGGAGGCTTGAGGTTTGTGAGTTGAAAGCCCAATTATGGTCATGATAGTTTATATCTCCCACAGAAGCCTTGTTTATCCTTCCAGTGTGTTGTGTAAAACATTATGAGGGTTAAAACAAACAGGAATGGCACTTGGATCCTTTAGGAAATTCTGTTCATTTTCTGAGCTTTGATTACTAGGGAAACTTCATGAAGAATGTCTCTCTCCCTTCTGTGAGTAAGAGAAATTTTCAAGACAAGCACAGGTGAAGCGGCTGCCCCTCTTCTCCTTCTTGAATCTCCCATCATTTTGGGTTCCCATATTGCAGGAGCATTGACGCTGGTAAAGTGGGCCTAAGTGGGCAAAACCCCTGTCTCCAGCGGCTGTGCTTAACAGAGTAACAGCTCCTTAGCCTAGAAGAGATGGCATATGGCCAGGGCTGAGGGGAGGGAAAAAGTTGGAGTAATAAGGTTGGAAATGCTTCACCAAAAAAAGGGATCCATGAGCTGGGAATTGAGAATGAGTAGAACTTCCTTAGATCAATAAGCAGGGAAAGAGCGCTCTGAGCCGAGTGGAGGGCAGCATGATAAAAGCATAGACATTTATTGCTTGTCTCTTGTATTGCAGTTAGACCTGAGTAGAAGGTGAAAAGTGCAGAAAGATCCGAGGCAGGAAGGAGTAAAGAACAACTTGAAGTTTAAGCAAAAGATGGTTAATAGAAGTCCTTTGTGGAAGAGCAGCATAGAAGAGAATTTGGGCAAGGACCTTGAAGATAAAAATGGGGAAATGAGAATTAAAAGAAGTCCCAAGCAGCAGCTGGGTAGAAGATGATGGCTCAGTGGTTAAGAGTGCTGACCTCTTTTACAGAGGACCTGGGTTTGGTTCCCAGTAACCATATGACAGCTCACAAACACCTCTAACTGTAGTTCCAGGTGATCCAACACCCTCTTCTGACCTCTGCAGGGTATGGCGCGTGCGCGCGCGCGCGCGCACACACACACACACACACACAGTTAATATTAAAAAAATAACTCCCATATAATGTGGGAGGTCAGGTATGCACAAGAAATTTTTTGTCGGTCTTCCCCCGATTTCCTCCCTGCCTTTCTATTTCCATCCCCACCCACTCTTTCTTTGTCACAGGGTCTTATTCTGTAGCCCAGGCTAGCTTGGAATTAACTTTCTAACTCAGGCCTGCCATGATTATGTCAGTTCTGTAGCCGTGGCTACAGCCACCACACCCAGTTGTTGTTGTTGTTGTTTTATTCTGCATTTTACAAGTGTTCTTTAAAAACTCACGTCAAATTACCCAATAGTTTGTGTGTCTGTGATGGTCAAAGCACTGTACTTGAACTTATTTGAGTGTGTTTCTTGGTTTGTGTATTGTGCATTATTTTAAGCAATGGGAACAGAGCAGCAAGTAAAATGGACAAAAGTCGTGTCCCCATAAAGCTTGCCACCTACTAGACCTGGAGACAAGCAGTAGGCCAGTAAATAAAGGTTATGTTGGAGGGTGATAAAGAGCTGTAGAGAGAAATAAAAGTGGAAGCTGAAGTGTAGGGTTGTGATTCTTAATGGTGCATGAGGAAATGTTCCTTTGGTGAAGTGACATTTTACAAAAACTTTAAGAATATGAAGGAGCAAAGCTAGGAGAATAGCTGATGTCTCCTGTTGTGTGGGAAGCTGCCTGGTACTTGTGAACGGTACCAGGGGCCAAGTGAGTCCAGCGTTGTAGGAAGGGGCATTCTATGGACACTGAAGATCAGTCTGCTGCGCTTTGTGCAGGCAAGTAGCATGATCTGGCTCATATGTTGAAAACATCCTTCTGGCTGACCTTCAGGGGGTAGATCTGGAGGGTAGAGAGGGAAGACTAGAAGCAAGAACAGTTAGAAAGCCTTTGTATGATGGAGTGTGTAGTGGAGATGGAAGTCAAGCTTGACTGAATACACCGATTCTTGATATATTTTTAAATTGCTAGTTCCACTAATGTCATGATAGGACCTGTTCTGCGATGGCAGACCAATTAGTGGGGAAAGCTGCTATCCGAGCACACTGCCTTGGCTATCTGTTAGGCTAAACCACAAGTCCAATTATTATGGAAATTCTTGTAATAGAAATATTATGTAGATAGTTCATTTATATGTTATTTGGTAACTAAGAACATTTATGGAATATTGTATTAGTTAGGTTTTCTATTTTAAAGAATTTGAAGTTTTTAATATACTTCCTTTGTTCTTTCCTTTGAAGTTTGGTTGTAAATGTCATGCAGAGAGATTCCATTCCATCGGAAGTAGACTATGAGACAAGACAGGGTGTTTATTCTATCTGTCTCCAACTTGCAAGGTATGAAAATATATTGCATTATTCTCACTTTTCTTCCCAAATTTTATCATTTTAAAATAGTATAAAATAACTTTGAGTAAGAGTTGCTTTTTCTATGTAAGGTTTCTACTTGTTGGACAGACAATGCCAACATCATTAGATGAAGACCTCACCAAAGATGGCATAGAAGCACTTTCTTCCCGTCCGTTCCGAAATGTCAGCCGGCAGACAAGCAGACAGATGTCCCTATGTGGGACCCCAGAAAAGTCATCCTACAGACAGTTGTCAGTATCTGACAGGTCTTCCATCAGGGTTGAGGAAATCATTCCTGCTGCCCGAGTGGCAATACAAGTAAGTGATTAGTGAACTTGAAAAGTTCCAAGAATCTGCTGCTTGGGAGCGGGAAGTATGGCTATAGACTAGCCCCGATGTGGACGCTGCTTCCAAGCAGCTAGTGGGAGTACAGTACAGACTACAGTACAGAAGTCATGTAAGGCAGCACAATGTTCCGGGGGCCTCAGCAGGCAGGGAGAGTTGCTTTCCCTTGTGCTGTCATGTGTACTTTATCTTGGAAGTGTTTAAGCCACTAGGTCATAAGGCTAAATGGTGAGCACAGTGAAGGAGTTGGAGGGGACACTTGTTCAACGCAAAAGAACAAAGCAGAGCTCATGTGCTACGTCACATGGACGTTCATGAAAGCTGAAGTGTACTCTATAGGAGAGGAAGTGGCAAAAACCAAACTGAGGAGTGATGGGTAAAACTAGAGCATAGATTAGAGTCTACAGGTAAGAGATCCTATGTTAGCAGTGTGTGTGAGGGTGCCGTGCCAGAAGGGAAGAGTTGTAACGTGAGGCTGCAATGCTGCCATGCCTTCTCAGCATACCCTTTCCATACCTCCTCAGACTATGGAAGCAGGTGACTTCATTGCCACCGTGGCCTGTTTCATGAGACTGTCATGGGCTGCAGCTGCAGGACGCCTTGACCTTGTTGGAAGCAGCCAGCCGATTAAAGAAAGTAATTCTCTGTTTCCTGCTGGAATTCGAAACAGACTCAGCAGTTCAGGTACTGATTTAAAATGGACAGTGCTTCAAAGTAAATACAGAACAATATGTTTCCCTATGGCTTTTCAGTGAGAGAGAGAGAGAGAGAGAGAGAGTGTAAATATACATAGTAATATAAAATTACTACTGTGTGAGTGTGTGTGTGTGTGTGTGTGTGTAAATATACATAGTAATATAAAATTACTACTGTGTGAGTGTGTGTGTGTGTGTGTGTGTGTGTATTAAAGAGAAAGAGACCATACATTTAAGAGGGAGTTTGCAGGGGGTTGGATAGGGGATAGAAATGATAAAAATACAGTACTCATGTAGAAAATCTCCAGGAAAAAAGGACAATAATAGAACATTGGGCAAGAATTAGCTGTAAGAATAATTCATTTGCAGATTTGTCAGATTATAAAAAGAAGCTGCTTCTCTTGCTTTTGGACATAAGTAAAAATTCATCATTCTTGACACCTTATTTAAGAGAAAGGACATTTGTTAGCGCATGGAATAAGTGCAGACATCAAGTCCTGCTGTCTTTAGCTTTGCAGAGTATTAAAGTGTTACAATGCCTATAACTTGTGGCTGAAACACTAACCTCCCAAAGTCTAATGTAGTAAGAGAACAGTTCCTTTCTTGGCACGGCTCCATGCCCCTACCCAAGTGTGTGTGTGTTCTCGTGCGCATGCATATGTGACATGTACCCATACATAGCTTGTGTGTGAGTTAGAGATCAATCTGAGATTATTTTTCTTTGGCTATTTTTGTTCTCTTTTTGTTTTGGGGTGAGAGGGCCTGTTTTGAGGCAGCCTTAGGGATGTGCCTGTCTCTGCTTCCCCGGTGCGGGGTTTGCAAGTGTGCACCCCATACCCGCCTTTTCCTTGGGTGCTGGGTATTGAGTTCACGTTCTCATAATTAGCATAAGAAGCCGCTTACCAACTGAGCTGTCCTTCTAGGCCCTGTCAGCTTATTTTCTACTGAGCCCTTTTTTATGTTGCTTTATTTCTTAGTTTTGTTAGGTCTTCCTGCTCTATATATTTGTAAATACATCAAGAGTAAAGGGTTTTCTGGCTTGGTTTGGGTTTTTTGAGATAGGGTCTCACTGTAGCCTTGCCTGGCCAGGTACTTGCTATGTAGACTAGATTGACCTTAAACTCACAGAGATCCTCTACCCTGTTTCTCCATGGCTGGGATTGAAGGTGTGTGCCACGCCCCCCAGCTTAATAATAAAAGATTGCTTAAATTGTGACATGTAATATGCAGAAATGTTAAATAAATGCTATTTTTTAGGATCTTTATGTCCATGTAGTTCATCAAGATCATCTTACAAGATACGAGACATTCTCCAGCTGAAAGTAGTTTTTGCCCTGTGAAAACATTTTGAGTTCCTGCAAGTGTGTTTGAGGACAAAGCAGTTAGTGTGCATTCACTCTGGAGAGTATACCTCCTGCTCCCCAGCAATGCTTTCCTGCAGGGTTTACTACTGCACAGGGACTCTGGAGAGTATACCTCCTGCTCCCCAGCAATGCTTTCCTGCAGTGTTTACTACTGCACAGGGACTCTGGGTCTTACATTAAAATATTCCATGCTCCTAGGAACCAAATTAAACTTGTGTTCCCTGCTTTCAGGAAGCAACTGCAGCTCTGGCAGTGAAGGAGAGCCAGCAGCCCTGCATGCTGGGATCTGTGTCCGGCAGCAGTCTGTGTCCACCAAAGACGCCCTCATTGCTGGAGAGGCCTTGTCTCTTCTCGTTACGTGCCTACAGCTTCGGAGTCAGCAGCTGGGTAGGAAGCCACTGTCAGCAACTTGTTTCTTCCAGGATAAGCCAGGCTTCTTTTCAGAATTGACATTGCTTTATAGATAGCTCCTTTCAGTGAGAGAAGGGGAGGGAGGAGTGAGGATGCAGCAAGGTGCAAATGGTGTTAGGGTAGTTTATTCTGTAGGAATGCTAAAGTGTTTGCCGGGCTTTCTGTGTACATATGCATGCATTTGCCCTCACACACAGCTCTACATCAGGTGGTGTAGGTAGCACACTGTGTCTGCTCTATTGGAGAAAATTGTAACTAAGGAATTGAAGCACCAAGGTCACTAGTACATTATAGCTTAGACATCAGCGTTATGCTTCTGGTAATGACCCCATCATTAAACATTATGAAACCTAGGTCTGGCGCTATGATTTTTATAACTGACTTCTAGTGTATGGGGATGCTGGCTTTATTTGGTCCCTCAGTATCTCTGCTCTGTCTTCTTTTTCTTGGTGATTCCATCTAGTTTCACAGCTTTAAATCCACCTAGTCACAGATATTCTACATGTTGGTTTCCATCGTGGTCTGGACCACTGTCCTCTTCTCTACTGAGGTACCTCAACCCTAACCTGTCCAGAATGGGCTTTGATATTGCCCGTATTACTCCAATTTCTCCCAATTTATGAGCAGTTTCAGCCTCCTGCAGACTCTGCCTACAGACCTTGGAATAACTATTACATTTTACTGTATCTGCTTCTAGTCTGTGAGTGCAGCCTCCCTCAGACTATGTGGATTCCTATTTGTACCCCTGTCGTGGTTAATACTTTCATTGGATCTTACCAGTGTTGCCCTAATTTGTCTCCTACGTCTCCCCTTGCAGCTTATTCCCCATGCATAAGTAGGAAGGGCCTTTCAGTCTAGGGTCAGAGGATGTTGCTCCTTCTTCAGAACCTCCAGGCTTCTCTGCTCATCCACAGTAAAAACCCAAGTTTCTACTAAGCCCCAAGCCCAACACAGTCCTCTATAGCAACACAGTCCTCTACAGCAACACAGTCCTCTACAGCAACACAGTCCTCTACAGCAACACAGTCCTCTACAGCAGTGGTTCTGGTCCCCACCTTCCTCTTTGGCCCTTATTTACTGGCCTCTTTGCTATTTCCATAGTACACAAGGGACGGTCCTGCCACAGGCCCTTTACACTGGCAGATCCCGCTTTCTCTTCATGCTCTTTCCTCATGCAGACACTTTGGTTAGGCATTCCCTGACAATCTTTCCAAAGGTTAAAGCCTCCCCAGTGCCCTTACACAACCCAAGCCCCTCGCCTTACGCCATCGGCATTGCTTACATGTATTGCCATCCATCGTCCCGTCTCCTCCAGCTACACCATGAGTCCACTAAGCCAGGGACTGGCTCGTTTTGTTCCCTGCTGACTCTCTAGCCCCCAAACACTTTCTTATATGCAGGAAGCTAACTCTGATTTTTGAAATTGTTCCAATTGTGTAGTCTTAGCTGTAATTTCTTATTTCAGACCACCACCAATAAAGAATTGATGGTCATGGTGTGTTTTTTATAACATACAAACTAGTTATGTAAGTCAGAAGTGAAAATCATCAAAATAAACATAGACGTTCCAACTTTATAATTAAAGTAGTAGCTGCAAAGATTTTCTGAGAACAAATGAATTTGAAGATTTCCATATGGGAAGTATAAATCATTATTAAATGGCTTTTCAAACCAGGATCATACTCAATTTAATTTTCCTGAAACTGTTTGATTTAGATGTTTTCAAGCTAAAAAAAAAAAAAAATACAGCTTCTCCAAGTTTTTATCTTTTACTATCTATGAGCTCAATTTATGGCATATTTCCTAGTTACTTGCACTGGTAGTTTGTAGAGATACGATTTCCTTGTTCTGTAACTGGTACATACAAGCTGAGATGTGTGATGAGGCACACTCACTTCCCTGGGATGAGTGGGCAGTCACGGAGGCCATTGTAGACGGACGATCCTGGGGTTTGCTCTATGTAGAAAGGAGAAAAATTTCTGCTTGAATTGGATCTTAAGAAATCACTCAGGAGTACCATCATTCCGTAAGTGCATCTCCTAATCAGCTCTTTCTCCTCTTTCGTTCTCTTTGTGGTCCTTAGCATCTTTCTACAGCTTGCCCTGTGTTGCTGACTTTATCATTGATATTCTGCTCGGATCTCCAAGCGCTGAGGTAAGGACTTTTGTTACTTAGCAAAACCTTTTGGTCTTGTTGTTAAAAGCCTATCTATCTCATTGTGAGTACAGAAGACATGGCTGCAGACCACCTCGCAGAAAGAAAAGTGACCATTTGGACAATACTGCCTGCCTTCTTTTTCTTCCTCCACATTCCAACAAAAATTTTGGCACTGGTGTTGGAACTGATTGATGTTTAAATTTTGTTGATAACAACCAAAGGGCAGCAGGTGTTAGCTTTCAACATGCTGGTCAGAATCTGGAGAGGTCACTTTCAAACCAGGCTCTTTTGTTGTGTTGTAATTCTTTTATACGTGATCATTAAAGTGAACTTTTTAGATATTTGAGAATGGGGGTTTTCTGGCTTGTTTTCATTGACTTATAAACCTGTTGACCATGTAAAGTAGTAATTTAGGAAATTAGTTTCCAAACCACATTTATTTGTTAATTAGTCCATTATTCTGTAGGATCTTTACTACTCTAAGTTAGAACAGTCACCTTTTTCTAACTCTTGCACTCACTTGAACAAGTAACTGGTGTGGGTTTTCAGGGTGTCACTTTTATAGTAGTCTGAAGTGTTGATGGTATCTGTCCTTTGCTGCTGATCGCATTTCAGATCCGCCGGGTTGCCTGTGATCAGCTGTACACTCTTAGCCAAACAGACACTTCAGCACACCCAGAAGTGCAGAAGCCAAATCAGTTCCTCTTGGGCGTTGTTCTCACAGCTCAGCTGCCTCTCTGGTCCCCAACCAGTATCATGAGAGGAGTCAATCAGAGGTATGTAGTAAACCCATAAGAACGGAGATTCTTTGTGCTGCTCCTGTAAAGTCCATATGGGTTTGTTCGTTCTTCCCCACCCTCCACTCTCTTTTTTAATATTTATCCATTTTACTTACTTATTTTTGGTTTTTTGGATCCACAGAAACAGGAATTACAGTTACAAGCTGCTATGTGGGTGCTGGGAATTGAGCCTGAGTCCTGGACTCCTAACCACTGAGCTATCTGCTCAGCCCCCTCCATATGTGTTCTTGAAACAAGAGAGTGCCTCTCTTCCTCACCTCACATCCAGGTTCTTTCTGCCTGCAAGCCTCCTTCTTCATCGTCTTCCTCCCACCCTACTCTGAGATATGAAGTTACTTGAGCCTGTTCCCTTGGTCCATGTCACGCATCCGTCTTCCTGCATGTCACATTCTTAGCTAAGATATATTACAGAGTCTAAAGATGATTCTGGGTAGTTTGGACATCTTAAAACTTTGTTTTTTAATCTGTAAACATGAGATGTCTCATTAGGTCATGTTTAATTTCTCCCAGTGGTGTTTATCATTTTTTCTGTATGACTTACCTCCTTGATTAAGGTGAATCTCAAGTATTTTGTTATTCTTGATGACATTGTAAATAGAGTTAGCTTTTTTATTTACTTTTCAGATTGTATACTGTTGGGAGAAACAGAACTTACTTTTGTTTGCTAACTTTTAAATAAGATTGTCACATTCGTGAGCAGTATGTCCATTTCTACTGCTCCAATTTGGATGCCTTCTTTCTTGCCTTATCACTGACTAGAAGCTTCAGTGTTCTGTTGAATAGAGATGATGAAAGTGGTTGTCCTGCTCTTAGGGAAAAGCTTTTGGTCTTTTACCATGTATGGAATGGGAGGTTCAGATGGAGGTTTCATATGTGGCCTTAATTATGTTGAGATAGAGCCTTTTGGTTCCTACTGCAATCAGTGTTTTGATTACAGAGCAGCATTTAACTTGGTTGGGTCTTTTTTGTTAAACTTATCTAATGTGTATGGACATTTTACACGCATATGTGTCTGTGTACCACTCGTGTGCCTGTCGAGACCAGAAGAAAGTATTGCAGCATCTGGCAATAAAGTGTCAGGAACCAAACCTGGGGCCTGTACAACAGCAGCAAGAGCTCTTAACCACTGAGCCATCTCCTCAGCCTTTATGTTGAAGGCTTTGCCCTTATCACCGGAGCTGGTTTGCTGGGCTCCTTCACTACCTTCCTGTTAATGAGGGGTTTCTGTGTTATTTTTAAGTTGGACTGTCACTGCTTCCCAGGAAATCAGTCCTATTTATGTTCCATAACTCTTGAAGTGTATTGGTTTGTTAATATTGGAGATTTTTGCTTTAGCATCTGAGGGATGGCAATATTAAAAATTTCAGCCCAAGCTTTTTTTTTTTTTTTTTTTTGGTTCCAATCAGGATAAACCTGAAGTAGATATTAATTGTATACTTTTTAGTAATAAAAAGTAATTCTTTAATAGTTTAAAACTAATTTTCAAGAAATAGTTTTACTTAGTAGGCATCTGAACCAAAAAAGTAGATGCCTTCTTTTTCCCTTGATTATTTTTTACTTTGGAATTGGAATTTTTCCTAGGTGATGTTTTCTTAAACATAAACATTTATTTGAAGGACAGTGATTCTCAAGTGGAAATTTTCAGTTGTTTAAGAAGTTGAAGTTGTTGGGTTTGTCCTAGCTGTGAGAGTTACTTACTTACTCTACACTTAGGGAAAAAAGCAAATGACAGGGTCAGCAGTGACGGCTCAGTGCTTAAGAGCAGAGGACCAGGGTTCAGTTTCCAGCACCCACATGGTAACATGCACAACTCCAGTTCCAGGGGATCCACTCCTTCTTCTGATCTCTCTGGGCACCAAGCACACACACGGCACACATATACACATGCAAGCAAACAGTCACATGTAAAAGAAAATGAATAAATCTTTTTTAAAGACAGAACTTTTTTTGTTCTGTTTCATTTTGTTTTTCAAGACAAGGTTTCTCTGTGTAGCCTTGGCTGTCCTGGAACTCACTCTGTAGACCATATGGGCCTCAAACTCAGAGATTCGCCTGCCTCTGCCTCCCATGTGTTGGAATTAAAGGTGCCCAGCCAAAAGAACCTTTTGACAGTATATTGACTTGTGAGTACAACTGAATAGTTATACTTTTCATAAATTTGAAATTTGTATCTCACAACATTTAAAAACTTCTTAGTTTGGCATATAATTAGCAATTACCATAGCTAACTAGTCTACATGCTTTACCAAGGTTTATATTTAATTTTTACCCTCAAAAAGGCCTGAGTTTGGATACTTTATTATCTATATTTTTAAATCACCTAAAAGTCTTGGTTCATTACACCTAATTGATACATTTATGTCTATTTGAATCTTTATGCATACTTATTCTATAATTGATATAATAAACATTTAAAAATTAGAAAACTGAGAAATGAGGTATCCATGGACACCACCTATAACTGGTAGCACCAAGATCGAAACCAATCTGATTCCACCACCTATGCGCCTGTCCACTGTAATACAGTCTGCTTCCAGAGCCTATGCGCCTGTCCACTGTAATACAGTCTGCTTCCAGAGCCTATGCGCCTGTCCAGTGTAATACAGTCTGCTTCCAGAGCCTATGCGCCTGTCCACTGTAATACAGTCTGCTTCCAGAGCCTATGCGCCTGTCCACTGTAATACAGTCTGCTTCCAGAGCCTGTGCACCTGTCCACTGTAATACAGTCTGCTTCCAGAGCCTATGTGCCTGTCCACTGTAATACAGTCTGCTTCCAGAGCCTATGCACCTGTCCACTGTAATACAGTCTGCTTCCAGAGCCTATGCGCCTGTCCAGTGTAATACAGTCTGCTTCCAGAGCCTATGCACCTGTCCACTGTAATACAGTCTGCTTCCAGAGCCTATGCGCCTCTCCACTGTAATACAGTCTGCTTCCAGAGCCTATGCGCCTCTCCAGTGTAATACAGTCTGCTTCCAGAGCCTATGCGCCTGTCCACTGTAATACAGTCTGCTTCCAGAGCCTGTGCGCCTGTCCACTGTAATACAGTCTGCTTCCAGAGCCTATGCGCCTGTCCACTGTAATACAGTCTGCTTCCAGAGCCTATGCGCCTGTCCAGTGTAATACAGTCTGCTTCCAGAGCCTATGAGCCTGTCCACTGTAATACAGTCTGCTTCCAGAGCCTGTGCGCCTGTCCACTGTAATACAGTCTGCTTCCAGAGCCTATGCGCCTGTCCACTGTAATACAGTCTGCTTCCAGAGCCTATGCGCCTGTCCACTGTAATACAGTCTGCTTCCAGAGCCTATGCGCCTCTCCACTGTAATACAGTCTGCTTCCAGAGCCTATGCGCCTCTCCAGTGTAATACAGTCTGCTTCCAGAGCCTATGCGCCTGTCCACTGTAATACAGTCTGCTTCCAGAGCCTGTGCGCCTGTCCACTGTAATACAGTCTGCTTCCAGAGCCTATGCGCCTGTCCACTGTAATACAGTCTGCTTCCAGAGCCTATGCGCCTGTCCAGTGTAATACAGTCTGCTTCCAGAGCCTATGAGCCTGTCCACTGTAATACAGTCTGCTTCCAGAGCCTGTGCGCCTGTCCACTGTAATACAGTCTGCTTCCAGAGCCTATGCGCCTGTCCACTGTAATACAGTCTGCTTCCAGAGCCTATGCGCCTGTCCACTGTAATACAGTCTGCTTCCAGAGCCTATGCGCCTGTCCAGTGTAATACAGTCTGCTTCCAGAGCCTATGAGCCTGTCCACTGTAATACAGTCTGCTTCCAGAGCCTGTGCGCCTGTCCAGTGTAATACAGTCTGCTTCCAGAGCCTATGAGCCTGTCCACTGTAATACAGTCTGCTTCCAGAGCCTATGCGCCTGTCCACTGTAATACAGTCTGCTTCCAGAGCCTGTGCGCCTGTCCAGTGTAATACAGTCTGCTTCCAGAGCCTGTGCGCCTGTCCACTGTAATACAGTCTGCTTCCAGAGCCTGTGCGCCTGTCCAGTGTAATACAGTCTGCTTCCAGAGCCTATGCGCCTGTCCACTGTAATACAGTCTGCTTCCAGAGCCTATGCGCCTGTCCAGTGTAATACAGTCTGCTTCCAGAGCCTATGCGCCTCTCCAGTGTAATACAGTCTGCTTCCAGAGCCTATGCGCCTGTCCACTGTAATACAGTCTGCTTCCAGAGCCTATGCGCCTGTCCACTGTAATACAGTCTGCTTCCAGAGCCTAGGCACCTGTCCACTGTAATACAGTCTGCTTCCAGAGCCTGTGCGCCTGTCCACTGTAATACAGTCTGCTTCCAGAGCCTGTGCGCCTGTCCACTGTAATACAGTCTGCTTCCAGAGCCTGTGCGCCTGTCCACTGTAATACAGTCTGCTTCCAGAGCCTATGCGCCTGTCCACTGTAATACAGTCTGCTTCCAGAGCCTATGCGCCTGTCCACTGTAATACAGTCTGCTTCCAGAGCCTGTGCGCCTGTCCACTGTAATACAGTCTGCTTCCAGAGCCTGTGCGCCTGTCCACTGTAATACAGTCTGCTTCCAGAGCCTATGAGCCTGTCCACTGTAATACAGTCTGCTTCTAAAGCTGTGCACTGCCCATTGCAGTACAATTGTAGAAGTACTTTGATTAATCTACATAATTCCTGTCGCTCTTCTTATTCAACTTTATTCTTCTAGGTCTTGTTTGATATTTGTTAACTGCTATCAGTCTTTCTTGTTCTTTTATTCAGTGCTTCTAAAAATAACTCCATGCATTTCATAGGTAATTGGTAGATATGATTCATGAACATATGCAACCAGAGTTTATGATATTTTAAAACATAATACATTTGTAAGTTTCCTTCTCTTTACACTACTATCCCTAGACTGCCGTTTAGCAAAATTATTAATTTCCTTCATGCTAAAATTGATATTTAATGTAAGTATTTATATGTTTACGAAAATTACCTTGTCTGGCTGCTTTGGGAACTTATTTTTTTAAAGGAAAATGCTTTATTGTTTAAAATTAACCCCTTTTTAGTAACTGAACGCTCTCTGATTTTTAGACTGCTGTCTCAGTGTATGGAGTATTTTGATTTGCGGTGCCAGTTATTAGATGATCTGACAAGTAAGTAAAGTCACTTCGATTTGGTCTGGGGGAAACAACAAAGACAGGGCACAGGGACTTAGTACCTCCCTGTCACAAAATGAGAGTACAGTTCTTTAGTGTTCTCACCTGGCTTTGATGTTCTAATCCAATTAATATTTTTGGTTCTGAATTTTATTTCTTGTAATCTAAAGTGAATTTTTTTTGTTTTCTTGGAAATGGTATGTCAATCCATGAGCTGTTGAGCTCTGCCTCAGTTACATACCCAGGCAGTGTACAGAGAAGACTCAGTCTCTTTTAAAGCTGCCAGGCTCATGTGTAATTGAACTGAGAGAGGTTAAAATGAAGAACTTGACTCTCCATCTTAAGTTACTTTACCGCGTTTTACTTTAAGGTTTACTTTTGCTTTATTTATGTGTACATGCGTGGGTTGGTGTTGTATGAACCTGTGCATGGGTGCCTACAGAGGCCGGAAGAAGGCACTGGATCCTCTAAAACTGGAGCTGCTGCCAGTACTAAGCCCCCCCGTCATGAGCACTGGGAACTGAACTCAGAGCTGGGTGTAGTGGAGTACCCCTGTAATCTCAGCACTCAGGAAGGCAGAAGCAGGTGGATTAAGAACAGAATATCTTCTCAAAAGCAACCAACCTCTTTCCAGCACTTCATGCAAAATCTTTCTTCGTGTAAATGGGCACAAAGCTCTAGTGTTCAGTAGCCGATACACTTGAGCTCTGCAGGCAGGTGCTTTCGTGGCTCTCAATCAGGACCCCACCTCTAAGCAACGTAATGAGATTGCTTTGTTGGAGACTGGCATAGTTGGACTGTGTGTCCTGACTCAGGTATAAGATGCTGTGTAGAGAGAGTGGACCACGTCTATATAACTGCCTAGCCTCTTAGGTGCTTTTCAGCCATGCTTCCAGTGTAGAATTTGACTGTCAAATTTGACTGTTTGGCAGAGTAAGAGACAGACTTACTAAGATACAGAAGTATTCTCTGGAGTTTGGGTCATGGTTTGGAGACGTGGGCTTTGGATGCTTGATAGTTGTCTTTTTAGAAGCGCTGTGGAGACACAGTGCTTCGTTCTTCTCATTGCGGTCCACTCCCTGCTTCTCTTGGGAAGGCTTGTTCCCTAAGCCAGGTGCTTTGTTAGAGCAGTGATCGCCTCCATTGTCTCATACTTAATGTGCAGTATGGTGGCCTGCACAGGGCCTACTCAGGTGTTTAGTTGACGCAGGAGATGGCCTTGATAGTGTCTGCAGCCAGAAGGCTATTAATATTAATGGCAAGGTTTGTGAGACCTGTGAAGTGAAAGATTAGGACTTTAGATTGAATTCGGGACTTTGAGTCCATGAAGAAAAATCTTTTCTTTGTAATAGATTTCTGTCTCCTCGCCTTATCCCCTTCTCAGCTTCAGAAATGGAGCAGTTACGAATCAGCCCAGCTACCATGCTTGAAGATGAGATTACATGGCTGGATAACTTTGAACCGAATCGAACAGCGGAGTGTGAGACCAGTGAAGCAGACAACATCTTATTGGCAGGACATTTGCGACTCATTAAGACCCTGCTTTCACTCTGTGGGGCAGAAAAGGAAATGCTTGGTAATCACTGCTTCATTTTATTGTGTGGGAGAGAGTACCTTAGTTCTCAGTTCCTGCCAAAGTGTGCTGTGTAACTGTGACAGTATGATAAATGCTAAACATCTCATGAAAAATTGACCTTTTAGGAGTAGGAAATTATCTGCAATTTTAATGATTTGCAAAACATAGGCTGTCTTTTACCCATCATTAAATTACATAGAGAATTTTACATTGTTCAAAAGAGTCATCACATAACTTTTACTATCAAGTAAAAATTATAATTCAGGGCCAGGCATAGTGGTTGATAGTTGTCTTTTAATCCCAGCACTTGGGAGTGGAGGCGGTTGGATCTCTGTGAGTTCAAGGCCAGCCTGGTCTGCAAAGTGAGTCCAGGACAGCCAAGGCTACACAGAGAAACCCTGTCTCAGAAAAGCCAAAACCAAGACCAAAACCAACAAAATATTATATATATATATATATATATATATATATATATATATATATATATATATATATATATATATAAAATCTGTTTTGCTATTATATATGTTATACTGTGTCTTCATTCTTATAAGGATGAGTCTTATCTGGGGAAGTAATCCCCAGCCATCACCTCCTCAGTGTTGGGGAAAATGTAAGATTCCCCTGGAGCACAGTTACAGTTTGGAGATATATATCCAAATGCTAAAATGAACCAAAATGTAACTTCTATAGTTATAGCACCAGCTAAAGTGTGTAGAATCTTCTCGGATGTTGAGACTACCTAGAAAAGAGTGCTCCTTAATCAGGAAGGAAGAAGGAGTATCATTTTACGTGAAGAAGATAGGCTGAAAAGTTTCATTAGCCCTTGTGTGGAGGAATTCCTGATGCCCAGAATAAGAATTACTCACTCGAACCATTCTACCCTGTGGTGGTCTTGGCACTTGTGCTTCTGAGGTGAAAGCTCACTGTCATAGGCTCCTAAAAGAAGGCGCCTTCCCTAACTATATTTTTCCTTGTTTCCTGGTCCCACCACTCCACAGATCTGTGCCACATAGTAAGCATTCAAAGAGTAAGCTTTCCTGTTGGGTAGCCTCGGGTGCCTGTGCTGCTCTCACGGGAAAGTGCAATAGGATCTTTGAATTAAAATCTGTATCCATCTTCAATGTGATATTATGCTCTATTTCAGGTTCATCACTCATTAAACCATTGTTAGATGACTTCCTTTTCCGAGCTTCTAGAATCATTTTAAATAGTCATTCTCCAGCTGGCAGTGCCGCCATCAGCCAACAGGACTTTCATCCAAAGTATGGAAAATGCACGTTGTGTTCAGTTTTGGTAAAATCGCTTAATTCACAACTGTAGTCCAAAAAGACTTTATTAACTTGGAGTATGTCTTGCATTGTGTGAGTTTGTTTGTACTGTTTTCTGCCACTTAAAGCAGTGCATGCAAATACGCTTTGTATAAAGTGTGCCCAGCACCAGTGAGCACAGAGGAGTGTCCTGGTACAGTTCTCATTATCACGGGGGGACAGTAAGTAACTATGTGCTGAGCTGCTCAGTAACAAATTCCAAGTGAAACAACGGTGGTAAGAATTGTGTGTAGGGGGCTGGGTGTGGTGGCACACGCCTGTAATCCTAGCACTCAGGGAAGCAGAGGCAGGCGGATCTCCTGAGTTTAAGGCCTGGTCTACAAGATGAGTGCAGTACAGCTAGACCTACACAGAGAAACCCTGTCTTAGAAAAACCAAAAACGAAAAGAATTATATGTAGGGACTGGAGTACAGCTCGGTGGTAAAGCACACGTTTAGCCATATGGGAGGTCCTGAGTCAATCCCCAGCACCACACGGGGAATAGTGAATTATCTCCAAAGTAAACAGACTCAAGTATAGGTTTCAGGATTTTTTAGGAGAAAGATCTTAGAACTTTGTCATTTGCTGGGTCATATTATGTTCTCATATCTGCAGCTGCTAGTAATTTATTACAGTTGTGATTTTGGAAGCAAGTTTTTATATTCATCTTTGCAGATATAAATGTGAAATATCTACATGTATTGTTAACCCTGCTCAAGTGATGTTTAGGCTTTTGTCCGTAGAAAAGGTAGCAATAAGCTGCCATGTCACTTTCTCTGAGTCGCACTTAATTTTCTAAAGAACAGAGTTACAATTTCAGGGATGACTGAGAGAGGCAAAGCTTAATAAGAGCTATATGGAGTCCCATGAAGTGTCATGTGTAGGTACGTGTCTAGCTGGAGCTTGCCTTATTAGCAGACAGCACTGGAAGGCAGCAAAGGTTTTAGAGCTCTTGGACTGTCCTTAGAGCTATGGCTCCCATCCTCATTTCTGTCCAGTCTTGTTTTGAAGTATTTAGCACTAGGCCCCTGGGACTCTATTATTAAAGCACCAAAACTATATTAGTGTTTTGATTTTTTTTTTTTTTTGCAATAAACAAAAAACAATGTATCTCTAGCAGTTTTAATGAAAAAATGCATTAGTGAATGCTTCCCCTTATTTTTATTAAAAATAATATACTCATGTATAATGCCTGGAATGGGAAAGCAGACGTGTTTCACCCTCCCAGGTGAACTAAACGTGCTCATCAATCAGTGGCCTTGAAGCAAAAGAGCTACAGGAAAACTTTCTGAAAGCAAATGTATTCTTTGTCACCATAGCAAAACTGCTCTGGCCTGTGTGTCTGGTGCCTCCCTGTTCGTTTCTTGCCCACCCTGTTCAATCAGTCCATCTAGACAAGCATTACAGGGCAGTGCCACCTCTGTGGCCCTTGTCCTCAGGGTTGGACTCAAGAGCCCCGGAGCCCTGCCCTGCTCTTTCATAACTGGTTCCACACAGAGGTTAGGTGTCCTCTTCTCTGTGTGTCCACTCTAGTCTGTCATCGCGTCAGGAATGCAAAGTGGGCGCTGATTATGTGCCTAGGCTGGAAGGCAGGCAGCAGAGGAAGTCTGCTTTCCCGCCTGTCACTTTTGTAAACTGATTTGACAGCTGTCTGTTTCTGTCTCCATTTTCTGTAACATAGTAGAAAGCCGGTTAGTGTCGTTGGAGAATTATTTGCTGTCAGCATATTTGAGTTGTTTGTGGGCGTGTATTCTTATTTTCATAGTTTCCCTTTTCTTTTGCTGATGCTTATCAGGCTCTGAAACACCTTCTGCCTCCTGTGTTTAGAGTGCATAGATTACTAGAGGTCCAGTGTAGGCCTTAGTTTTCTGTATTTAGGGGGTTGTAATGCTTGTATTTTGGTTTCTTGTGTTAATTTTAAAGATGGCGTGTGTTTTTGTTCTTAGGTGTAGTACAGTAAACAGCCGACTGGCAGCCTATGAAGTTCTTGTGATGTTAGCCGACAGTTCACTTTCCAATCTTCAGATTATTACAAAAGAACTGCTTTCAATGCATCACCAGCCTGACCCTGCTCTCACTAAGGAGTTTGATGTAAGTTTTTAGATCGGGTGCTATACTTCCTTGTGCGTGTTCATGTCAGTAGGGCTGGGGGTTGGCGTTGGTGTCGTCCTCTGTCACACTCACTTTGTCTTGCTGAAACAAAGCGTCATTGAGCCCAGAGGTGACCAGACTAGGTACCAAGCTTGCACTGGTACCCAAGCTCTAGTTGTCACAGTTGTGTAGTAGGCACTTTACCTACTAAGCGTCACTCCAGCACTCACTTATTTTTTTTTTTTATAATGGTCTCCCAAATATATCATTTACATTTATTTTTTGGTGGGTATATGTATGGCAAGGAGCATGTATGGAGGCCAGGATGAATTGCAGGAGTTGGTTCTCACCTTCCACCATTGTGTAGGACTTGGGGGTTAAAATCATGTTTTCAGGTGTTGGAATGAGTGCCTTTACCTGCTGAGGCATTTCTCTAGCCACTAAATATAAGTTTAAGATTGAATTTGCATTATCCTAATCCCAACCAAGTCAATATTTTTTTTCATGGTATGTTTACACACTAAATCAATTATATTTTTATCATGCTTAATCACGTTATTATTATGAAATATCTTTTCATTTAGAGATTAGCCATTTTCAAACAAAAATAGTTAATCTCAATAAAAAGTAACATTCCAAACATTTTTGCTATTAGGTTTTTGTATTTGTTTTTTGAGTATGTTTATGTTGGCATAATGTCAGGTACTGGGGTTACAAAGCTAAATACATTCAGTGAGATTCAGAGTTTATGTTAGCAAAGGTTTTAGACTTTGGAGGTTGAAAAATGAAAGTTCTACCCAAGCTCAGGCAGGCCAGACAGAGCATGCGCAGTGGAAGAGACACGCTCATCAGCAGGTGGTCTGAGCACTCGGAGACACAGTGTAGGATGGAGGTGTGTTCTGGGCACCGTCCTAACAAAGGAGCACTTCATCAGGGAGTCTCACAGTGCTTCTAGAGAAGATGAAACCCGAGATAGAGACTTGGAGACGCGTGATGCTTGCTGCAGCAAAGTCAGTCATCCACTTCATTGCAGCACCGAGAAGAGTGTGAGCTGAACTGTGAGTATTAGGGCGTGCAGAAGGGAAACAAGTGGCAGGTGCAGGGTGTGCCTGGGTAGGGGCAGGAGGGCCCTGCCAAAGCTAGCCTTGCTTTCTCCTTGTACATACTCTGTGTACATGATGTACAGACTTTTCAAATGTGTGAGTTGAATATCCCCGAATACACAAGTTAGGGCCGTGGGGACAGTTGTCCTACCAAGAGAATAGCACTTGTAAAGAAGGTGAAGTGGGGGCTGGAGAGATGGCCCAGAGGTTAAGAGCACTGTCCGTTCTTCCAGAGGTCCTGAGTTCAATGCCCAGCACTGCATGGTGGCTCACAACCATTTATAATGAGATCTGGTGCCCTCTTCTGGCCTGTTGGCTCACATGCAGGCTGAATTTTGATTGTATAAGTAATAAATAAATAAATCTTTAAAAAAAAAAAAAAGGTGATGAAGTGTGTGAGCACTGAAGTGAGAAGAGAGCCCGCCTCTCAGCGTCAGCTTGTAATGCTGATCTTAGCTGGTTTAGCTTGTATGTGTTTTCTTCACATCAGGAGTGATACCAACATATTAACATTAATTTTGTTTTCATTTGAGACCAGCCTCATCTACAGAGTGAGTTCCAGGACAGCCAGGGATACACAGAAAAACTGGGTCTCAAAAATCTGTTTTTTGTACTACAAATAAACGTCGGTACTTATTAGCGCCTAGATAGCGCCCTGCTGTCAGTTACTTGTGATGTGTATGAAAAACGTGTGTGCTCCATAGTGCTCGATGGTCCAAAAGACCTGCGTGCTTTCCTCAGCCGTTTGCCTATTACGTGTATGCAGATGCCGTGTGTGCTCGTGGTAAGAGAGCCAAGCACCTACTGGACTCACATTTCCTTGTGTAATTACGCCATCCTTTTCTACTTGGAGAGGATTAGCCAAGATGCCTTATCTGGACTGTTTCTGCCCAGAAAAACAATGTATTAGGATCTGCATTATTTGAAAGTATTTGTACATAAAACAATGTGGTGTTTTCCTGTCACTTTAGTTGTATGCTTATAGGGAAAGTTTAATAGAAGAACATTACCTTGTATAAAAAGGGTAAGTATAAAAGCATTACCGTGCTTGCTGGTTACACTGCAGGGTTCCACATTAGTGCTTCCTAGGACATTGTTCCTTTAGTCAGGAAACTACGGCAGTTGTTTGTAGGTATCTCAGTATCGGCTTGATTCATGCCATAAAGCGTACACAACTAGATTGTAAGCTCTTGAGAGATTTCTGTTCTCTCTTAATCCCTGGCTCAGTGTCTGGCACATAGTAGGTCCTTAATAAACACTTGTTGAATGATAAGTGAATGAATGCAGATCTACATAGATGAGCTAATACCTGCGCTGTGCCACATGTTTTATGAACAGAAAAGAAACATTAGGCTGTTGCATTTTGTTGCACCCCAGCACCTAGCACAGGTACTTGAGAGGCGTAGGTTCTGTTGATGTAGTTCCATAGCAAGCTGGATGGATAAACCTGAGTCCACTACCTTTTCTTCCTGGTCATCCCAAATGGCTGTCGTAGAAGTGTGCTGTGCTAAGAGTGCTCATTCTTCTCTCTGCTGTTTCTGTTCCTTTTTTCCAGTACCTTCCCCCAGTGGACAGCCGATCGAGCTCAGGGTTTGTGGGGCTGAGAAACGGTGGTGCTACTTGTTACATGAACGCAGTCTTCCAACAGCTGTATATGCAGCCCGGGCTCCCTGAGGTGATCTCCTCCTTCTGTCGTGTTTGCCGTGAGAGACTATGTGGACTTTCTGGAGTGGACTCCATGATTAGTTACTGGAGTTAAAAGTTTGTTACTAGCTTCTGGAACCTGCAAAGTCTTTACAGTCATACATTTTTGTAAATATCATTTTAATCAGTTATTTGACCAAAGGTAGCCTTAAATTATTCTATAAAGTTACACTCAATATTTTAGAATATGTGGTCCTATTTTCAGTGCATTTTTTTTAGCATAGTCACAACTTGTAGAGTAGCAGGCAGTATTTTAAGAATATTTTGTAATTATTGTGTCACATTTGTGTCTAGAGATCTTCATCTTATCAGCTTCCGTTTTTCCATATCCTTAACCACACCAACTAGGAAATGACAAACCTAGATATCTATAGGGCTGTCCCGTAGCAAGCACTCCTTAGCATGCTTAGACAGCAGTGTGCGTGCTCATGCATGCCTGGCTGCTGTTAGTGTGAAGCACTCACAGTTTCTCATTTAATAATGCTCTTCTTCACAGTCACTCCTTTCAGTGGATGATGATACGGACAACCCAGATGACAGTGTGTTCTACCAAGTGCAGTCTCTCTTCGGCCATTTGATGGAAAGCAAGCTGCAGTATTATGTGCCTGAGACCTTCTGGAAGGTATTTGTAGTAGCTGTACATTTGATGTTAGATACAATTTTGAGTTTGGTTCCACTTACTTCTCTGTCTTGGTTTTCTGTCATCAAAGAGTCAACTGTTCAACAAATTGGCACTTTTGAAATGATTAGAACATTTAAGAAACTCGTTTGTAATTCTGCTTATCTGTTTCAACTGTTTCTTATGATTCTTATTTTTGTTTCTTCTTTGGTTGGTTGTTGGTTTTTCAAGACAGAGTTTCTCTGTGTAGCCCTGGTTGTCATGGAACTCACTCTAAAGATCAGGCCAGCATTGAACACAGAGATCTGCCTGCCTCTGGGCTTAAAGGCATGTGTCACCACCCTTTAAACTCATATGCACTTGGCTTAAAATATTCTTTAAAGGAGCCAAAGAGGTGGCTCAGCATTTGTACTGCTTTTGCAGAAACATGGGTGTGGTTCCTAGCACCCACACCAGACGGCTCACAACCACCTGCACCTACAGCTCTGGCCTCTGCCCTTACATGCACACACACACAGACATCAATACATACACATAATGTTAAAAAGTAATGACAGTGCATCTTAAAATAGTGATTCAAATAATTTCTCTGAACCTGTGCCAGTATCACTGGTGTCTTCAAATAAAGGAAGTCACTGCATTTTGTGTCACAGAACAGAGGTCACATCTAAGAGAGACACTTGCTGTTGAGTAGTCTGAGGGCTCACCCTGAGCCCACTTTTGGTTTTAGAGACTTGCTGTGATGCGGAGGACCAAGAAAATGTACAGATGGCACAGTGCATGCCTGTCTCACGCCAATAAAAACCCACGTCCTAATAGTGAACTTGTGTTTCAGAAGCACTTATGTGATTCCATGTGTTTGTTCAGGACGTGTTGCTTTCCCTTTAAAGACCTGTTTGCTTCTTGCTACATAGATCTTCAAGATGTGGAACAAGGAGCTCTATGTGAGAGAGCAGCAGGACGCATATGAGTTCTTCACTAGTCTCATTGATCAGATGGATGAATATCTCAAGGTAGCCATTGCCCCCGGCTCCTCCCTCAGCTGCTATGAGAAGAGTGCCTTAAGGTTCCCAGTGACTGAGCCTCACAGACCGTCATCTTGAGCTTGACAGCTGCAATTCCTTCTTCAGAGTCTAAAATGAATACATTCACATGATTGGAGTTAATATTCTTTATTTGTCTAAGCTGGTAAAATCTGTATTACATAATAAATGACTATTTGTGTGTGTATATTTTTGCAGTATCCCTAGAGATAGTCTAGCCTCAGAGTGCCCAGTGAACTGATGGCTCCGGGAGGCAGTGTGGGGACTTCTCTGGCAAAGGACAGAAGGACTAGATAGTGTATTATTTGTGGTGATGCTTAGACTCAAAGCTTTCTGCCTTTCTCAGTAAACCATATGACAGATTTGCCCAGAGGTGCCACTGTACATCTTATCAATAAGGACAGTTATTATTAGAAGCACTTAGTCAAGGTGCTTCTACCTTGATGCACATAGCATAGGAAGAAGATTCAGAATTACAATGGAGGACCTGCCATGATCATCTCCCATGACCCTTTGCGCTCCCCCCTCTTCAGATTGTCAGCATTGCTCTGATACTGGGGCTAATGATTGGTTTTTTACTTCAACAGAAAATGGGACGAGAACAAATTTTTAAGAATACTTTCCAAGGCATCTATTCTGATCAGAAGATCTGTAAAGATTGTCCTCACAGGTTAGTAAGGATGTCACTACTATATTAAATGACTGTTAGGGATGGGGTGTAGCTCAGGGTACAGCATTTGTCTGGCATGTACAGAGACCCTGGTTTTTGACACCGGCATTATGTGGGAAAATATCTTTAAATGATATTTTAGGAAATTAAATGTTAGTTTATTGACTGGCTTGTAGATGTATTTCTTAGTGGACCTATAAAAGGTCAGTGAATTTATTTCTTCAGTTTCCATAATTACTTTGTAGCTTTAAAGTATTTGTTGTTTTGTCAGTGTGCTGTTAAAATGTTAAGGCTTTTCTAATTCTCCTGACTGTTATGGGATGGGGTAAAGCTCAGGTCTCATGACAGTTGCAGTGGTTTTCCATTCATGGGTTTCTGTCTTTTCCCAATCAGATATGAACGTGAGGAAGCTTTCATGGCTCTCAATCTAGGAGTCACTTCTTGCCAAAGCTTGGAAATTTCCTTGGACCAGTTTGTTAGAGGTGAAGTTCTAGAAGGAAGTAATGCATACTACTGTGAAAAGTGTAAAGAAAAGGTATCCCATTTGCCCTTGACAAGAAGCAATGTCAGTGTTATTTGTGTATTGCGTTAGAAGGTCCTGAGCAAGCTTGGTTGCTGCTTCCAAGAGATTGTGCTGCTGTTGGTTTACATGAGTACTGAAAGCTTTTACATTCGGTACTTGAATCTTCTCCAGGGACTTAATTGGTTTTTGTTTTTCCTTAGAGAATAACAGTGAAAAGAACATGCATCAAGTCTTTACCTAGTGTGTTGGTAATTCACCTGATGAGATTTGGCTTTGACTGGGAGAGTGGACGATCCATTAAATACGATGAACAAATACGGGTAACTTCTTTCCCTTCTTGAAATTTCTCTCAACCATGACCCTGCTGTTTTTCTTTCTTTCCTTTCCTCCTTCTGTTTCTACACCCTGTCTGTCCTCTGAGAAGCAGCATGCTGCTGGTAGGACGGACAGATGTGCAAATGATGCCCTTCATCTCTGGAAGGCTGGCTGTGTGAAATAAAATGCTCTTTTTTTTTTTTTTTTTTTTTTTTTTTTTTTTTTTTTTTGTAACACCCAGACCATCAGAGAAGCCATGTGTGAGTGGGAGGAGGAGTCAGCCCTTGTTTGGGAAAGTACAACTCAGGTTGTCTGACTTGACTAGGCACTGCCGAGTACATGCCCACTTAATGTTAATGAGTTCTTTTTACTTGTCTGTAGTTTCCCTGGATGCTAAACATGGAGCCTTACACAGTCTCAGGAATGGCTCGCCAGGATTCATCCGCTGAAGTTGGTGAAAATGGGAGGAATATGGATCAAGGAGGTGGGGGATCCCCACGGAAAAAAGTTGCCCTCACAGAAAACTACGAGCTTGTTGGTGTCATTGTACACAGTGGGCAGGCACATGCAGGCCATTACTACTCCTTCATTAAGGACAGGCGGTAAGGGTTTCTTACAGAAGCTCTCAAGTCCTCTGCCTTCCCCGCTGACCTCTGTCATCCATGCTCACCACTGGAGAAACCTTGGGGGTGGGCAGAGTGGGGGAGAGGGTTTTACAGCCCAGGCTGGCCTCGGACTCTCAGGGCTTGTGCTTCTGCCTCCAAGTGCTGGTGTTCAGGCATGCATCATGGTGCCCAGCTGTAAAGAGATCCGTGCTATTCTTTGTTCTGCATTTTGAATTTTTAAGCTTAGGATAACTTTTTACTCCTTTGATTTGAAAAGTTGTTTTAGAAGCTGAAATCATTGTACCTGAATTGCTGTGTCTTTGTTGGATGCTTTTAGGTGGCCCTCACCTGCTTCCTATCTGCACAAAATGCATAGAGATAAATGTAAGGGACAAAGACCATTGTCTTAAATCTAAGTTGTTTGTCTGATCTCTGCGTCCTAGGGGATGTGGAAAAGGAAAGTGGTATAAATTTAATGACACCGTTATAGAAGAATTTGACCTAAATGATGAGTCCCTGGAGTATGAATGCTTTGGAGGGGAATATAGGCCCAAAGTCTATGATCAAAGTAAGTAATAGGTGTTTTAGTTTGTTTGCTTGCTTGTTGGTTGGTTGGTTGGGTTTTTTTGTTTTTGTTTTGTTTTTGTTTTGTTTTGTTTTGTTTTTTGGTTGGTTGGTTTTTCAAAACAGGGTTTCTCTGTGTAGCCTTTGCTGTCCTGGACTCACTTTGTAGACAGGGCTGACCTCAAAGTCACAGTGATCGGCCTGCCTCTGCCTCCTGAGTGTTGGGACTACAAGCATGCACCACTGCTTGAGCTCATTTGATTTTTTTAATATATAGTTTTTTCAGATTAGATGCTATATTCTTTAAAAATACAATAGATTCTGTTCATTTCATATTCTTGTACAGAGATATGATTACCTACAGAAGACAGTTCTCACATTTGGGCTTTCAAAACCTTATTGTGTGGTGTGGTAAAGAAGTCTTCCCTTCACCCTCCCACCCCAAGGGCGACCTTACTTGCATTCCAGGCAACACTAAAAAGACCCTCAATTAACTTACACTTTGCAAGTGTAGTCAATAAATTATTGAGTCTGGAGGCCTTTTAATCTAGGTAGTCACTCTAAGAAACATCTTATTTACCAACAATTCTCTTTTAAATGTCTTACAAACTAGCGAACCCATACCCTGACGTCCGCCGCAGATACTGGAACGCCTACATGCTCTTCTACCAAAGGGCCTCTGACCAGAGCTCCCCTGTGCTGCCCAAGAAGAGCCGGGTGAGCGTCGTACGGCAAGAAGCCGAGGACCTTTCTCTGTGAGTGTTTTGTCGTGTGATTTTTCTGTGTGGTTTCCATGGGTTTTCTAGGACCTTCATCATATAATGCTGGATGTTTAAAAATGGCTAACTAAACATAAGAGAACTTCTAAAAAGAAAATAAGTTAATTGCTTATTGCTCCATGGACTTCATTGCCCCGACAAGAACTTACTTTGTCTTTAGAACATGCATATAAATTATTCATGGCAAAATTGAGGTTTTTATTTTCAGTGTAGAATTGAGCTATGTATATATACATTATTGAATGCACTTTCTTTCCAAAGATGGATTTTTAATGGTCTTGTTCTCAGTGAATTTGCATTTACTGTGTTGGATGAAAAAAAAATTTATACAGCTTATGTTCAAGCAGAGTACATAGTATGCAAGTCTGCCACGTTTTAAACAAAAACCCGTTTACACTCAACAGTTCTTTGATTCTGTCTCTCAGGTCAGCTCCATCTTCACCTGAGATTTCACCTCAGTCTTCTCCGCGGCCCCACAGGCCTAATAATGACAGGCTCTCTATTCTAACCAAGCTGGTTAAAAAAGGTGAGAAGAAAGGACTGTTTGTGGAGAAAATGCCTGCTCGCATCTACCAGGTAAGAACTACATCAACAGGGATAGAGAGTGGCACCGCTGTTAAGAGCACGCCACTGCTCTTGCAGAGCACCTGGGTTCAGGTCCCAGCACTCATCACATGGTGGCTCGCAACCATTACCTGTAACCTCAGTTCCAGGGGATTCAGTGCCCTCTTCTGACCCCCAGAACCAGGCACACACACACACAGACATAAATGGAGGCAAAACACTGATATACAAAACAAAAATAAATAAATCTTTAAAAGTGGTAGGCAGTGGGGGACCAGATAATTCTCTAAGGGAGAAAATCAAGAAGAGTGTTAGAATCCATGTCATACGTCCAGACTACTTGTGCGGGCTGCCTTCTCTGCTGTCCTAATGTGCCACTTCATGACCCTCACGTGTCCTTGTGTCTTCTATGCCAGATGCAGAGGCTATA
The DNA here is from genome assembly GCF_903995435.1 of Acomys russatus. Taxonomy (NCBI): domain Eukaryota; kingdom Metazoa; phylum Chordata; class Mammalia; order Rodentia; family Muridae; genus Acomys; species Acomys russatus. The sequence continues at coordinate 4,908,384 of NC_067165.1, forward strand.
GAGACAGTGCCACAAAGACAAGTGTGCACTCAAGATTGCCAGAACCATCCCTGAGTGGAGAATCACACTGTTGAAGTTATTTTATCTGAGAGAACGAATCGAGACTTAGAACCTTTTAGTTAAGACTAAGCCAACAGCGATGGCCATTGGTTATCGAGTACCTACTCTGGGCTACAGCGTATAAACAAGTTTTAGTTTGGTTTGGTTTTTCTGAGACAGCTTCTCAACTATGTGCCCAGCCTGGAACTCACTGTGTAGATCAAGCTGGCTTCAAACTCACAGAGATCCACCAACCTCTGCTTCCCAAGTGCTGAGATTAAAGGCATGCGCCACCATACCTGGCTAAACAGGTTTTTATGAATTATTAAACTTTCTAAATCTACTGTAGAACAGGAGGTCTTACTCCTATTTTTCAGATGGAACAAAACAAGGCTGATTTAAAAACAGAAATGGACTATCAATCTCACAAGGCGTGGGTTTGAATTCAAGACTGTCCACTTACCCAGTCCAGACCTTATACATTAATAGCCCAGAGCCAGCTCAGTGGAACTAGAGAATCTAGGGAGAGTGTGGAGTTTTCAGAAGAAAGAACTGAGCGCTCGAGCCAGGGAGCTGTGGGATGGCTGCGCATAAAAAGCTCTGTTTGCTGAATCCCCACAAGAGGCTAGAGATGGGTAAAAGCGTACCTTCCCACAGTGCCTTAGCTTTAAAGAGAAGGTTTTTCCTCTCTCATTGTCTAAAACTCAAAGTTTGAGAAAGATAATTATAAATTATAATTGAGCCGGGCGGTGGTGGCCCATGTCTGTAATCCCAGCACTCGGGAGGCAGAGGCAGGTGGATTGCTGTGAGTTCGAGGCTGGCTGGTCTACAAAGTCAGTCCAGGACAGCCAAGGCTACACAGAGAAACCCCGTCCCAAAAAACCAAAAAAATAGAATAAATTATAATTTGTTTTTACAGACCTTTATTACCCAAACATTTTTGCTAGAAATAATCCATGTATTATTTTACCTGTTTGTTTAAAATAACCACTGTTTTTGTTTTGTAGATGGTGAGAGATGAAAACCTCAAGTTCATGAAGAATAGAGATGTGTATAGCAGCGACTACTTTAGTTTTGTTCTGTCTTTGGCTTCATTGAATGCCGTAAGTACCTAGTTATAACTAAAGAACTAAAAAGCAGCATCCTCATCTCAGGTGCCATCATTCTCGCTGGACTAAAACCCCATATCCTGCCAATGTAAATTTACTGGGGGTCACTGTCACGCAGGCCGCTTTGGGCTGTGCACTGTGCGTATGAGTGGTGTGGCTTTGCACATGCTGAATTTTTAGATTTTATGACAGGTTTGAGGGACTATGAGGTTGAGTGTCTGTGGGTCCATCAGTTGCTTCTGTGCTTTATGGTTAGCTCCTTAATCAGCAGTCATAGGCTGTCAGGCTCAAAATTAACTCTCCAGCACTTCCTTTTCCAGAGTGCCTTTGTTTCAATTTGCCAAAGTTGAGAGGGCTTCATTTAAAAGTGAAGAAGATATCTTAACTTCTTAAAAATTTAAATGAGTGTTTTCTGTTATTAGCTGGCTAGGCATTTCTTTATTCTTTGTGTTTGTTTGTAGCCTAGGCTATCTCCAAAGACTTGCCATGTAATTGAGGATGGCTTTGAACTTCACTTCCTAAGTTCTAAGAATCGGGGTTTGTTTTTTGGGTTTTTTTTTGTTTGTTTGTTTGTTTGTTTGTTTGTTGTGTTGTTGTTCTGTTTTATTATCTGTTATTATTGCATTCTATAGAAATATATAATGATCTATAAGATTTTTGTGAAAAGAACCCTCTTTTCTTCCCTTTCACAGACTAAGCTGAAGCATCCATACTATCCTTGCATGGCAAAGGTGAGCTTGCAGCTGGCCATTCAATTCCTTTTCCAAACTTATCTACGGACAAAGAAAAAACTCAGGTACAAGTGATATGTTTTACCACTCTGTTGTTACAGAAAATGCTGGTTGATTCAATGAAAAAATAAATTTATAAATTCTGCTTTTCAAAATATTGAGGTACTACTTAATGTAATCAGCTTACTAAGACACAACTTCTGCCTTTAAAAAAGGTTTAATGAGAAGGCTTGATTTAAAGAAAAGAAAAGAAATTGCTGTGCTATACGACATAAATTCCATGTCTTTGAGAATTGGGAAAAATCATATCTGTCAGTACCTTCAGAGGATTTTAAAAGGAAGAAATAGAGAAGGCGTGGCTCTAGGCAGAAAGGGGGCATCTAGAATAGCAAGCAGGAGTTGCATAAGGCACCCGTGCGTGACTGGGTAGTTGTGTTTTTCTGTCCTTGTAGGGACTCATTAAGACTAACTCACTAGGTGCCATACCAGGAGGTCTGGGCTGTGGTCAGCGGCAGCTCCCGGGGGAGTTTGAGCAGGACATGCTCAGAGTGACATTTTGAGCTCCAGGCATCAGCTGCACCATATTCATCACTGGCTTTTGTCTCCAGCGCTTAGCAAAGTGCTGGCTCACTTTAGGTTCTGGGTTAGCAATAGTTGATCCGCGAACATATGACTGAAGGAGGAGAGCTGAGAGAAGGAGGGAACTCAGGTTGAGACTGGTTAAAGTTGGAAGGCCATGGAGCTCTGGCTAGCAAAGTGAGTAAGCTGAAGTCTGAGCTTGGGGAAAGATTTTTCAGCTACACTCTTGAAGAAAAATAATCATTAATGCAGCCTCGTTTTATGTGTAATGACCAAAAGTACATTAAGTGATAACAGCATTACACGATTTTAAAAAAGAGCAGGTTTCCGTCCTTTAAGTCATGTTATACATACTGTTTTCATTTTGTCTGTTTCTACCATTGTGGGAAAGGGACACTGGGGTCCCAGGTGGGACGAGATTATGGGTGGTATAGTCAGACCACTTTTTCTCTGTCCAAATTTTGATGGAAGATATTAGTGATTTTAGTAATATGGTATAAGATACAAGCTGTTCTAAAGGTGAGCGCTGTGACACACGTGTAGTTGTGCCAGACAAAGTGTTATGTACCAGATGGTCTTCATCAGTTGACCTTGACTGATGAAGGTGCAGAAGGTAAAAGTGAGTCAAAGATGTAGGCGCCCGTAGGGGGAGAAAGAGCCACAACTAACCTAAATGTGGAGGCACTGAGTCACATGAGTGCACAGCCACTGCGTATTTAATCTGCCCTCTGTTCCTGGCCACAGTGGAGTAGGTAGGTGGGCAGGAGTGGCACTGTGAAATGACACTCTGGAGTCACTAGCTGGAGCCTAACATTGCTCTCTGCTCTTTTAAAGGGTTGACACTGAAGAATGGATTGCTACCATTGAAGCATTACTCTCAAAAAGTTTGGATGCCTGTCAGTGGCTTGTTGAATATTTCATTAGCTCTGAAGGGCGAGAATTGGTCAAGTAAGCGTCAAAGTCTTCTAATTAAAATAAATCTGTGTCTTTTCCTATCATTTAGAAGTAAAGCTTTTTATAACCCTTTACATTTCAACTTGAAACCATTTTTCAGGTTAGAGTCCATTTTAAGCTTTTCACTGAAGTGGTAAGAGATTTGGCCACTCCAGAGCCGGACTAGACTCCGGCAAGGGTTCAGTGACTACAGGAGGAGAATGGAGTGGAAGGCCGCCAGATGCTCACAGCATGCAGGCCGTAGTCCTTGCCCTAGCGCAGAGGAAGCAAGAAAGTCCTGTCCTCAGGTGCTCAGTCTGGTAATAAGTAAACAAGGAATCCGAGGCTACTATTACAGCCCTGTCACTGTGCAGTCTGTTCATGCTTAGATTCTGGCTCCAAAAAAAACATTATTTATGTACCTGTGAGGAGATGACTAGTTTGCATTTTCAGATAAAAATTCTCCAATCACTTTTATTGTTTAAAGCTTATTCCCAGTTGAGCTCACTGAGTCGATTTTCTTTATTTCCTTTCTCTCTTTACATTATATGAGGAGCCCAACTCTAAGACCCTTTCAATGTCATGAGACTTTGTTCTGGATAACAGCCTGGCCTCAGATGTCACTGAGAAAGCCACTCTCTGATGGACCACTCATCACACCTGCCACACACCTGCCATAGTATATATTACATCTCCAGCTTATAAAGCATCCTCCTTCTCAAAATGCATCTCTGTGTCTGCAGGCCTTCTCAAGGAACTTGGCCTTTAGTTAACTCTTGTTCCTTCGTCATTGCCTTGTAGACCTTTTCCATCATGTCACTTTTGTCAGCATGCAAATATGCTCTGGTATTTCTTGTGTTAAATAGACATTCTGCAGGACATTCAGAGATGCCGGTCCTTTCTACTAAGGGTGCACAGTCTGGTGATAGGTTGGAAATTTGACTGTATTTTTATTTTATTTTTTATGTTACTGGGATAAAAGCAAGGTCCTCACCCTGTAGAACCGAGCTACGTACAAACCCTGACCAGAACCTTTAATCGTGTATATGTTCCCTTACCTCGTTGTCTCAGCTCCAGATACTCATCCGCCTACTTGATATCTCCATTTTTTCCCCTATAAAATTATGTGTGTGTTTTGAGACAGCTGTATCACATTCCTTCCTTCCTTCCTGAAAGGTCTTAGTAGGTTCCCTTCACACCACAATAAAATCCAGAAGCGTTACTTGAGCTTCCCTCTGTCCTTCCAGACTGGCAACGCTCACTTACTCCTTGCGGTTACCACTGAGCCAGCCTGGTTTCCTGGCTCACTGACATGCTGAGCTTTTTTGACCTGCCTTAAGCCCTTATGCCTGATACTCTAGTCTGGAGCATAGTTCCGTCTGCTCTTGGCACAGAAATTGCCTTCGCTCCATCACATGTCGGCGTAGATTCTACATATGAAGGCAGATGCTGCAGCTCTGCGCTGCTGCTCTGTGTCCTCCTGGGGTTATGCTGAAGCTCTTAGTATTCCTGATATCAAGTATCCCAGAGATTATCTGATCTCTCTTTTTTTTAATTAAAGATTTATTTATTTTAGGTATGAGTGCTTTATCTGCATGTACACTTACAGGCTAGTAGAGAGCATCAGATCACATTATAGATGGTTGTGAGCCACCATGGTTGCCTGAAATTGAACTCAGGACCTCTGGAAGAGCAGACAGTGCTCTTAACCGCTGAGCCATCTCTCTCCAGCCCTACCTGATCTTTTATAAGGTCTAATTGCTTTTAGTTGTTGTGAGTTGATATGTTTTAAGAAATTAATAACAGGTGCTAGAGAGATGGCTCAGTGGTTAAGAGCACTTGGTGCTCTTACAGAGGACCTGGGCTCAGTTCCCAGCACCCACTTGACAGATTATAACCACCTGTAGCTCTATTTCCAAGGAATCTAATACCTGTCTCTGGCCTCCTAAGGCACTAGGCATGTGTGTTATGCACTTAAGTGCAGACAAAATACACAAAACAAAATAAATTAAACAAAATAAAATAAATTTAAAATTTTAAAATCTATGTAGTTCTTTCTCTAGAACCTCCAGTGTGCATATATATGTGCTGGGGGGGAGGGGGCACGTACACCTGCTTGTCCTTCCATCTGGAGGTCAAAGGACATGCTCAAAAGCAGAGCCACTCACCTTTTTTTAAAGACAAGGTCTTATCAGCCTGCGGACCCACCTGTCTCCACATTGTAATCCTAGCACTGTGCATTATCATGCCTGTTTTTGTTTTGTTTTAAGTAGATTCTGGGGATTGAACTCAGGTTTGCAGGGCAAGCACTACACTGAGCTATCTCCCCAGCCCATAGAGCCTTAATGATAGTTTATCATTGCTCTAATTAAAATGTGTCTTCACTACCACACACCATGCACATGGGGTTGCGGGGGAGAGAGAGGAGAGAGTGTGTGCTAACAGGGTAAACGTTTTCAAAAATGCTTGGGACCAGACTATTTTGGAAATTCTTTGCATTGATGGATATGTGCATTTATAGTGATGTATCTCAGGATGGAACCCAAATATGAACATTTATTCACTTGTGTTTTATTACCTAAACATATAAATACTCTGGAGATAATTATATGCAATGTTGTTCATCTTTTTGTATGCTAAACAGTATCATGGTGTAGAATTTTCCAATAGTGACATTATATTCCCAAATTTTCAGATTTTATTGCATTTTGAAGTGGAGGTAGGTCCAGACGTTTCTGTAACTAAAATGTGAAGATGATGATGGCTCCTTTCCCGTCAACAGCCAATGCTGCTTCTTTCTTTACACAGGGTTTTTTTGTTTTGTTTTGTTTTGTTTCCCCGAGACAGGGTTTTCTCTGTGTTAGCTTTGGTTGTCCTAGACTCACTTTGTAGACCAGGCTGGCCTCAAACTCACATTGATCCGCCTGCCTCTGCCTCCCAAGTGCTGGGATTAAAGGCATGCGCCACCACGCCTGGCCTTTTACACAGGTTTTTAATAGTGAATGTTCTCCAGTTGGCTTAAAGAAGTGTAAACCGCTAACACACCCTTTACATCCGTTAAGGACTTTTTACTATAGACATTTATAAAGAGAGCAGAGGTGAGCGGAAGTGCCTTCTCTGCCTGCCCGAGTTCGTTCCATGTGTGGGATTTGCGTTTCCTTCTGTTTTAAAGCCAGTTTCAGACACAGACTTCACTAGGGCTTGTTAGTGTGTGTCTCTGTCACATAAAGGAGTTTGGTGCATAAGTACCTTATCATTTTCAAACTAAACAAAATCAAGAATTTCTTCATATCTTCTTATACCTCACTCAGACTTCCCCAAAATGTCTTAGAAGTGTCATCTTGTCACAATATTAATACAAATCCAGGTCTTACAAAGTCCATGCATTGGCTTTGATGTATATACGTCTCTTTAACCTTCAGTACTTGCATCCCCTTCCCTCTCCTTCTTTGCTTTGCTTTTTAATCTGCGGGAGCCTGGCCACTGGCCTGCTAGGCCTCCCTCCATCTAGATCGCTGTAGGAAATATACAGGGTTACTCCAGAGTTCATGAGTCTGGTTAAGCCTTAGTGCACATGGTATGTGGATGTGTGTTGTCTTTAGAGCACTTGCGTTGCCACTTAGAATCTTGGTGGACTTGCAGCAGGACCATCTGTCTGGTTCCCATGTCACATCTCCAGCATGTGGAGTGAGTGACTGGGGAAGCCTCTCTCACCTAGAAGCTCTCTGGATGCTTGAACTAGTACCTGAGTCATTTTACTTCGTGGCCGTCAGAGATTGGCAGTATGTGGAGCAAGCTGAGGTTACATACTGTGTCCTTTATCTCCTGTTTCTCTGTGTTCCAGGGTTTTCTTGCTGGAGTGCAGTGTGAGAGAAGTGCGAGTCGCAGTGGCCACCATTCTGGAGAAGACCTTAGACAGTGCCTTGTTTTATCAGGATAAGGTCAGTCTCACTTGTAAACTGTATGTGTTCTGTTTCTATCAGATGTTCTCAGTTGTACATAATAAGAAAGAAGACCTATAACTGCTGGCTGGACTGGTCTTTTGCCATGTGGCACACACACACACACACATGCGTGCATATATAAATATAAATATTTACAAACACACACACAGTAACTTTCTGATACATGCCAGGATAGAAGGCGGTCTCTCCATTCCTCTTTATGTTCCTGATCCCAGGGTAGACTGAAAAGAGTTCAGGCCTTCTTTTGACTGCTTTAGGACTTTCCTTCCAGAACACCCTGACCAGTCTTCTCTCAAAAGCATGGTTAGACTCTATAGGCTGAGACCAATCAGCATCTGGACACACTAATCCAGTCTGTCTCCTCAAATGCTGCTTCCCTGATACGACTGCCAAACCAATTCCGTTTATCCAGGGCAGGACAGGCCTTCACAGCCATCATCGTCTACCCTGAGCTTTGTTTCTATCCGTCTAGGGTGTCTTCTTCTTCTGCAGTTTATCTTCAGAGTTCTAAGTCAACACACACACATGATAACATTAACTATGGCGTTATCCCCATCTTCAGTTCCCAACGGGGTTAGCCTTGGGGAAGTATGTGGTGTGCATTATCAGTCTGCCTGTTCAGTCTGTTACTAGGCCTTCTCAGGTACAGCAGTTACTCCCAAGGTTGCTGTTTCAAACAGCTGATACTACATGGAAAACTTTGAAAAATAATAGTTTCAGGATAAATTGGCTCCTTACAAACATTGACTCCAAGCATTTTTCTTTTTTTTTCGTCAATGAACTACAGATTAAAGGAACGAGTGCTTTCCATTCAGATGTTGACTTTGCTGTGCAACCTTGAGCATGCCCTTGAGGGAGACTGTTCCCAGTCCAGGGTCAGGAGACTGTTCCCAGTCCAGTGTCTGAGCACCCAGCACTTAGTTTCCTGGTACCACCTGTTCCAGCAAGCACTGTCAGAGCAGACAGTTCTGGAGTGTTGATCCCAGAGGAGCAGGAAGTCAAATGTGCCCTTTAGAAAGGTTCCGAAATCCTCCTTTCAGTTCGAGTTGTTAGACTTGTGTGTACTGTAAAGCAGTAGTTTTCCATCCACATAAGCAGCAAACAGAACCATACCTCGTACAGACTAAAGCAGGTCACTGGGAGCTGCTTAGAGAGCTTGAGTACCATTGCTCCTGTGGGAATTGTCCAAGGTGTCTCAAGAGCACTTACCTAGACTGTCTTACTCTCCTTCTTCCACTGTATAGTCCAAAGAGAAAAGGCAGGTTTAATGTAGTCTCCCTACACCTAGGGTCAGGATGTAGGGCATCACCAGCCTTTTATAGACAGAAGAGCAGTAGGGGGAGAGAAAGAGTAGAGGGTGTAGGCATGGCAGCCACTTCCTAAAGGCAGTCCTCTTTGCTCTCCAGCTGTTGTACTTTTGTGTTTATTTTACCCACGATGGAAATTATACCTCTTGGCACCCACTATATACTGTACTTTGAGAATGAAGTGCTGTGTAAGTGCTAACTTGTATTTATAACGAGCGCGACAGGACGGGTGGGGTATTCAGAAGTCTGTGAACACCATCTTCAAAGGGACGAACAAGTAAGAGTAGCGAGCCTGCTCTGAATGCTTGGATAACAAATGAGTTTCTAGGGAGTCGTCCAAAAACAGTTGGGGTGGGAGGGAAAGCAGAAGCAATGTCATACCAAAATGGTTTCTAAACAAATAAAATGTTTTTCAAAGCTTTCCATGAGGCGTCAGCGGGCTTTCAAGTAAGTTTCTAGTTGAGTCGGTATTGCCGTGTCATCTGTCAGGCTGTTGCTCTCATTTGCTCCATTGGCTTGGTTTCCAGCCCTTCTGCCTGTGTCTGTGTTCTATTCTCTGCATCTGTGACTGTGAAGCAGCAGCCTACTGGAGGGAGGGATTCAGAAATCCATCCCCCTTGGTACCCATCCTCTGTAAGACAGAGAAATTGGCTCTGGAGAAAATGTGACAGCGGAGCCAGTAGGATCATGACCTGGACTCTGGTACCTAGGAACTAACAGTAGCCTCTCCCTTAGCTCTCCTACAATACAGACACTCTCTGGAAGGTAAAAGGATACTTCTGTTTTGCTCTCCAAAGCATAAATCCATCTAAATCTGAGACGCGATTGTATCAATTTCCCTTTGTTCTTATGGTGGTTTACTTCAGATTAATCCTGTGACGAGTGTCTGTCTTGTCTTCTTTTTCTTTATATAATTCCCTCTTTCTCCAGTTGAAAAGCCTTCATCAGCTACTGGAAGTCCTGCTTGCTCTTTTGGATAAAGACGTCCCAGAAAATTGCAAAAACTGTGCTCAGTACTTTTCCCTATTCAACACTTTTGTACAAAAGGTAAATTACTGTTTTCTACTGTTTTCATAAAGTAGTACATTTATGGTTAAAAATATTTCATACAAGGAAACATGTTGGGTTGCATTCTCTGTAGTTCTGTGGTTTCATGGGTGTTTCTAATTAAATCCAAATGAGTGGAATATTTTACTTGCAAGAAGTCTGATAGACGTAGGTGTGGTTACTGGCAGCAGTGGAAGGCAGCGGCAGTGGCTTGTGTATTAGCCGTCAGGAGACAGCGGAAGCTTCAGAGGAATTTAATGAGACATTAACAATATTCACTACACAGAAGCTACAGCACTTAACATAGTAGTTTTGTTTTACCAAGGCAGAATTTCTCTGTGCAGCCTTGTCTGTCCTGGACTCACTCTGTAGACCAGGCTGGCCTCGAACTCACAGAGATCCACCTGCCTCTGCCTCCCGAGTGCTGGGATTAAAGGCGTGCACTACTGCACTTGGCTCACATAGTGATTTCTTAAAGCTTCTCATCTGACTGAAGTTTTAAAAGGACTTTTTACCTGGGTAGGAGTATAATTTGTCATTCTACTGTCTTGTGACAGCAAGGTATTAGGGCTGGAGATCTTCTTCTGCGGCACTCGGCTCTGCGGCACATGATCAGCTTCCTCCTCGGAGTCAGTCGGCAGAGCAGTCAGGTAAGGACTGTGTTGCTCCTCTCAGAGAGATGCTGCTGGGCCTCATCTTGTGGGTGATAAATGTTTTAACTTCTGGGTATTAATACTACAGGCCTTACAAGACTTTGGAGATCAGCAGATGAGGAGGTTGAACGGGACAAGGAGTAGGTGGCCTTGGGGGCCTCTGCTTTCTTCTCCAAGGCTGTGAATGTTTTCAGGGTGGCTGGAATCCATCTTTCCTGAAGCTGAACTTTTTTTTTTTCCTGATTTTTTGAGACAGGGTTTCTCTGTGTAGCCTTGACCATCCTGGACTCACTTTGTAGACCAGGCTGGCCTCGAACTCAAGCAATCCCCCTGCCTCTGCCTCCCGAGTGCTGGCATTAAAGGCGTGCGCCACCATGGCCATGAAGCTGAACTCTTAAAAACTGAATTATACTACAGCGTGATGCTCTCAGTCAAATGCTAGGAACAGAGCATATTAGTCGTGTGTGTGTGTGTGTGTGTGTGTGTGTGTGTGTGTGTGTGTGTGTGTGTGTGTGTGTGTGTGTGTGTGTGTGTGTGTGTGTGTGTGTGTGTGTGTGTGTGTGTGTGTGTGTGTGTGTGTGTGTGTGTGTCTGTGTGTGTGTGTCTGTGTGTGTGTGTGTCTGTGTGTGTGTGTGTCTGTGTCTGTGTCTGTCTGTGTGTGTGTGTGTGTGTGTCTGTATGTGTGTGTCTGTGTCTGTATGTGTGTGTCTGTGTGTGTGTGTGTGTGTCTGTGTGTGTGTGTCTGTGTCTGTGTGTGTGTGTCTGTATGTGTGTGTCTGTGTGTTTGTCTGTGTGTGTGTGTCTGTATGTGTGTATCTATCTGTGTGTGTCTGTGTGTGTGTGTGTGTGTGTGAGAGAGAGAGAGAGAGAGAGAGAGAGAGAGGGCGGGGGCTGAATAATGGCCTGGTAGAAATTCCTATATAGCTCTGTTTTTCCCATCCATGTATTTCTTTTGTTTGACAGGTTTCTAAATGCATAAAATGCTAGAATCCAGTATGATAAATGAGTGCTTCTTGTGTAGTAGGTGCACCTGGTCATTCTGTGGTGGTTACAGTTTGGATACATGCAGTTCAGGAAAATAGGCAGGGTTACCCCTATTCCCCAATAAGAAATTAAGCACAACTATGCTAAATAACTTACGCAATACCACAAAGCGCAGGTGTTGGTGAGACAGGCTCTAGGCCCAGCTCTGAGGATTTCCAAGTCTGGGCCTTTGCATTGTGTGCTGTGCTTTGCATGGGCAGTGTTGTCCTTTGTTTGTTGAGGGCAGACTTGCACTGACATTTCTAAGCTTCTCTTAGCCCCTGGCACATCCTCCTGCTGCTGTCACTCCTAGGTAGTAAAACAGTACTGGTACCATAGCATGCTGGGGGTGTTGACTGTGGTGAGGTTTGTAGTGCCTCTGTCATTTCAGACTCATCACCCACCTGTGGTTGAGTTGAATTCACTGTGCTTACACTGCACATGCGGTTATGACCTGGCACTTGTAGAGTACACTAGTTTTTGATATTTCATTTGGTCCTTAAAACCACAAAGTGGGCAGAGCATCCAGTCTGTCATTACATGAAGCACTGTCAGGAGCATGTGCCTGTGGATACAACACACTGGTGCTGCCACAGGGCAGGCCTCCTGTCCTCCAGCCTCATGGCCGTTACAGTAAGGCTCTGGAAGTTATTGCCACGTCATCAGCAGACCCAACCTGTACTGCACACTTGCTTTTAGAATCTGAATTCGTATCTTTTGGGGAGCAAGCCCTTTAAAGATACGTTAAGACCAGTGACCTCTTGTACTGTGGGCATCAAGAGACACGTAGTTCAGTAAATCGCCAGCTGGCAGAGCCTTTCCCACACACAATAGCAGCATGTTCCAATGTCCTCTCGTGGCAGATACGCCGATGGAGTTCAGCACAAGCACGAGAATTCGGAAACCTCCACAACACTGTTGCGCTGCTGGTCTTGCATACAGATGTCTCCTCCCAGAGGAGTGTTGGTAAGTTTGACTATACCTTCCACATCAGAAGAAGTTCTGCTGCTAGGAACTGAATCAATTCTGTTTTGTTTCTCAATGGACTATTTGATATTTGAGGAGTACTTACAGTTTTGGCTTTTGGGTTTTTTGTTTTTGTTTTTTTTTCTTTCCAGTTAATGCTAAACCTTACTTTATTTAACCTATTTATTGATAACAAGAGAAGATACATTAGTCGTTGATTTGGAGCAGAGAGGAACAAGTATATTTTAAAGTGCTCTAGGATGAAAAACTCATTGAGAGTTCATTCATCTCCATAATGTTAATAACATATGTAGTAGGAAAAAAGCCAAGGTATAGGCTGTTATTTCTTGGCTGTGTGAACTTGACCAAGCCACCTGACCTTTCCTGATCCTTCTTACAAAACGAAAATATTGTAAAAATAACTTTCTAGGTATAGTCAGGATGACTTAGATAAAATACCAGAGAGTTTTGTAAAAGCAAAGGGGATTCAGTTGTAAATTAGTGAAATATTTTTAATATGTTAGAATCAGTAGCATTTTCTACTGTCTCACCACCAATGGCCCAGTCACGGACACTCTTTTGTGCTGAATGACCATCCAGTATCCTAATCCCACATGTGCACTGTGTTTCTCCACAGTCCTTAGGCTTTCTCCTGACAGTGACACAGCAGACCTATACTGCAGCTAGCCATGAGTGTTTGCTGTGTGTGGGCTCTCCTTCTTCATGGTACTTGTATTGACTGTGTTTGTTCCCCATAGCAAACTGGAGAGATGCTATCTGCTTCTGTAGATGAGAAAGCACAAAGACACGGTGCACAGCTAGTGAGTGATAGCGCTCCCAGGTGCGGTGATGTGTCACAGCAGAACGTAAGGGCAGGAAGTAAGAACAGTCCCTGAGTGCGTCATTCCAACTGAAAGACGCTTAAAAACTATATAAAGGGACATTGAAGGACACGTGAATGGAGTTCTGGTTTGCCTTCTGTTGCTTTGCTAAACACCACCTCAAGGGGGAGAGAGTTTATTTGGCTGACAGGCTATAATCCATCTGGAGAAGCCAAGGCTGGAACTCAGGGCAGGAGCTTGAAACATAAACCAACGGAGGAACACTGCTTACTGGTTTGCCCGCTTCAGCTTGCTTAGCCTTCTTTCTTATACACCGCTCCACCTGCCTAGGGATGGTACTGCCCACAGTGGAATGGGCCCTCCTACATAAACTAGCAATTAAGAAAATGCCCTACAGGCCAATATGATCTGGGGAATTATTATTTAGTTGAGGTTCCTTTCAGGTGACCTTTGTGTCAAGTGGATAGCTGAAGCTTAACTGTGACACAGGGTTGTGAGTGTAGTTTACTTCTTACATCCGAGGCAGTCAGCTCAAAAGATAAAAAGCTGACTAATTATTTGAGTTCAAACAACTTAACAGAAGAAACTAAGTCATTGTCCTAGAATCAGCCTTTCTGTATGGGCTGGATCTGCTTTAGCATAGATGGTCTTTCTCAACGGTTATTTAAAGAACAGTGACTTGTCTGGGACTTTTTGGTAACTGCTTTGGGAACTCTTTCATAGCTATAGCTGAGGCAAACTTTAAAGAAAGTAGAAAATTGTCTACATAGCTCATGGTCCTATAGACTGAAAGATCGAGTTGTAAGCATGCAGCAATTGTGTGCGCAGACCTGAAAGTTTTGCTGTTTGGTGGGCGTTTCATGGAACGTTTCCAAGTGACACCAGTTCTGATTTGTGCTTTGTTTCTTGGGTCTCCTAAAGCTCCTGGCGTATTTAAACAGCGACCACCTATTAGCGTGGCTCCCTCGAGCCCTCTGCTGCCCCTCCACGAGGAAGTGGAAGCCTTACTGTTCTTGCCTGAAGGGAAACCGTATCTGTTAGAGGTACGTAACTGCTGTGTGGAAGTTATGCTATTTTCTCCTATTTGAGTAAAATCCTTTTGTTGGTGTATTTTTCAAGTTCCTCTGGTGGAAAGGAAATACTGTTAGGAGAAGAAATGCTTATTTCTATCTGCATTTCATAAAGCATTAAAAAATGAGGCCTGCTGACTGGTAGAGCACTTGCCCAACGTGCCCCACATCCAGCACGGCGTGGGCTGATGGGTGGATTGGTTCAGTGGATATTCTTCTTCTTCGACCAAGAACTAGACTCCCAGGTCCAGCCCGGCCGCTGCCCTTAGGGCTCAGGACACCTGTGACGTACTTAGCTATCAAGATGTTGTTCCTGCTCTGCCTTTCCCCACCCTAAAACACGGAAGCCTAGAAGCATGTATGTGTGGAGCTTAGGAGTGTGTGTGCCCGAGGGCTGTCCCATGCCTTCACAGGGCAGGTGCTGTGTGCCTCAGCCTTAGGAGTGTGTGTGCCCGAGGGCTGTCCCGTGCCTTCACAGGGCAGGTGCTGTGTGCCTCAGCCTTAGGAGTGTGTGTGCCCGAGGGCTGTCCCGTGCCTTCACAGGGCAGGTGCTGTGTGCCTCAGCCTTAGGAGTGTGTGTGCCCGAGGGCTGTCCCCATGCCTTCACAGGGCATGTGCTGTGTGCCTCAGCCAGCTCTCCCTCCACCCAGGGCCATCCGCCAATGAGTTCTGACTTCGAGAATCTGATTTTATGTGAAAATGAGTTTGTGAGCAACATATCTTAGTAATTTTTAAAATCTTTTTTTAAGTTTAATTTTATTTTTCTATCATCAGTCATTAACCTCTTATGAGAATGCTTGCATTTGAAAATTGTTGAAAATGACTCCTCGGGGAATAAAAAGTGCGTGTTAGTACAGATGTGTATAAAATGGCAGATAGACTCATGCCCTGAAACCTCTCCTCAGACCCCAAACAAGAAAGCTAGTTAGGACAGTGTTGGTGATCTTAATCTCTGAAAATTCCAGTGAAAGCCAGAACAACAGATTGCTGACTGTGGCTACAACTTACTCCTTTGTTTCCTCCCACCAGGTCATGTTTGCTCTGCGAGAGCTGACTGGCTCACTCCTGGCACTCATGGAGATGGTGGTGTACTGCTGTTTCTGTAATGAGCGCTTCTCCTTCGCAATGCTGCATTGCATTAAGGTACAACTGCAGTTAAACCTAGCAATAGCTGCTAGCACTCTGTGAAGTTCCTAGGAGAGCATTCTTTTGCTCCCAGGCAATACGGACATTTTTCATAATTATAAAAATAGTATTGAATTTATTTTTAAAGAATTAATAAAAAATTCATAACTCCACTATTTACTGATGATCACCAGTAGCATCCTTTTAATTGTTCCCGTTTCATCCTTTTATTTTCTATCTTTCTATTTTAATGTAATTAAGATCATCAGTACCTCACCCATCGTACTAAACACAAAAGCTGTGCCAGATGTGCTACACTTGGTTCACTGACTTCTCAAGTAGTCCTGTGAAATAGATGTGGTTTCCACACAATGAAACTGAGGCAGAGTTAGCAGGATCACACAACTAGCAGAGACAGAGTAGAGCTTAGGGACTGAGAACGTGGCTGTGGACCTGTTTTACCACAGTGCTCACTGCCTGTCTAGGCGCTACTGGAGAAGTGTTTAAGTATGCATGCCATTTTACTGGTTTTTAAATCTTTACATAATTATGCTTTTGACTCTCTTAGTGAAAAAATGTAAATACATAAATATAGCCAAAGTCTGCTTTGACACATACCGCTAGCCATCCATGGTCCACTTCCCACTCTGCCCCAAGGAGCAGTCTTGTCACATAGGCATGTTTCCTTCCAAGTTCTTTGTATGAAATTCACATTATATGTACTAGTTCTTATCCACAGAAGTTCTTCTGTGTAATAGAGTTTCATACCCTGTGTTTGTAATTGATACATTAGTGTTAACAAGTAGCAGGTACTTAGTGAGGTCGGCTGTAGCTCTTAGCAGTGGGTGCTCTGTCTTCATCAGAGAGGAAGTTCCTCTCTGTTTCCTCACTATATGACTATGAGCCCAAGCAGCTTCCTCTGCACAAAACAGAATAAATAGGACTTGATTCCAAAGTTGTAATAATCCGTACAGCACTAGGCAAAACGTTTTAATAGTGCCATCCCTGACACCTTGGAAGTGTTGATAAAATACAGTATTCTTCCCCAGCTTACTTATGCACAGAGGATGGGGGAGGACCAGAGATCAGTCCCCAGCACCCACACACAGGCATTTTTATATCTGCCTGAACTCCAGCTCAGTGGAATTTTCTTTTCTTTTTTCTTTTCTTTTTGTTGTTGCTGTTGTTGTTTTAATATTTTATTAATTTATTCATATTACATCTCAATTGTTATTGCATCCCTTGTATCCTCCCATTCCTCCCTCCCTCAGTGGAATTTTCAATACTCCTTCTAGCCTCTGTGGACAACCACACACACATGCACATGCATGCAATAAAAGTTTTAAATGCATAAATAGGTTTCATTAACCTTGATTTCTTAGTGTATTTTAGCAGTGTCATGTGCTGCCTTTTAAAAATACTTCACTCAAAACGTACCCCAGAGTGCATTTTCTTTGCTGCCAGCATCTTTAGAGAACACTGCAGAGAGTGGATGTAGCTGTGTAAGTACAGGGCTGCTAGTGACTTGGAATTCTCCCTCCTTCTTCCTCACTTTTCTGAGACAGCCTCGGGGCCTTATTTGTGCCCAGATAAGGATTTGGGGAAATTGAGCCCTGGGGAGGAGAGTCGGCCTGACCAGTGACAAACAGTGGTAGAGCTAGAGCTTGATCTCCGAATTGTGCTCTCCACTGAGAAGTTCCTAGAAATGTATTCTTTCACAATTTTTTTTCAGAACCAGCTAGAAACTGCTCCTCCCCATGAGTTAAAGAATACATTCCAGCTACTGCATGAGATACTGGTAAGGCGTCCATTCTCTCCTCACTCACGTGCATTTACATGGGTGTTAACCGCTAGTTCCTTACTGGGCTTTGTTCAGTTTGCCTGCATTTGCTGACTGTTCTTCATATCAGTCACATTTCACATGCATCATTGCCTTAGAGAGGGAAAGCAGTTTGGAAAGTCTGCCTTCTTGGAACCCCAGCATCCTGAAGTAGCCAGGGAAAACCACAGGCAGTTATACTGCAGAAGTCCTAGGGATAATGGGAGGCCTCAATTGTGTGACCGCTGGGCTTAACCTTGAGGGCACGCTCAGAGGCCACTCGGCAGGTTTGCAGGTATGACGACACTGCTGGCCACGCCCTTCCTAGATGACAGAGGACTCTGTGGACGTGACTGATGTGGCTGAAGGACTAGAAAACAGAGCCATGGAGTAGAGTGCGGCGGGTGGGGGCAATGACAGGTCACAACAGGCTCCTGTTAGCCACGCCAGGCCACACCCACTGCTTCCTGTGGAGCACACGGTATGTTCAGCCAATAAATAGGAATGTAACGTCATCTAGCCATATTAGTTCCGTTTCTGGCAAACAGTGGTCATTAAGAGAAGTAGCCACGTGCTTCCTTGGACGTGTGTGTAGCCTCCAGTTTCCCATGACTCCTTAGTTCCTGAAACAGGCCTCTTGGCTCATCTCCATCATCTCCCAGCCCCTGCTATGAGTGATGGTGCGCCAAGAAAATGTTTTAAGCAGGAAAGCAAGCCGACTCGTTTGCATAGCAAGATCCTTTGGCGATTGTTTTGAAGGAGGGCCCAAAGCAAGCAAGGTTAGAGATTGGAAGAAGAGGAATGCAGGAGCCCGGCAAGAAAAAGAGGCAGAGAGTAGAAGGCCAATAGGGGGCAGATAAATTAGGGAGAGAAGTAATAGAATTTGATGATTTGGTACGAGCTGATGAGAGAGACTAGTCAAGGGCCTCCTAGAAAAGACACGGTATCCGTTAAAAGTCTAGTGCATAATAATTGAACGTGGCCCAGAGGAGGCACTGAAATGGCTTAAAATATAAAAATACATTGTAGAAAATATGATGAGCTCCATCTACTAAAAACCTGTCTTTCTAAGCTTTTTCTTCCTTTTGACCCCCATCCTGTTTATGAACTGGGAAACGATACAGAGCTATATATCACTGAGTGGACAGCAGCAGACCCAAGCGGTGGCTCGAGATGCAGCAAACCCTAAACACATTTCTGATAAATAAGTTTAAAGTGATCTTATGGCCTTAGGATCACAGAACATCTGTCCTCACGGCCCTCAGAAAACAATGGATATAATTGTTAGAAACATGCATACAGGAAGTGAACAAACCTTTGATAATTTTATATTTTGGGTTTAACTCAGGGATGTGCATGGCATGTGTGACAGTGGCATAGCATCCCTTAGTGTTGAGCTTTGTTGAGTAGAGCTGTGAGGAGACACCAGGCGCTTCTGCACAGGCTGCTGCTGACAGTTGCTAACTCTGTCTCCTTCTCTCACAGGTCATTGAGGATCCCATACAAGTAGAGCGAGTCAAATTTGTATTTGAGACGGAAAATGGATTACTAGGCAAGTATGCCGACTTAGGAGCAAGTGCCTGCAGCAAATTTATAAATTAGCTATGTTCCAGGGGCGTGGTGGTTCGCCCTGACATAGATGAATTACCGACTGCTCCGTGACAAGTCTTGTCATTGTCACTGAGGTTCCTCATCCTGACGGGACACTGTCCATCTACTCAGTACAGTGCGGACTAGGGTTCTTTCCCAGTTCAGGAAAAATTCAGAAATGCTGTAGAGTTTTCTACAAGCTACAGGAGTCTTTCTGATAACAGAAATCATTTCCTTCCTCAACAGCCATGGGAAGAAAACTTAACCCCAGAGACTCCCAGTACTCTGAGACATGAGAAGTGTGATTGCCTTTTGACCCACATGCCCACTGTCTATCATGTTCTGTGTCTGTGCTTTCTTTTGTAGAAGTCTGATTTAGTTTTAATACACTATACATTAGAATTGGTTCAGTTAAAAAAAGAAACCTGTCTACTTCAACCACCCACTGAGATCTCCTGCATCACAATCACTTTGAATTTTGTTGTGTACAGTCATGGCTCATGTGACATTTCTGCCACTAATGGACTATACCTAAGATGAGGCCACATAAGATTATGTTACTAGTAGGCTAGCTGTCCTTCTTTGTAGAAGTTCCCCCTGATTTTTTACAACAATGAACTCACCTGCCAACCATTTCTCAGAATATAGCCCCATCCTAAGCAGCACATGGCAGCAGTAAGAGGAGCCTAGGAACCACCTGAGGCTTCTAAGCCCCACTTTGAGGCAGAGCACTCTAGCGATAGCATCAGCCGGACCAGGTCCTCTGGGACATAAAAGCACAGCACATGACAAGGAGAATAAGTATTGTGTAGTTTTCAATTGCTAAAACAGAAAATAAGAAACATTTATTAAATAGAGCTAATGTCATAAATTCCCGTTATCAAAAATGATAAGCAGATAAATAACTGCTGCTCCTATCTGGGTAGCAGTGTGTGAGAGTTTTGAATGCCATCCAGCTGAGGTGTCAGGGTGTCCAGCTCTACGAAGTCAAGCTGCTATACATACAGGTTTATAGCATGTTTATGTACATATGTTTTTAATTACCAGAGCAGGACCATCACTGTTACCTGAGCCTCTCCAGGGCCTTCTTGTTAAAGTGTCTTCTCTTCCTCCAGCACTGATGCACCGCAGTAATCACGTGGACAGCAGCCGCTGCTACCAGTGTGTCAAGTTCCTTGTCACTCTTGCTCAAAAGTAAGTACAAACTAGAAATGCAGAGGAGGTGGGTTTGACTGTGGGGTGGGTGCTACCTTGTTTTTGGACCTGAGAGAATCTGACTGATTGGCGGCATGTTTGCTTGAAAACTCAGGAACCTACTCAGATTGTCTCCCCAAAGAACCTGAAGGGAGAAGGTTAGTAAAGTAATGTGTTCCAGAATTTCAAAAAGGAGAAAAGGCCTTATGTCAGCAGGGCAGGAGTCAGGCAGCTTCGGAGACCTCAGGAGCAACAGTTAGTGAACTTTCCTGAAGTCCCTTCTAGCCCAAAGTCTCCACTTTGAAAGTAGTCTCTCAAGAGACATTTGTCCCTCTCTCTGTGGAGCACTTGTGAGCCACGACACAGGAGCAGGCGCTTTGCTTGTGTTGCCTGTTTGATCTTTACACCAGTCTTGGGATGCTGAGTCACAGGCAGTTTGAGTGGCACACCACTCAATTAGTCTTGGAACTAAACTTACATTTTGAGGTTGACCTCAAAGTGAAAGGTACTTTTTAAACACAACACAATATACAGAGCATATGACCTCAGTATGTGTACAGTTCATGCAGTTCAGTAATGTTAAGCTCTTCTGTGTTGGCAAAAGGAGAGAACCAACTCCTGCCAGTAGTTTTCAGGCCTGCACATAATGTACACCGTGGCTCAAAAATAGCTAAATGTTTTAAAGAAAATTTGTACTTATCACCATCCATCCCTAGTTTCTTTCATCTTCCAAAACTAGTGCAGTATCTTCAAGGTTTGCCCATGCTGTAGTGTGTCGGGACTTCCTTCCTTTTGAAGGCTGTGCCGAGTTTTGTGTGTCGTTCTTTAGTTGATGAGGAACCTTACAGTGGTGCTAGCCTAACCCTGTGCAGTCCATGGTCCAACACGGTCAGTGATGTATAGTGACTACATTGTGTTTGAATATAGCCAACTTTTTTGGCCCAGTTTTTTGTTGTTGTTGTTTGGTTAGTTTGGGAATTTTTTTTTAGGGGCGGGGGCGTTGGTTTTTTGAGACAGGGTTTCTCTGTGTAACAGTTCTAGCTGTCCTGGAACTCAGTCTGTAGACCAGGCTGGCCTTGAACTCACAGAGATCTGCCTGCCTCTGCCTCCCAAGTGTTGGGATTAATTAAACGCGCGCACCACCATCGCCCAGCCTTGGCCCAGTTTGTAGGCATAGAAAGTGCTATTCTTGGACTTGTATCAGAATAAAAATGAGATGTTTGTTGTGCTTGAACTTCCTAAACAGAGAATTGGGGCTTGTTTGAAATGATGTTTTTCCTAGTGCTCTGGACACAGGTGTCATCCTACCACAACTGTGGGTTCCTTGATTAGACTTGATACTGGCAGCTTGTCAAGATGGGCATTTCCAAGTAGTGCTAGGACCCTCGGCATCTCCCCTACGAGCAGCTGCCCAGTTGCCTGTCAGCGTCCTCACGTGTCCTGTCTACACACACCGTTAGCAAGGTCATCTTCAGAGCTGTCCTCACAAAGGACAGTTATGTGAACAGTCAGAGTAAAATAGAATTGGAAAGAGGCGCCCCCTGCATGCTTTAAAATTATGCTTCCAGACTCTCACTCTCCCTTCAACACAAAATTTAAAATTAGTTTGATTATATAAAGAGATGATTTACTAAACTTGCAGCTTATTGTTAGTAGGGCTTGTTTAGTTCTCCAGCTTTTAGCAGGACTGTTGATCATTAGAGCCAGTGAGAATAGGCACTCTGCCTCTGCTGCCTTCTGGGGCTCACATGGGTTGTGGTCTTACCTGTGCAAAAATAAGGGGAAATTTTAGTTTTAGTAAAAGTAGTATACATGTTTCAAGATGAAGTATTATAATTAAGTAAGAATATTTTCAAATTAGTAATCTAATAACAGTAATCTTCTTGGTTGCTAGGTGTCCTGCTGCTAAAGAGTACTTCAAAGAGAATTCCCACCACTGGAGTTGGGCCGTGCAGTGGTTACAGAAGAAGGTAATAGAATTCTAAACTTTCTTAGCTCTGTAACATCGGAATCCAAAACAACACGCCTTACATGAAAAAAGATTCTTTTTCCTAAAATTAGCTAATTAACTTGTAGAATTACCTCAAACTATTTTCAGATGTCAAATATTTATTTTTGATCTATTTACTTGTGTGCGTGGGTGTGTGTGTGTGCGTACACACACATGTATATGAGGCCAGAGGTGTCAGATCCCTGGAGCTGGAGTTACAGGTATTTGTAAGTTGTCTGAAATGTGTGCTAGAAATCAAACTTGGGTCCTCTGCCCTTCAAACATTTCTTTAGTCAGTACATACACTGTGATAACGCCTCCTCCCCACATCTCACAGGGCTGTGTTCTTTTTTTTTTTCTTCTTAATATTTTATTTTTATTTATATATATGAGTATATACACATGCTTGTGAGTACTCACCAAGGCCAGAAGAGGGTGTCACATTCTCAGGACCTAGAGGTGCTGGGATCCAAATTTGAGTCCTGTGCAAGAGCAGCAGGTGCTCCTAATTGAGCCATCTCTGCAGCCCCAAAGGCTTGTGCTCTAAGACATGCCTCCAAGTGGGCAGTAGTATCAAGCGTACATATGCTGTTTTTCTTTTAGATACATACGTATATGCTAAAGTTTAGTTTAGATATTAGGCACAGTAAGAGATTAACAATAATAGTGATAAGATGGGGACGGAATATGCTAGAGAAATGATAACAGTGTTGTGTGGTAAGAGGCTCTTGTACTGTGCTGATGCTGCTATGGTGATAGGGACTGCTGTGGGGTGTGTGTGTGAGAAGGTGGGGAGATGGATGGCATAAGCCAGCCACATGACTGTGGGAATTCTCATGTGTTTACAGTGTGGGTTCTCCAAAGCAGTAACATGCAGAGGGTAGATAGATCACTGGACAGATGGTTTATGTCTGGAGCAGGACAGGGTGGGACAGTGCAGGGTCTCTGCACAACACTCACAAGCTAGAACTGAAGAATGATTGGTTTTGGAATTTCCCTTTTAATGTATTTGAATTATGGTTGTTCACAAGTAACAGCCCTCTTAGCTTCATAGAGGAAAGGCAGTACTCTCACTGAGAAGCAGAGTTTTCCTGTTGGGAAGCGGAGGACAGTCCTCCGTGATGACTGAGGTTGTGGAAGTCTCTAGGTAGACTTGCACTTCTGCCTGTTAGACTTTGGTGTGAGGTAGAACTGTGCACTCAGGGGGGACAGGGGCGGGGTGGCAGGAAAGCTCACCTATCACCTCTGCTTGGCCTTTTTTTCCAGATGTCAGAACATTATTGGACTCCACAGAGCAATGTCTCTAATGAAACCTCAACTGGAAAAACCTTTCAGCGAACCATCTCAGCTCAGGTGAGGGTGTCCGCTCTGGCGTGCTCTGAAACCCCTGTGCCGGGTTCTTAGAAACCACAGGTCAGAGAAGAGAGAGAAGGGTTGGAAATGAGCCACAGAAGCAGCCATTGGGTTTATGTATGGAAGGTGGTGGGCTGGTGTCCTCAGAGCCAGTGGAAACCGATCATCTGCCAGAGAAAAACATTGGGTCTTCAGGGCAAGGGGTTATGAGGTGCTTTGGCGCCACCAGAGGTTGCTGCTCAGAAACAGCCCTAACCTGTCTTCTTGTGTTTAAATCTATGCAGGACACATTAGCATATGCCACAGCTCTGCTGAATGAAAAGGAGCAGTCAGGAAGCAGCAATGGGTCAGAGAGCAGTCCTGCGAATGAGAACGGAGAGAGACACTTACAACAGGTATCTCTGGGGCCTGTCTTTGGCCAAAAGGGCAGCATTCCAAATGTTAAGAAACAAGGGGCCCTGCTCCAGAAAGTGAGATAAAGATAGGCCAGCTGGGCCCTCTGTGCTGTGAGCTGAGAACTTGGGGGCTTACACTTATACACAGCTGAACAGTGCTGCGTCTGCTGCCAGCATGCACATGGGTCTGTTCCTTCATTCTGCCCAGTCACTGAAAACCTCTCTTGCTTTCCCCAATCTTCCTGGAAATGTGGACTTGAAAGTTCTGTGCAGCTAAAGGACACCTGCTTTTCAGGGGGCTCCAAATCGTTCAACATTAGTTTAACAAAACAAAGAAAAGCAAGGTATGTGTGTGTGTGGGAGGTTGCTCATCAATGTAGGAAGGAAGAAATACAATGAAACACCTGCTCTGGGCAGCCATGTCTCCCCTGGCACGTGGCCTTCCATCACAGCTGTCTCCTCTGGGGCCACCGCAGAGGAACCTCACCTACCCACCTGTGAGTGAATACTACTGGAGATGCTGTGCCCCATGAAGGTTGCCTTTAGCAACCACAGTGGGCAACTATTAGTCTGGCCACCGAAGGCTGCTAGCCCAGGTTTGCTATGTGAAATAACGCAGGCTGGCTCTCAGCATTTTACCACACTACCTCCCTTATTCAGGAATATGGTCTTTCAGACAGGAGCTCCCACCACGGCTGCCTCCTACATATCAGCCCCGTAGTCTGCACTGACCTGTTTCTTTCTGAGGCAATGAGGAAGGTTTCCTCTCTGCCCCTCTTGATAGAACTTTCCTCCCATTCCTGAACTCTGCCCTACTGCCCTTTCTAGAGCTATTTCCTCACAGTTAGTTCTCCTCCATCCTCTTAAAAACAGCCTGCTCTTGATGACCCCTGCCTGCTTACACCCATGCTTTCTTCCACCTCCTCCTCTGTTCACCCACTGTTTGGATGGCATGTGGCCTGTGTTTCTCAGGCCCTCCCTTAGCTGCCAGCAGCAGCAGCTGGCCTTCCCCAGAGTTCGCTCTAGGCTCCCTGAGACCTCCTTCCTCACTGACAGTTCCTTCTCAGTCTCCGCCCAGCACAGCTTCTTCTGGTGCCCTGAGTTACTCTGCACAGCTTCACTCTACAGCCTCCTGGTTTCCCACACACACTGTTCCGCTCCTAAGTTCCAGGGTGAAATTCTGTGTCTGGGCTTGCCTGTTTGCCCACCTCTTCCTCACTTCCCTACCAAAGCCGGGGCTTCATCAGCACCCTGTACCCACATATAGCGCCCGTGTGCCAGAGCGGCCCACGCCCTTTACGTGGGGCTTGCTCGTCTATCCTCCCATCCTATGCTCCATGCTCTCTGTGCGAACCCTGTTTGTACTATGGCTGCTCTCAGGTCACATCCTGAAACCTCTCAGTGGTTTTCCTTTGCCACTGCAGGATTCTCCATGTTTTCTGCTTGACTTGATCCCCTGTACCTCACTCCCCAGCGTTTTGCTTTTAGTTTATCAAATGTACTTGTTCCTTCCACAAGAGACTGTCTCCTCCCCTCCCCTGTCCCTACTCAAGTTAAATCAGTGGCAGGCATGGGGTAGGTCTTCAAACTATTTATTCAACATATGAACCAAAATCACCCTACTTGGTTACAGAAGCCAATTGTAGAGTCAGGAATGACCTAACAGGGGGCGCCTGGCATGGAGTAACGTGGCACTCGCGCTAAGTCCCTCTCTCCAGTTTTTCCCATTGCTCACTCAGTCCTACTGAGAGTCTGCCGTGTGGGTGTGGAGAAGAAAGGATAGCCTGAGGCCAGTCCAGGGGTTCTTCTAGTGACTGAGTAAGACTCAGTTGCCAGAAGGGGTGATGGTGTTGTGTTTCATCCCTTTAAGATACTCATGAGGATATACTTAAGTTACAGAGCACAAGTAAAGAAGTCAGTGTGGGAAATTCCTGCCTAACTCTAATTGTAGGAACCTTAACTTCAGCCGGGCGTGGTAGCGCATGCCTTTAATCCCAGCACTCGGGAGGCAGAGGCAGGTGGATCGCTGTGAGTTCGAGGCCAGCCTGGTCTACAAAGTGAGTCCAGGATGGCCAAGGCTACACAGAGAAACCCTGTCTCAAAAAAACAAAAAAAGAAAAAGGAACCTTAACTTCCTCTCTTTGCCACAGGGTTCGGAATCTCCCATGATGATTGGTGAATTAAGAAGTGACCTTGATGATGTTGATCCTTAGAGCAGTGCGCCCAGATAGGATGCTCAGCACCTTTCGGAAACCAGAATCTCGTCCTTGAAGGCCTTAGGAGAAAGAGCCTTGAGTAGGAGTGTAACAAGGACCATGTGTGTGCCAGAGGAGGCACTCTGGCCACTCGCCCGCTGGGAGCTGTTGGGGAGGGTCCTGCACGTGGACCAGTTGTCCCAGGTCTGCGTGCACATTGACACACGATTTGAGGAAATAGAGCTGGCGGCAAACTGATGAAACATGAGCGTAGGAGAGTGAGGACAGAGCTGTGGCTTTCTCTGTGACACGGGGAGAGGAAATCCTTTGGTTTTTATATTTTTAGTTATGTGGGGGAAATTTTTAATCTGCAGTAACATTGAATAGGAATACCCAATTTAGAATAATGTAAAGATATGTGGTAAAATTGCTTTTGTTGTAAAATAGTAATTGAATTGAATTTACACGGACCTTTGTATTTAATATGTCTCCCTCTCTGTACAGAATCTCTGGTTTGTCTGGGCGAGAGGCCTCAGCATAACCCTAGATCTTGATGGTATGCTTCCAGTATCAGGAACTGTGGCGCTATTAAGCTCTTTAGGTATTTTCTGATTCAAGATTGAAAAGAGCAATAATAAATTTAAAACAAAGCAAAGAGCTGTGTTCTCTAGAAGAGCAGGGAGCGTTCTTTGGCATCGGTCACTGAAGAGTGATGGGTTGTTCCCAAAATAAAATTTAAAACAACAAAATTAAAAGCACTTTATAAGTTTATTGAGTTTGACTTCATAAAAATATCTTTTTAATGCTTGGAGACATATTGAATAAACTAGTCTTAAGTCATGTGATCTGCAATCATTTGCTTAAACACAATTTGTATGGCCCTTGTGTTGATTGTATATTACGTTAAGTACCGAGGCTGGGAGCCGCTGCTTTGTGAGTTTCCTTAGAATGTCACTGCAGAGAAAGAATCAAAACTGTGTTTCTCCTTGACGTGACTAATACTGAAAGGCAAGATTTAAAGCTTACTTTCTCTGAAATACCTAGAAAATAATTAGATACCATCCATTTAGTTTTATTTGCCGTCATGGCATCTCTCACTCATTTTAGGCTGGGGTTGCACAGTGTTTCCTGTGTTCTGTACATTTTGTATTTTGAATTGCTCAGCTCCAGCCTTATTTTGCCTTTAGTTACATGTTCTGCCTTATTTTCCACTTGCCATGCACAGAAATGGGGGAGCCTCTGGGAGTGCCAGGCTTCCACTGTCAGCTAGGTTTGCCAAGTCAAAGAGGCACAGCCAGCCCCTAAGTGCCTTTTGGTTGCTTTTGCATTGTGCGGACACGTAACAGGCAGGTGGCAGTCCCCGCTGTGTGCTTCAGGGACCCTTCATCTCACTGTTGAGCTGCAAACGTTCCAGGCAGCCAGCCTCAGTTGTGGGCTCTGTAGCCTACCACAGGCCAGAGCTACAGGTCAGACTCAAGAAGATGGAAGGGGCAGTGTGGAGAGCAGAGTTGTGTCCTCAGGGAAGCAGAGGCAAGTGGCAGATCTGGTCTGGGTCTGTCTAGTGTTCTTACAGTCTTTGAATGTGAGGGTCTAAAATTGATTTTGAGTACCTGAACACCCACGTCCCTTCCTGATTCACCATCTTTCCACACCCATGCTTACAGAGAGAGTGTGTGGGACATGCATTGAAATGCTGGCGATGGTAAATAGAGAGCATCGCTGGCAGCTGCACTCAGGAGCCCCAATTCAGGAGTGAAATTGCCACTTCTAGTCAGTCCCCTTATTTCCTATGGAAACGACGTCTTCTGCCCCTGCCCCTGCTGTCCTCACAGAGAGCTGCATCCAGATCGCCGCACTGTTCACGTCTGTCCATCTTCTTCCCTTGTTGCTGCAGCGAGCATCCTTCCACGTCACCAGTAACCACTTGGTTTCCAACAGCTTCAGTCCACTAATCTACTGAGGACTTTTTTAAATGCCGCAAAGTGACAATTATGGCAGGCCTGCCTTGAAAGAGTTGTCATTTTTACTGCCAATTTTTGGATGAAGATGTTTTTATAATCTTTTACAGTGGTCTGCAATCAAGCAGGAGTTGCACAATTGACTCAATGCTGTGTGTTCTCAAGACGCTCCTTCAGTCCCGGCTGACCTCAGGACTGCTACCCTGCTCCTAAGGCATGCTGGGACAGACAGATGAGCCTCCCACAGGCAGCTTGCCTGTAGCTCCCCAGGTGGACTCTCCTGGTCGCCAGCAGCTATTAGCCGTAAGACCCAGAGCCTGAGCCACCAGACTCACCTGGCTTGCCCCACCCTCCCTGCTAACACCAAGGCGTGTCCAGCATCTTTTGAGCTTGGAACAAGCAGACTGGAATTTTCCTCTGCTACCTCTTGTGTACAGAATCTTGTTTATAACATTTTGAAAGGAAGTAGATATACTAGGGAGGACTCTGGATTCTACATTTGGTTCATGTGTGGTGGAGCTCTTAGCTTCTAAGAGTATAAAATAAATTTTTCAAAAATGTAGAGTTGGAGTCTCACAGACACTTTTCTCCAAATGTCAGCCTGGAGCTGTTGGGGACACTGGGGAGCAGCATAGATGCCCTTGATTCCTTCCTGGTGCACTGCACTGGCAGTGGGGGAGGGCCACAGTGTGCTGGCAGTGGGGGAAGGCCACAGTGCACTGCTGGAGGGTGCGTGGGCGGGGGTGGGGGGTTGTCCTCTGACCCAGGATCTCTGTGCACAACTTAGGCAGGGCCTGTGGTCTCTGCTTTCAGAAGCTAAGTTTCTTGCTCTGGCCTGCAGTGGTCCCATGGGTCCCAGCCCCTCTACTGCATCTTCCTCTCCCTGTAGGGCCCAGCCCTTCCTGTGCATTCTTGGTGACTAGCTGGCAACCGTCTGCATGAGCCACCTGTCCACATGTGGCTGTCTAACCAACCAACACATGGTCATTGCCATGTAGGGGACAGGCAGAGGTCTCAACTGGGCTGAAAGCACAGGTGCCAGTGGCTCCGGTGCCAGACACCGTTCTGACGTTTGAGCCATTAGCATCTGTCAACCATAGTGATTTTTGTAGATTTCACTAATGTTCAGAAAACAATCTGGATATTTTTTTTTCCACATCTGTTTGTTATATGTTTTGTATAGAGGTAGACCTTGCTTAAGACAATGACACTAAGAGGTTCCACACTGCATGAATGGGATATTTGCACATCACACACTAAAAAGATCTGAGAGCATGTTTCATTTCGGATCAGGGGCAACCAGAAATACCCACAGGCTCATGAGTGAATGAGTCCATAAACGCTGCTGAGTCCTGCACCTGCCACTGGGTAGAGGAGGATGGCAGAGGTGTTGGGAGCTGGGAGTGCTGGTAGGCATGCACTCCAAAGAATCTGGAATTCTGGAGCGGACAGGTCCCCAAGACGAAGTACTAGGACTCTGAGGAGTCAGGAGGCTACAGGAAGACAGTCACTGCATGCCTAGGATGGGCACAAGGAGAGTGTTCTCACTGTAGGCCTGTGTACCCCACCATCCGGAAGATAGCTGTGCCTGATGAGCGGGCCGCCTCTTAGCCAGCCAGGTGCAGGCAGTCACATCAGCTGCTTTTATTCTGAAAACTCACTACATAATAAAAACTCTACAAAACCCAGAATAAATATCAAGTTACAAAAGCAATACAGGTGGGAAAAGCTTACTATAAAAAGGCAGAAGAAGCTGAATGGACAGAGAGGTGTGGCCTTGGTACAGTCAGCCCTCTGTCACTCCTCTAGTCTCCACACAATCTGGGGAACTGGGGCTAAGGGCGCCATAGGACTGGCCTGTGCTCTAAGGAGTGGTCCAGGAGCTAGCTGCTGTGGCATGTTTGCTTCAGAAATGGGGTGCCCAGCCTGGTACTGCCAAGAAGAATGGCATCAGGGCCAGCCACTCTGACACCACTGCCTGTGTGACATCACCAGGCACTCCCCTCTCTGTTCCTGGTTTCCTTCATAAAGTGAGGCTGCCAGTTTGCAGGGTAGTAGAAGGGGTGGGATAAGGTGAGGTAAGCGCTGTGTGGTTCTCCAGTACAAACTGAGAGTCAACTGGAGCCTCACAGCCAGTTATCCTGAGCAGGGCCAAGGCCTAGGGTGCAGCTGATGAGGACACCTAGGAGATACAGGCATGTCCCCATGGCTGGCTGGATCCACCACTGGCTTTCATCGCCACTCCTAGAGGTGTGCAGAACTGATCGACATTTAACCAGGGAGCCCAAAACGCTGTCTCCAATGTGAGCAGATGGTGAGGACTCCCAGCAACTTCCACACCAACTTTCCCAGCCTGGCACTTGGTCTCTGAAGCTCCAAGGGTCTCTCTCCATCATCACCTTCCTGCAGGACAAATATACCCTGAAGGCCTGAGGACTGAATACTAGTCTTGTAGCTAGTGCCCTCAGATTCTGATACACTGGACCAGCTGACCAGAGCTGGCCACGGCTTAACCTCTTTGATGGCAGAATGCCAAGCCCAGGCCCCACCATGAGCGGTGGGTACCCAGGGTGAGACACTGACTTCTTCTAGGCAGAGTCTCCCCACCATTGGCCAGCTACAGGAGAGCCAGGCAGGGATGTCTCTGCACCCAGCCACAGCCACCATCCCTGCCTCAGGCTGTCGTCACTGGTGAGTCCAGGAGGCCTTTGCTGAAGGCCGGCTCCTGCAGCACATGGCAGCAGCTACTGTAGCTTCTTGGCTGGTCCTGCCTGCTGTATCGGCGCCAGGGCTTCTTGCCACACAAGTGTTGTCCACAGCATAGGCCCCCTGAGTAAGAGATGCTCCGGGGAGAACATTGCATCCAGTCAGGGTCCAGCCTGCCTCACAGGCCACGGTGACCTACCAGAGTTCAGAGGGAGAAAGCCTGTGTCTGGCACTTGTGGGCTGTCCAAACTCCACTGCCTCAGACCCAAGCATGGTTGCACCCAATAGTAACCAACATACCCTTCATCCAAGTCGGTACCTCTGCAGCCTTCCACCCCATTTAATGGCAACACCAACGGTTCAGAGGCTCCACAGAATCCTTGTACCCATTCTTACTCCTCACCCACACCCATTTCTGGGTGCAGCACTCCCACCCCAGCCTAGGCCCTCACTTTTTAGACCTGGAGCAGCGCAGGAGTCAACCTCCTGTTGATGGTTCCTGCCCTGCTCTTCACAGGTCAGCAACTGTGCACCTGGTGAACCCCCAGGTCTGAGCTCACTCACTCAAGGCCTGAATGGCTGTTTAGCCCCACTTAGCCTGTCTCCAGACTTCTGAGTCCCACCCTGCCCTATTGGCCTGGATGATCCTGTCACCAAGGCATCCTGTCCCCTCTGGGCCTTAGCTGTCTCCTCTGCTAGAAACATTGCTCCTGGCGACAGCCCCCATGGTTTGTCATCCCATCTCAGGGGTGTCGCACCTCACCACTCTTCCCTGATCCATTTTCTTCCATATTAACCCCTTGGTACTCTGTAAATTACTTTGTTTACTGTCCTTTGCTACCAGAATGGACACTCTTGGTGGGCCAAGCATTTCCTAGGGCCTGGACCAGCGGGGAGCCAGCATCTCTGGCTGCATAGAGCAGCTTCCAGCTTCACACTGCCCCTGAGAACTCTGACAGACCAGCTGCAGGCCTCTGGCACTCTTCTCAGGGCTCTTCTCTCAACCCTCACTTACTAAGCTGTCACATCTGCATAACTCTGTGTCCAGATTCTGCAGAGTCCCCACCCCAGCTGCCTCCCAGCAGGTTTAAGTGGCCAAACTAGAAAGTGCTCAGGCACCAACTCACCATGACCATGCATGCTCTCAGAGGAGCAGAGGTAGACCGCAGGCCGTGCTTATCTGGACAAGGGCAAAACCAGGCCAGCCTGCTGTGCACAAATGCACATATGCTGTGCACACAACAGCTGCCCAGGTCTTCCTCCCCCTAGCCTGACACATAATGGCATGGGGCACCACCAACACAGGGCAGATAGCAGCCACCCCACAAAACCTAGGTACCCAGCCATCCTCAGCCCCTTCACCTGCTCTGTGGGACCCGAGATCCCATGCTCCTTGATTTTGCATTCCAGGCCTGGGGCATGGCAGCAGGAAGCGTGGACACTGGCCTCCCGGTGGCCAGTGTGCTTGCCAGGCTGATGTCTGGATCGCCGCATGAGCTGCCTGACACCAAAGTCTTCCACCTCCCAATAGAAGCTGCAGCCTAGAACAGAGGGCATCCAGCTCAGATTGGAATTTTGGGGGACCTCCCATCTTTCTGGCCCCAACTGGATGCAACTTCTGTCAAGTCCACAGCTTGGGAAAGACAGAAACAGCTCTGAGTAGAAGAGGTGCTGGCTTGAGCAACAGGATTCCTGGATTCTCATTTCAAATCAGCCACTGACCAGCTGGGTGGCCATCAGAGGGCCACCCAACCTCTCGGAGCCTTACTTTCTTAAGAAAAATATGGCCTCTTCACCCAGAGAAGGGAATTGCCCGGATGGGACAGGGCTCCTCAGCCTGAGGTGCTCCGAGCCTCTGAGACCCTTCTCCATTCTGGGTGTGAGCCCAGGTCTCCATGAGACACCTAGGGACTCCCTCTGGTCTTGGGAGTAAGAGACACCACCAGCTACAAAACTGTGGATAGTGGTCAGTCAGCCTTCCCAAGCCTCAGTTTCCCTTTTGTTACATTGCAAACATAAGAGCTCTTACAGGGATGCCATGAAGAGGAGCCAAGGTAACATGCGTGACATCCCAGCACACAACCTACTCATGGCAAGGGCTCTGCATAGTAGGGTGCTGGCGATGAAAATTCTCTGAGGTCCTAGGTACAGGACCTCAGCACAGCCACTCTACAAGGAGGGGCAGCCCCTTTAACTCAGCAATTCTCAACCTGAGGGTCACAGGGGTCAACCCAAAGGGCTCGAACAACCCTTCCACAGGTGTCGCCTAAGACCAACAGAAAATACAGATATTTACACCGTGCTTCATAACAGGAACAAAATTACAGCTATGGAGTAGCAATGAAAATAATTTTATGTTTTGGGGTCACCACAACATGCGGAACTGTATTAAAGGGTCACAGCATTAGGAAGACTGAGAACCACTGTCTTAGCTGATAAGTGGAGCTCTATGAGGCGGCAGATAGGGAAACTCAAAGGCTCTTGCTGCTCCAAACCTACTCTGGGGCTTAGCTGCTGGCACCCCCAAAGGCAAGTGAGAACCCAGTACAGAATTGCTGCCAACTAGGTTGGGGCTAGGGAGCCTTGCCTGGTCTGAGTTATAGCTCACCACTGGGCGCATCTTCTCCCTGCAGATCCATTCTGGGCACGGGGCCTACCAACCCCACCTTTCACTCTGGATCCTTCAGTGCCTCCTCAGCCTGCACTACACTAGGCTCTGCCCCTGAACAAGGCATTCCCAATGACTTACCACCCTCCCCAGCATTTACCCCTCCATCCATACAGGACTGCTCAGCCTCCTCCTGAGCTGAGAGCCACCATCCCCTCATGGCCCTCAAGGTCCTCACCTATGACTTCTACTACTTGCCTGGAAATGTTTCTCACGGCGGTCCAGAGGCAGAACAGTGATGACAAGGGTGGACAGTGGACCTTATCCCAGCACCAGGCTACATGTATGACATGGGACCTTGCACTTCATGATGGAGAAGCCAAGCACGGGGCTGATAAGGAACTTGATCCCACTGCTGAGTGGCAGAACTGAGACTGAGTCTGCCCCCTTGGAGACAGGCCTCACAGCCTTCCCTTGGATGGTGCCAGGCACCCCCTAGCCTGTGCTCCACCTCACCCCAACATCATCACACTCTTTTGCAGAAGGAAGCCAGGGAGAAGGGATCACACTACAGAGAAGTGATGGAGACCAGCTTAAAATGGGCCCTGGGTCTCTGAAGGACCAAGCAAACTCTGACAGCAAGCACTTCAAAACAGGGCCTCTTTCTCACAGCTTGCCTGGGTTCCTACCTGTGAGGGCGTGGTCCTTCTGACGGCAGCGGACATGGGTCTCCAGGTCAGCTCGGACTGCAGGAGCGGTGTGGATGCTGCAGTTGGCACGGGGAAGCAGGCAGCACCTAGCGACAGCGTAGACACCCTCTCCTCCAAACGCGTTGAGGGCCTTGCAGATCTGCTGGCCCCCTATGGCCTGAGAGTCACAGAAAAAGAAGAGCCAGTAAGAGAGACTACAGGGCTGGGACAGAGGTACACAGGCACGTTGTTGGGACCCTTGGTGCCTCCAGACACAAGGCAGTCCCCCAGGCCCAAGACAAACTGTTCTGTCTCCCAGCAGCTCCAGCTCCATCATAAAACTTCCTATGGAGACGTTGGGCGGCTGATACACCAGCTCCAGGCCCAGCCTGGAAACTCACATGCACTGTTTCTAGGACCTGACCCTCCTGGTCAGATGCTGCCCTCCAGGCAAACTCAATGTCACCCAATATCTGAATGCCTTCATCCCAACTCCAGAGCCACAGACCAGCACAGAGAAGCAGCTCTTAAGATGGCTCAGAGGTTAAGAACACTGCTTGCTCTTCAAAAGGTCCTGAGTTCAATTCACAGCAATCACATAATGGCTCGCAACAGTCTATACTGAGATCTACTGCCCTCTTCTGGCCTGCAGGTGTACATGCAGCCAGGGCACTATATACATAATAAATAAATCTTTAAAAATAATAAGGAAAAAAAAGATGTTTCACCACAAGGCCCTGGCTGCACACCCAGTGGGCACTGCCCCTCCTGAATGTGGAACTCTCTGACCAGGCTTTTCACCCTGAAAATAGGCACTAGAAGGCTCAAGGGTCAAGCAGCCTCCGTTGCTGAGGGCTGGTGCTGGTAGAGGACAGACAGACAGACACACAGGGCTGGAGTACCTCCATCTGATCACCCCGTCGCCTCCCGCTCCTGGAGAAGCTGGAGCAGCTCAGTAGCTCCTCTTCTGGGGCACAGTGGGCTGTAGCAGTAGCTGTACGAGTGGGCCCCGAGTGTGCCGACCACACCGTCCTGCAGAGCAACTGTCCGCCTGCAACAAGGCCCAGGTGAGTAGAGTCTTCAGGTGGGATGGGAGGGCCATCCCCAGGGATGTTAGTGACTGCCTCAGTTAATGGCAGGAGAAGAGAGCCCTCAAGAGCGCTGTTTTTCCCATGAAAATGTTATCAAGCCTTTTCAGAGCCCCCGCCCCCCAAACTACAGCCAAGAAAAGAAAACTCTCTTGTGAGGACCAGGGAAGGGACTGTGGACAATCCCTGTCATCCTCCTCACCTGTCCCATGG
The DNA here is from genome assembly GCF_903995435.1 of Acomys russatus. Classification (NCBI taxonomy): domain Eukaryota; kingdom Metazoa; phylum Chordata; class Mammalia; order Rodentia; family Muridae; genus Acomys; species Acomys russatus. The sequence goes on from NC_067165.1 coordinate 4,943,571, forward strand.
GTGCTGGGGGGCAGTATGGCCACCAGGTTGGGGGTCAGCACCTGCTGGTCCTCAGGGAACCAGGCCATGTTGATGACGTCTTTGGTAGAGAAGTGGATCAGCCTCTGCCGCAGCTCAGCCAGGGTGAGCCCTGGTTCCCGAGTCAGCATCCTGGCTACAATGCCTGGGGGGTGGTGCAGAATTATAGAAAGTGGTGGCCTGGCCCTTCTCCCTGGCCATAGGACCCCTGCCAGGGTGCACATGCAGGAACAAACACACATACATGCATGCATGCACACACAAAACCTGCTCCTCTGGAAATTTAAGCACCTGCAATCCTTCACTTGGTGAAGAGCTAGAAAGATGACGTCCTATCCTACCTACAGGCATTGGCAGCTGCAGGTGAACCATCCACCAAACACCATATCACATGTCCTTCCTCTGGGGAGCCTTCCCTGACTCTCAGGCTGTGCAGGTGCCCCCCCGCGGGGCTCCCCCTAAGAGAGCTTTCTGCTCCATCTGTTTCTGTACCCTTCTCTGGCAGACCCTGTGTTCTTCAGGACTTTACGATAATTTGATTCTTAAATGCCCTACCCCCGCGCCCCACCCCCAGCCGCGCCAAAGTCTATATGTTGAAGGCTTTGGTCACCAGCCTATGGGAGGAGACAGACCCTTTTGGAGGTGTGTCCTAATGGAAATAGGTCATTAGGGATGTGTCCTTCCCCTCTGCTTTCCAGCCATAGGAGGGGAACGGTCTTGCTCTGCCACACACTACCCTCCACAGCATGCCCTAAACTAAAGATGCCACATGGGCTGAGCCTTCGGAAACCACAAGTCCAAATAAGCACTTCTTCCTTTAAGTAGTTTACCTCCTCAGGCACCGTCTCACACTGGCAAAGCTGCTCACCACAGGCACCATCAGGTCCCCTCACATTTGCCCTCACGGCACAGACCCTGCTGCCTGCCAAAGGGCCATGGTGGCAGGATGGGAGGGGGGTGACTCACCAGCCACGTGGGCAGCAGCCTGTGATGTCCCACTCTGTGACATGAAGCACGTGCTACAATCACTGGAGGCACCGATGATGTCCTTCCCAGGCGCAAAGAGGTCCACACAGCGTCCAAAGTTGGTCCCCAAGGTCCCCAGGGTAACTGGCTGGTCCTGGGCATCAGTGGCCCCAACTGTGATGACCTGGCAACATAAGGAGATGGGTAACAGAGAAAGATCTGGGCCACAATGGGACAGGCGGATCTTGCCTCTGCACTAGCCAACTCCAGTTTCCACTTGTGTCCTTCTGAAACGCTGTCGCCCATGAGAAGTGCAGCTCCTTGGGGACAACTCTGGCATCTCACCTTGGCAGTGGCCCCCCACCATGTTCCAGATCTCATTTTATGACTCCCTACGGAGCCCATGGTCTAGGGTAGAGACTAAGTAGGACCAGTGCTGCTATCAGGCAGGCACAGTGCTGTATAGAGGCCTAGAGTAGATAAGACGGATGGATGAGCCATGCTGGGCCTTGCAATGTTAAATTAAGCAGCTTGGTAAGTGCTGGTAGTCAGGAAGGGCAGGCTGGGCTGCATGAAGCCTTGAGCTGGGACAGGTGCCTCTCACTTCTGCACTCTCAATACTAATAGTCCACTGCATAACAGATGCCCTCCAGTTGTCCCTCAGATGAGAATGGGCCCCCTGGACCATCAGGTTCTCCAGGAAGACCCCTCCCAGAATGCACCTGCCACAATCCCAGACACAATGGATAATGTGATGGTCATCACATGAGGGCTTTGGGGCCAGCAGTCACCCCCAATCTCACTAGGATCAGTTATAGGTGGGGAGGTGGACAATGGGAGGGAGGCTAAGGGATTGGACAGGACAGTGGGTCTGCTCCATGAATGCCTCAGGGTCTCATGGGTGATCTAGGGATGCGGAGGAGGGGAGGAGAAAGCTGAGGCCATTATTCTGCCTTCCAGGGGACAAGACAGGAGCTGGATAAGGCTCCAGGTCCTGAGAGGAGGAAGAGAGAAAGAACCAGACAGGACCATGGGCATGGCTGCATGGGTCACAGCTTCCTGGAGACACTGAGGTGGGGGGAGGCATGAGTCCACCCAGAGTCCCAGTTTGGAGGCTCTAACCACTCTCAACCCAGGCAGCTCGGCCAGCAAGGGGGCCACCTGACACCTTCCCTTCGTTCTGGCAGGACAGCTCCTACCTCTGGAGCAGAAGCTGGAGAGTAGAGGCAGGCATCGTCCCGGAAGTTTCCAGCTGCAGCAACCAGCACCACGCCAGTCCTTGCCAGGTGCTGGCAGCCGGAGTTGAGGATCCGGCTATACCCACCCGCCAGGGGCAGTAACACCACTAGTGGCCCCGAAGGCTGGATTAGCTGGCTTTTCTGAATGAACTCCAGGCCTGAAAACAAACAAACAAACAAACAAGGCAACAAGCCCATGTCACCTGCTGGAGAAGCGTGCCTTTCTTCTCCAGTTCCTTCCCTCAGAGGTGTAGTGTGATGGAAAATGTGGTGGTGGTTTAGTGCTCTAAGGTTCAACCAAACCTACTGCATGCTGCTGCCTTGAAATTATTTTTTTAATATGACTGACATTTAAATCATGTACTCATTTTCTTTAAGTGAAGTCGATAACTTCCCCAACATCGTCGCTCCTTACCCAAGCATTTGACTGCCTTGAGAGAAAAGACTAGGCCCTAAAGGAAGAAGTTTAGACTCAACTGAAGGAGCCAAATGTTCTCCAGGACTAGATGGTGAGACACTACTGCTGAAAACACCACACTTTGGTTGCAATATGCAATGGCTGTTCTTGGTTGTCAACTTGACTATGTCTGGAATTAACTGTAAGGCACCGGGAGCTTTCTACACACTGGAGGGCACCTGGAGGAGGGAACAGTTTTCCCACAAGAAGGACTTCCAGGAAACGAGAAGTCTCTTTCTACACAGTGGCCTTCAGGGGTGGCAAGTTGGACTGAGGTTGGCCAATAAGGGGGTGGGACAGGCACAAGAGGTCACTGATGGGACAGAGGCTATTGATTTAAATGTGTGTCAATGTCTGTGCTCTAAAGTCCCAAGCACGGAGCTGGGAAGATGGCTTAGGCGTCAAGAGCTCTTGATGTTCTTGAAAAGGACCCAGATTCAGTTTCCAGTACCTGGTAGACATACATACATACATACATACATACATACATACATACATACATACATGCAGGCAAAACATTCATGATCATAAAAATAAATAAACAAACCAAAAACAAACAAACAAAAACACTTGAAGGGCTCATAGCCGAAGCCCGTTTCCATTTGCTGCCTGGGCCAGCATATTACTGGTTGGTGGTAGTCAAGTCATGATCAGCTCGTTCCACAGAGGCCGGCAGGCTCCAGCTGTGGGCCCTGGCCAGGTCACCCTCTCTGGCCGGGCTTACTGGCTAGTTAGCCACTGTCTCATGCCAGCTTCAGGGTTGCGTGCCAAGCCTTGCACTCTGTGCCTAGCACAGTGAGATGCAATGAACCAGTGCCCCTTCATTTCTCCTCCCTTTTCTACACGCCACGTTCTAGCCCTCTGGGCCCCCACTGGAGTGGAGTGATGGAATAATCTGCAAAAGGCTGGAAAGATCTGGCGCAGCTCCCTCACCAAGTACATGTCCTGGCTTTGCTGGTAAGCACACGGGCAGGAAAAGCTGGCTTCTGCCACCTCAAGGCTAGCAGTGTAAAGGCACTGGCAAGGGTGTCAGTGGAAAGCTGTGGATGAGTGCTCACCCAGAGACCCGCCTGGCCTGAGCCCTGCCCCCTCCCAAACCTCAGTTTCCCACCCACATTCTGGATCTCTGGGATCCTGACAAGTCTATCACTCTAAACCGTGTGGCAGAGACCATCTGACTACGAGACTGTGCACCTGCAGAGACCACCTGACTACGAGACTGTGCACCTGCAGAGACCACCTGACTACGAGGCTGTGCACCTGCAGAGACCACCTGACTATGAGGCTGTGCACCTGCAGAGACCACCTGACTATGAGACCGTGCACCTGCTAAGCTTTGGCTGCCTTCACACGGCGGGGTAAAACCCAAAGTGCCACTCACCTATGAGGGTGCCGCTGACCGTGCCCTTCCCTTGACAGTTGAGCACACGCAGACTGTGCAGACTGGTGCCCTTGGCCACACCCGCATCCCGGCCGCTGACCACACCTGCCAGGTGGGTGCCATGGCTCTCACACTTGCTCGCCTAATCAATCAACACAGGGATCGTGTGAGAGAGTTCACTCACCCCATGATATATCAACAGATGCCTGGACAGACTGACATGCCACCCCACAGATAACAGGAAAAGTTAGGCCGTGCTGACACCACTGCCCACCTTCACCCACCTCTGAGGTGAAACGAGGGTCACACTGACCTGTCTGTGGAAGCGTGTCCCATCCTCCTCAGGCACACTGTTGAAGTCAGTGATGGTGACCCTGCCCTCAATTTCCCGATGGCCACTCTGGATGCTGGTGTCTAAGAGATACACCTCCACCTGGCCGCTTTCATCTTCTCATGGCAGCATTTGTGGGAGGGGAGAACAGTTGTGGGATTAACGTGATTGCCCATGTACTGAGCTGTCCGCCACCTCACAAACTAGACAGCTCATGGCATCTCCCCAAACTTCTTGAAAGCTGCATGCTACTGAATCTTTATTTTACGTCAAGGAACAGGGCCCAGAGAGGTCAAGGAGATGCTGGTGGCCTGTAGCTGGCAAATGACAGAGCCAGGAGGTGAGCTGAAGTGAACAGGAGGTGACCCAGCTCCATGGTGAAACAACGATAGGAACATTCAAAACATGATATTATAGCATAAAATAAACCGACCTCCCAAGCATAAGGCACAGCTCACTGAGGAAAGGGCTGACAAAACAGACAGAAACTAACCGGGCTGCCTGCCATCCTGGCTGCCCAACACATTCCCAGAGAGGAAACTGAAGTCACCTGCCAGGGCCTGGTAGGCCCGTGGGCTCTTTCTTCCCTCACTGAGGCTGGGTGGGACTCAGTGCAGGAAGTTTACCATGGCCACAACACCCAAATCTTCCATGCCTGAGTTGGTGAGTCTCCAAGAAACAGGCACAGAACAAATGGTGGGCACTCCATGAGACACCTGGGCGGAGGGCGGGGAGGGTTAGCGGGGTAGGAGACACCTGAGCACGGGGGTGGGGGGAAGGCTGGGGGGGGGTATGAGACACCAGGGGGCGTGCTGGGAGGATAGTAGACACCTGGGCGTGGGGACTGGGAGGGTTGGCGGGGTAGGAGACACTTGGGTGGGGGGCAGGATTGGGGGATTAGGAGACACCTGGGCATGGGGGGGGTGGGGAGGTTGGGGGGGGTAGGAGACACGAGGGGTTGCTGGGGGAATAGGAGACACCTGGGCATGGGGGTGGGGAGGATTGGCGGGGTAGGAGACACCTGGGCACGGAGGGTGGGGTGGGGAGGGATGGGGAGGTTGAGGGGGTAGGAGACACGGGGGACTCGGGGGATAGGAGACACCCAGGCACAAGGGGTGGGGTGGGGAGGGATGGGGAGGTTGGGGGGGTAGGAGACACGGGGGGGGGGCTGGGGGATAGGAGATACCTAGGCACAGGGGTGGGGTGGGGTGAGGAGGGGTGGGGAGGTTGAAAGGGTAGGAGGGGGGACTGGGGGGATAGGAGACACCTGGGCGTGGGGGCAGGGGCTTAGTGGGAGATGGGGGGATGTGCCTGCGCAGGCTTGGTGGAAAGAGCCTGCAGAGGGTAGCACACATCTGCTTCCTATGGAGGGAGAGCTAGGAGAACGAAGGAAAGGAAGGAGGTGCCCAAGGCTGTAGCCACTCTCAAAAATGCTCAGCCTGGGAAAGAGATGGTTCAGTGGTTACGTGTACTTGTTGCTCTTGGAGAGGACCTAGGTTCAGTTCACAGCATCCATATGGTAGACAGCAACCATCTGTAACCCTGGTTCCAGAAGACCCGGTGCCCTCTTCTAGTCTCTGCGGGCCCTGTGTGCACATGGGCACTGTATACATGTATGACATGTGGTATATACACATACATGGCACATGGTTCATATACATACATGTAGTCAAAACACTTATACACATAAAATAAAAAAATAATGAGTCTTCTTTTAAAATTCTCATCCTGGGGTTGTGCATACAGTTAAGCCTTTGAGCACCTCCCTAGTAGGTCCGAGACCACGTTTAGTCCCTAGTAAATATGACAGAGGGGCAGGGCAAGGTGTCCCAAAGGACAAAGAAACTTTAGATTGCCTCTCCCAGCCTTGGCCTGGCACAGAAAGCTCCATGGCCGTCCCCAGGGGGCACCCTGGCTGGCTGCATACCCATCTAACCCAGCTGAGATGCTCCTGACTGCCAGGCTCCTAACTCACCTCACCTGTGCCTCATCTACGTTAGCAATAGATAACCTTCCTCACACACTAGATGCTCCACGGGGGACAGACACTCCAGGCTCCATAGAACCTCTGAGCCTTTCCCAGAGCAGGTGCCCTTCAGCCCTTCTCAACTCGGTGCCACCCACCCTGCTACCAGATGCAGGCCACCTGCCCAAGCCTCTCTTCCTCCATCTCTGAAAGCAAGATACGCTAGGGAGAGGAGGCCCGTTGACAGATGCAGGGAGCCTCCAGAAGGCTGTGGTACTGGTGGTGGTAGGGGTAAGGTGGGCTGGGAGACTACACATCCAGATGGGGGGCGCAGCTGCAGTGGGCTGTGTCTGCCCAGATGAGGGGTCTGTCCCTGTCTACAAGGCTGGGTATCCCACAGATAGTGGGTCAGGCAGGGTTAGCCTCTTCCAGATTGGGTGTGTGCTGGTTTGGCTAGGTATGGCCCCCATAGACTCATGTTTGTGAATGCTTGACCCATGGGCAGTGGCACTATGAGGAGGTGTGGCCTTGTTAGAGTGGGTGTGGCCTTGTCGGAGGAAGTGTGTCACTGTGGAGGCAGGCTTTGAGGTCCCATAGGCTCAAGCTGATCCTAGTGACCTTCTGCTGCCTGAAGGTCAAGACACAGAACTCTCAGCTCCTTCTCCAGCACCATGTCTGCCTGTGCTGCCGTGTTCCCCGCCATGATGAGAATGGACTGAACCTCTGAACTATAAGCCAGCCACAATGAAATGTTGTTCTTTATAAGAGTTGCCATGGCTATGGTGTCTCTTCCCAGCAACAGAACATTGACAAAGACGGTGGAGGATGAAGGCAGCAAGGATGAGAAGCCGGAGGGGAGGGGGAGACTCTTGTATGACTCCGTGGAGCAAGGCAGAGAAGATGGGTGCAAACCCTGGAGCTCTGGGGTAGAGGGCTGAGCTGGAGAAAGAAAGTGGAGACTAGAGGCTCACTGGGGACCTTACTTGGGGAGCTGTCTTCTTCCATCTGGTGCCATGCCGGGATAATCCGCTCCAAGTTCCATGGGATGCTCTGGGCGAAGACAAATGAGTCTTCCTCGATGTACTCCACATGGGGCAACTGCAGGGCCTGCGGAAGCCAGAGAGCCATGGCGCTTAGCTTCAAAAGCCCTCAGCTAACAGCAGCCCACAGCAGTCCCACCTGAGCCAACTATCCATGTCCCCAGCCAGCACCTACTCACATTGTCCCCAAGCCTACCTCCCGGGCCCAGCATCCCCACGCCTCCCTGGGTAAGGGAACACAATGCTCCATAACTCTAGTGTCTGAACCCATATGACTAGTCAGAAGGATTCTGGCTCCACATCTCCACCTGGCGGTCAGGCTATGCCTAGCTTCAAGGAGGTGGTCAGGAATCAGTGAAGTACTTAACTTCATTCTCAAATCAGCACCCTGGTGCTGGCCATTGTGTGTCTGCTCCCACCTCCATCCTTTGCACTGACCCTGCAGACCGCAGCAGTAGACTCCCAGGCCTCCAGTTTGTTCAGCTAACAGGAGGCATCCAAGTCAGTCCTGCACCCTGCTCCTTAACTAGGCTCACAGCAGCTGCGTCCTCGGGTAACACGTCATTCCGCTGTGCTTCAGCTTCCTCCCTTCCTCTCCCCAACTCCTGGAGGCCCAAAGTATCTCTGGGTGCCTCAGTGTCCCCACGGCTCCTTAACCTACCCTCTGTCAATTTCCTTACTTAATATCTGCTTAAACACTCAACATTCAGCCGGGGATGTTGACACCTGTCCGTAATGCAAGCATTCCAGAAGCAGAGGTGGGGAAATCACAAGTCTGAGACCAGACTGAACTACAGAACAAGACACTGTCTCAACCCATCCCTATATAAAAACTATTGCCCTTTGTCCTCTAGTCTCCATTAAATGATGGCTCCCTTCACCACACCTGGCTTACAGATAGTTCTGAGAGATGCAGGCACCTACTCTAAATGAAAGAAACCAGTGAGACACTGAGCTGGGGCCGTGACACCTTTTGAGGTGCCAAGGCTCAACTTCCCGGAGCAAACTCTATGTTCTCCTGTGCAGAGCTCATTGCCCTGAGCAATAGGCACCTGCCAGCCGCCTGGCACTTCCGGGGTCGTATTCATTCCACACTGTGCTGAGCCCACAGCACCAGCTACTGCTCTGACATCAGCTGGTCGGTCTCCACCTTTGCTTAAGCTTGATGGAAAGGCTCAAGGCGACGTATGTCACCTCCATCTGCGGCTGCAGAAAATGCTTGTGAAAGTGCATAGCAGATGAACAGGAGGCACTTGTTGTCCTCCCGCACTGTGGCCCTGGCCATGCCCCATCGATGTCCCATAGTCACAGGTGTTACATCAGTTTAAACCCTGGGGCAGCAGTGACCTGAGCCAGGAGGTCAGATGCATGCACAATGCGCACTGGAGGCCTGGGCAAGACCCTGAGCCCTGGGACCTAAGTGTGTATAGGACGCTGAGAGCACCCAGTGGGGGAAGGGCACTGGCGTGCCGGTGAGAACCTGGGGTGCCATGATGGAGGAGAACAGGGAGGGCGGGCAATAATAGCCTGCATCCTTTTCACCTCCTTCAGCAAAGGAAGGTGCGGCACTCAGAGGAGTGATGGAGCAGGACTACTCTGTCCCAGAGGAAGAATCTAACACCTTTGATACTCTATAAGAGCCGATGTCCCAGGCCTTGTCCCCATTGGTTCTCACAGGCAGTGGACAGCCCAGACAAGAATCCTGGCAGACAGGCCATGGGGTAGGGGCCAAGCTCTGCAGCTAGCTGTCTTGTGGTTCCTTCTGCCCTCCAGTGGATGTACACATGGCCCTGGAATGTGGCCAAGGCTACAAGGCAGCTTTTCAGGAAACCAGGAGCCATGGACACTCCTTGGTCCTGATTCTAAGCAGAGGACACGCTAAGGTCAGTCTACACATGAAAATGAATGCCCATTCCTTGTGGAGAGCCCCACGCCCAAGAGCATAGCTCACCAGGCCCAACAGGTCGCTGCTCATCTTCACCAAGAAGCCAGGGAAGAGGTCATGGAAGATACGCAGAACCTTGATGACGTAGCCCCGGCGGGCAGCCCGGGTCTGCAGGCGGTGGGCAGCTTGTTCAATCTGCCGCCGTTGGGTCTCCTCCATCAGCACCACTATGTAGGTGCCTGGCAGCCTCCAGGCTTCCTGGTCCCCAGGGAAGAAGTGAAGCAGAAAACATGAGAGCCTCAGTGGACGCCAAGGCACCTCGTCCTAGTGTAGTATGCATGTAACAGACTGTCCCACGTTATCCTGTTGTGTGAGCTTTGTTCCTATAGAGCATTCCTGGGAGGAATGTCCTTGCCTGCCCAAGGAGTGCCTCAGGAAAGTGCTTTCTGCTCTTCCTTAGCAAGGTAGCAGCTTAGTGCATTTGGCCATGAGGCCTTCTGTCTCCTGAGTACATCTGGTGAGAGAAATGATAGTATATTTTTTCATTGTTTCTCTGTCCCTGCTTTAAACTCTGAACCATTCAAATAAACACTCCACAGAATACCCATAAAAAGCTCTTATGCAGCATACAGCCTTGAGATTCCTGGTATCGCCGAATCTTGAGTTGCAACAGTCATTGGCAGATGGAAACATGTGCCACTCCAAACATGGGCCTGACCGAAACATCTGGAATCTAATGAGAAGTGTGTGGTTCTGGTAAACACACAAGGAGCCCACTCCAGGACACCACAGTAATCTTGCTCCGGTAACGGTGGCCAGATGGTCCCACTGCATTGCGCTATAATCCTTCAACTGGATCTCTTCTCCTGCTATGTCCAGAGATCTCCCATGTAGTCACCGAAGGACCATCTGTCCCCTTTTAACAAAAGCTCAAGACAAAGAAACTGGCCACGCAGAGTCAAGCCAGTGACTCCAGCCTCCAGCCCCAAGCTCATTTCCAAGCAGGGCAAAGAACCTCAAGGAACCCTGGGAAATAAACTTGGAGGGAACTGCTCCACCTCAGGCAGGAGCTTCCTGTGGCCCAGAGCCAGAGGCAGACATGCCCAGGAAGCTGACCCCACCCACCCGCCACTGCTCCAGTCATGCAGCCCTGACACCGTTCCCCTAGTTCAAGGCCCACAGAGCCCCCAAAAGGCTCACAAGATGACTGGTAGCACCCAGTTTGGAAAGATGTGAGAACTAGAGTTTTCAGCCTCCCCATGGTCCCCAGCCACCATACTTTGGAGGAAACTCTCTCGGCATGACCGCACCAGTAGCCCACTCCCCACCTCACACCTTAGGAACCAAGCCCCAAGGTGCTGGTGCTTTCAGCATGTGGCCTCCTCTACCCCACCTCATCACTCTTTGCCACAAGGTGCAGCTGCAAGCTGGGTCTTGTACCCCGAGGTGCATTCCGAGACCAACAGATGGTTGGATGAGCGGAGAAGACCCTCGGCAGCGAGCACCACCCCAACCCCGGAGCGGCACCCTTGCCTGGCATCCCGCACCCGCACCTTGGAGCAACGTCGGAAGGTGGCGGTAGCCACATGAGGGGCCTCATCAGCCAGGCCATCCTCCTGGGATGGGAGGGCGAGCATCAGCTCTTCATAGTCGCTGTCCTCGTCCTGGGAACTGGCGCCCGTGGGGCGCAGTAGTAGCAGCAACAGCAGCGGCAGCAGCGACAGCGGCCACGCAGAGCATCGGGTGCCCATCGGAGCTAGGAGAGGTGCGCGGGAAGGACGTGGTCGGGCGGGACTCGAGGAACCAGGCACCGGGGCTGTGCTGTCCCTAAGGTAAGGCGCCAAGCACTGGCCCAGTCCTCCGGTCTCAGACCGCAAGAGAAGCAGAGCCCACCGGCAGCCAGCGCGTCCACGTGGGAGTGGAAGCCTTCTAGGGTGTGGGTGCTGGACTTCTAGGGGCTGGGAGATCACGCCACCCCGAGCCCCATCGGAAGATCCTCTCTGATTAAACATTAACGGGGCCAGAGGATTAAAGGATCGGGTTTCGGCCTCGCCCTCCCCAGACAGCGTCAAATGACGCTCAGAGAGAGGACAAAACCCCAAATCCCAATTGGGCTGCAAGCCCGGCCCGCCACATTCCCCTTTCCCCCCACCCCACCCCAGCCAAGTCAGAGCCATACTGAGCCCACCTCTTTAGTGTTTCCGGGGTCGGCCAACCACCCCCTTACTTCTCCCTCCAACAATATTAACTAACTTCCCCTGGGCTCCCATAACTCCTCACTGCCCAGTAACTTACCTCCACCTGCCTAAACTTTGTGCCCCATTCAGCCTGGACCCCCCTTGGCCCCGCCCCTCTGCTCCCTACGCTCTCCACACCATAGCCCACCTGGACAAAACTGCTTCCTTCGGGTTCCAGGTCCGCTCACCTTGAGGGACTCCACGATTTAAAACTTCAAAGACGCCAGAGACTCAAACTCCATTGTAAGCACAAGCTGGAGGTGGGGATAGGGGTGCGGGCCGGAGTGGGGTGGGAGGTAGGGGGGTGGGAGAATGTTCCAAAGTTAAAGTTTCAGTCTGGTTTGGTTTGGGTTTTGGTTTTGGTTTTTACACACTGTAGCCAAGAACTCAATAAAGCAAGCGTCCAGCACACACCAGGAGTTGCCAAGGGGAGCCTATCCGCGGGCCTCATAGCAGGTGCTGCAGAGGGAGGCACGTGGCCAGGCTCTGCTCAGAAGCAAGATTCCAAGCCACTTCGGGATCCCAGTCTGCACTGCTCAGCAGTCTGAATCGAGGTCCTGGGGGGCCTCACTTTGTCTTTACCTCACAGCAGAGAGCCCACTGGAGTGTATTAAGGAAGACCCATGAGGCAGGCTGGTGTCACTCCTTCCTTCTTTTTCCTTCTCCCACCAAATAACCCACCATCTTGGCAGGAAGAAGAGCTCATTCACACTTACTCAGTGATGGCTGGGGACTCTCTGCCTTGCTTGATGAACCAGGCTTTGGCCAGTGACCTCATCAAGGCTACCTGTAGCAAGAAAGTCCCTAAGCAAGCCTTTTTCATGCTTCCTTTGGAAGGCCAGGCTTCTCACCCTTCAGGCCTACAGCCTGTCGGTCCACAGCCTCGTGCAGTAAGCGCTCTCTGTCTCTGTCTCTCTGTCTCTGTCTCTCGGTCTCTGTCTCTCTGTCTCTGTCTGTCTCTCTGTTTCTCTCTCTCTCTCTCTCTCTCTCTCTCTCTCTCTCTCTCTCTCTCTCTCTCCTCTCTCTCTCCCTCCTCTCTCTCTCTCTCTCTCTCTCTCTCTCTCCTCTGTCCTTCTCTTCCCTCTCCTCTCTCTCTCCTCTCTCTCTCTCTCTCTCTCTCTCTCTCCCCGCCCCCCCCCCCCGTAATAGGAAAGGAAAAGATGTGTGGGTACCCTGGGCTCTGTGGCAGATGGAACCAGAGGAACAGTCACGTCTCATCCCACACCCTCCACTGCATTCTCCGCAGGGGTGGGAGGACACCTAGCTGGGCGCCTGCCAGTTGGCTGGGTTTTCATCAGTCATTAATTACCCCACCACCACCATAAGTTGCCCCAAGCAACTCCTCCCCCTTTTCAGATCCATCCCCTAGCCCCAGCCACTCATCACCAGTGGCCCTAGCCCTAAAATGTATTGGCTGCCAAGTTTACGTAAATCAATGCTTCTCAATCTGTGGGTCACAACACCTTTGGGGGTTGAATGACCCTTTCACAGAGATCGCTTATCAGAGATCCTACATATCAGATATTTATTTGCCTTACAACTCATAGTAGTAGCAAAATTACAGTGTGAAGGAGCAACTCAAATAATCTTATGGTTGGAGGTCACCACAATATGAGGGACTGCATTAAAGACTTGCAACAGAAGGGAAGTTGAGGACCACTGACAAATGTACACTGGGAAGTTCCTCCTGCTCCTCCCCTTCCTCCTCCTCCCCTTCCTCCCCTTCCTCCTCCTCCCCCTCCTCCTCCCCCTCCTCCTCCCCCTCCTCCTTCTCTCCCTCCTCCTCCCAGTTCTCTTCCCCCTCCTCTTCCCCTTCCTCCTCCTCCTCCCCCTCCTCTTCCCCTTCCTCCTCCTCCCCCTCAGCATCTCCCACCACAGTGGTACACTGGATTGGCCAGTGCTGACTCAGTTGACTATGAAAAGGATAGAAGCTGCACTAGAGGCAGATGGAGTGAATGGATGAGGACAAGGAAATTCTCCATAGGGGACCAGAGAAAAAGTTTTATCAACTGCAGGGCAGAGCAAAGCTGTTCACGAGGCTGAGTGGACTCCAGCTGAAGCCCAGGGACAGAGGTCCTTTCCTGTGACAGTCTTCCTGGACGTGGATGTAGCAAGAGATGAGATGATAAGTTGGTATGTCTGACACATCTCAGTCTTGGGCTGCTACCTTTATAGTACCAGATGAGGGGAGTATGTTTGGTAAGCTCACAAGCTTGCTTTGCCTGGTATCTTATGCTGCCCATGTACCCATGTGCTCCTGATCTACTTTAGTAAGTTTGTAGGTGACAGTTTTTACTTTCAGGAATGTTATTCATCAGTCTGAGCCCCGGGATTCCATGCACAAACTAGATACACCCTGTTTCATCATGTGCACTTAAAGTGGAGTCAAATGTGGCTTTTAAAAAATGGGGTCACTCAAGCTGGATCTTATCTGAAAGCCTCATCCCTGAGAACTAGCTTTCATACTACCAGAATATGCCCTGCAGGCATTCAAAGGAGGGAAGCAATCAATAACCCTATTCAACTATGCTGCCCATGGACCACAACAATGACCAGAACAGCATTAAAACCCTCAGAGTAACAATAGCGGCACACGTACCTTGATGGCAACCAACAGCTCTCTAAGTCTGCTTAAGGCCAGAGGATCTCATACCTGGTACTGGAAACCTCATCAACTACCCAGGGCTAGTGAAGTCGTGTATCTTGGAGAAAACCTACAGCCACCACTCTACTAAGCCAGAGTAATCCCTAATTACATTCTAACTATTTCTCCTGTGCCAGAGGTAAGTGTAGCTCTCAGCCCTCGGCAAGGTAACTCCTCTTTGCAACAGACAGAGACCATTACAAAAAAAACCCACAACCAATCAAACTGTGGAGTTTGCGGAATCTGGTCCCAACTGATGCGTTTACAACACAGCTTCTACAGCTAATGGCTCAGGGGGCGTTGCAAAAGAGGGCAGAAAGATTGTAAAAGCCAGAGGTACAGGGAGTTTGCTGTGAGACTGTGTCTCCCAGGAATGTCAGAAGCTACACCCACAATATCTCACCATCACTGCTGCCTAAACATAAGCTGAGCAAGGACAATGACAATAGACATGCCAAAGTGGACAGAGGAAAGCCCATGAGACCTCAACCCTAGATAAAGAACGACAGACAACTAAGGAATGTTGAGAGCAGGAGAAATAGTCTTCATCCAAGATGAGATGTCAACCCTGAAATTGTATATGTACAAATGACATTATACAGACTAAAAAAGTTGTATTTATCTATGTAGAAATGTATGTGTATATACGCATATATTTAACAAAGAAAAAGAGGCCATTCCTGTGCTTTGGGATCAGAGAACAGAAAGTCTTGGTGGTTCTGAAAAAGGGAGAATTGAATAGGCAGGAAACAGCTGGCCAAAGAGACTAACTGTTGGGGAGCAATTATCTACAGGAAACTAACTGTTGAGGAGAGATTGATGAACAGAAGAGAAAAGAAATATTGAGGCGCAGCCATAAATTGTGGTGCAAACTGAAAGGTCATCTAGCCCAGGAGAATTTTATTTTTCTTCTGTTGTTTCTGTTGGGCCAACCCCAGTACTCTCTTTAAAGTGAAGTTCAACTTTTCATTACAGATTACATCATGATTTTTTTTTCATGTTTTACAGTCAATAGAGCATTTAAAAATCAACAGAGCAAGAAAATAATCTAACAAAGAAATACAAACAGTTCTGTATAACCTACAATAAGGTATATAGCAAAAATCGATCACTTTCCAAACAATGGTCAGTATGACCTGATTATTATTTCTTAAACAATACTTGGGAAATTTTAATCATAAATTTCCCTGAGCTAAAGCTATTGTGTTTATATGATTGTCATAGCAACATAGCTTAAAACTAAATGTCCTTAATACAGAAAAAAATTTGACTTACTTCCAGTCCCAAACCAACAGGTGTGCTATCCAAGCCTAGGCTAACTGCCAAGGGGTCCTCTATTGTAAAATATCTATAGAACATGACATTCCAAGGCCACCTTCTATTACTTTCAAAGCAGATTCTAAAGAAACAAGTTTTATTTTTCTACAGCTAACAATATCTAACCAGCTACTATTATATCAAAGTCCTATCTTTCTCTTCCAGCAGTTTCTGCCTGACTTATCACAATAGTTGGAGCCAAGACTCTTTCATTGACTCAGACTTTTGGACAGATGGTTTCCTTAAACATTCTCTGTGGGAAATTTTTTCTAGTGTATTTTTCATTAAGGCTCAACTCAAAGTGAGAAATAGAGAGAAAGGCAGTTTTAGGAGAAAAAGTAAATTCCAAAGTAGTTTTTAGGCAAAATTACACCTGGACCATACATAATATTTAAAGGCAGTGGAGTGGTGATCAGCCAGAGATCTTTGGAACTTTGTCAAGCAAAGCCTCATGTCTGTGTCAGGCCATGAATTTGAAAGAAAGCAAGGGACAATGGTGCAGGAGAGGGATTGACAGGAGGAAAGGGGCGGGGAGAGTGACGTAATTATAATCTCACAATGTAGACAAATTTAATAAAAAAACAAATAAAATGGGGCCACTAGGGCAATGGTCAGCCTGGCAGGCACTGTTTACATAGTACAGGGTAACAGCCGAGTCCCCCCCCCCCACCGTACAATGGGCTTAGTAACTAACAATGGACTCTTCTCTGTGTGTGTGAAGGAGCTGCTGAAGTCTATAAGGAGCTGGGCAAAGCTTTGGCCTCGTTGCTCTGGCATCACTTAGCCCTGCCCCCCATGCTGGAATCTCAGCTCCTTTTATGGACATTTCTAGAATGACTCCACTTTTGAGACAAACTGAGCGCTAATCCTGGGGTAGCGATGCCCGTGTAACATCTCTTTCCCACTGTTGCCTGTTGGAGATTACTCCCTCCATCCTGATCGGTCTCACGGTTCTTTAGCCAGCCTCCTGTCACTGAGCCTGGTGAATGGCCTCTCTCCTCGGCTGTCACATTCAAGGCTATAAGGACAATCCACGCTTCCTTACACGTGTGAAACACCTGTTTCATGAGTTCTTAGAAGTGGAATTGGGAAGAGAAAAGGCACTTGGAGGCTTTCTATTGTTCTCATCCCCACCCTGAAGCAAATAGGCTGGGATCCACCCCAACACACAGAACCTCAAACCTCAGGGGCTAATAGGAATGGGGCTTCCTTCCTCCCACATGAGGTTTTGTTTTTTTTTTTTTTACTCCTCTGTCCACAGAGATGAGCACTCCTCCACAGTGTCCTTAGCCTCGCCTTAAACCAGACTGATGAAGCAACCATGAAGGGCACCTTGCTGGGCACCAAGACAGAGAGAATGTGAACACACCATAGATTCACATTTTCTTCTCCAATCCATGTCACCTGCATGAACACGTGCGTGAATTCGTAAACACACACACACACACACACACACACACACACACACACTGCAGCAGGTAGTTCTTTCTAAAGCATTCCCTCCTCAAAGGAAGCATGAGTTTGTTTGTTTATTTTTTTTAATCAGCAGAACCTATATATTCCTACAGATAAGCGCCTTGGGGACAGGTATATTTCTGAGCACGCCTAGTTCAAGAAGGAAATATGGGGGACTTGGTATAGTGATACACACATATCGTTCCAGCCCTGGAGAGGCAGAGATGAGAGGGTGGTAAATTCAAGGCTAGATTTGAGGTGTTTTCACATTAAGCATGTTAGCGTCCCTTAGTGGCAAGTGTAGAGCTGGAGAGATGGCTCAGCTGACTAGAAATGAAATCTTAGTAACAAATCTCCTTCTGTTTTGTATCTAGTTCAGCCTCTCCATTTTCTTAAATTAGCAGCTCTAATCTGGAATAAGCTGTGACACTGTATATAGATACGATCTGGTGACTTTATTTCTTAGGAACTTATCTCAAGCAAGAAGTAGACAAGGGGCAAATGGTACTAACGATGTAAATTATCATAGTGGAGGTCTGAGGGCCACTGAAGTGCATGGGAGTCCCAGCATGGATCCAGGGGTGCCCTTGCCATCCATTGCTTAACAGATCCAGGGGTGTCCTTGCCATCTGTCGCCTAGGGTGGCGAGTAGGTAGTTCCTAGTCATGAAAGGCAATCCTCGACCCCTAACCTGACTCACGTAAGGACTGCCAGGACAGGACACCAGCATGGTCTGAGTTCCAGTGAAGGTGGCACATGGTGATGGTGAGAGGTGTGTGACGGACCAAGAGATCCTTGTCTCCAAGAAGAGCAAAGAGAAGTAACAGGCTAGAACCCCACAATTTCCTCCAATGGGATCTTCCAGGGTGACTTTCCAATAACCTAAGGACCTCCTCCCAAGAACCCACCTTCCAAGATTCTATCTGTCCCAACAGCACCACCCTAAGAACCAAGCCGTCACTCACAGTGGACCCTGGTGTGACATGCAGCCAATCAAATGATGTACCAAGCAATCACAGAAGTGCATGACGCTTGCCTCTGAGTGTATAGAATAAAGTCAGACCCCAAATTGGCTAGAAGGTTCTTGCTGCCTGTGTCTTGCTTAGGTCTGTCATGTTTGCGGTAGTGAGGTAAACCTGACACTGCTCACTTCGCCTTTCTCCAGAGCATTTCCTTTCCAGGTCCCATGCAACACTCTGGGCTGAGACTTCACCTTAATAGGTGAAGAATCTGAAGGCCGCCATGGCATCACACAGCCTTGAGTCAAGGTGAGCCTGACTCCTTTTCCAGCTGCTTCCTAAGATGCAGAGAGGACATGGCCAGGAGCATGCAGGCTGAGTGTAGCATGGACCAACTGTCGAGGCCAGGACACTTCCTCCAGCTGGTGGGCATAGGGGAGCCCGTGGGTGAGAGAAGGTGCAGTTTTCTCCCCAACTGAACCATCTCCCAAGCTCAACAAAGGTTGCATCGGGACAAGGCAGGGACAAATAGAAATGGCTGCCTGCAAGCCAGTCAGGTAATGTGTCTGTCTTCCCCAGAAACTAAATTTGGTGTGAGCAGGAGCCTTGTCTAAGCTGATGGGTGTCCCAGCACCTGAGCCTGACACGTCTGTCCCTTTAATCACTGACTTAATTGCTGAGCACACATTGCATCTGAATGCTCTTCTGGGTGCTGGGTTGAAGCAATGAGCAAGGGCTTCCGAGTAACATCTGCTCTACACACACACACACATGCACGCACGCACGCACGCACGCACTATGCAGCCCCTACACAGGAGAATGGAACACACCCTGAGCAAGGAAGTCAGGTGCTTAGGGTGCGCGAGATGATGACAAGACTGGAGTGTATGAGGGGAGTGGGAGGACTTGAAAGGGCAGTGAGGAGAGCACCCTAGAGGAAGGGGCTGCAGGGAATGCGCCCTGGGTGCAGCTGTGCTTCCAGATGAGGTGAGCCCAAGATGGGAGAGATTCCACAGGAAGCCAGTGTGGGGTGTGGGGTGCTAGGAGCTGCTGCACCCTCTGGGGGGGTCGCAGGTGGAGACAAGAAAACAGCTGTGAGTGGAGAATAATTTATCTGACCCATTATTAAAGGATTGCGGCTACTTAGAAGACAGGTGGTAGTAGCAGGGCCATGGATGGGACAGAGAGAAGGCAGTCGGAGCCTGTGAGCCGCCCTGCAGTGCTGGCCACCAGGGAGGAGAGAGTGGCTATGAACATGTTTGCACCCTGCATGTTCTTGAAAGCCAACAAGCTCCACATAGGAGAAGAGAACAAGGAAGCAAAAGTGTGTGTGTGTGAGGGGGCGCTATGGGAGCAGTGCTTGGGGGTGGCTACATAGCTAGAAGCATGGTGGTGTTGCTTACAGAGCTGGGGAGAGGAGCTCACTGAGAAAACTGGGGACCTCTGTTTACACCTTTTGACCTCTTGAGCCATTCACTCACCAGATGCCACCAACAGACAGGAAGGTGCTGGGCTGAAAGTATTAGTGCCACTCAGAGATGGCGACCCAGAGCTCACCGAGGGAGCCTACCAGGAGGGGAAGTGGCCCAAGGGCAAAGCCAGTAGTGGACCAAGGACCATTGTAGTAGAAATGCCACCAGAACTGTGGCCAGAAGATGGCGTCTGGCAACCACATAGGTGGCACCACAGGACCGTCACAGGGCCTCAGGGGAGAGCTTCTTCCTGCAGGAGTGGCAAGGCTGCTACAAAGAGGAATGCTGGGGTTCTACTGCACTCAGCTAAATCTCATCCAGATTTCAAAATAGCCATGAAGATGATTCTGGATGTTCTCACCACACAGATGTGACACGTGCTTGAAGCCATCAACATACTAATTACTCAAATCTGAGCATTGCGCAAATGCATCTAAGCATCACACTGTACACACACACACACACACACACACACACACACACACACACACACATCGTTGTGTGGAAATTAAATTTTAAAAATTAAAAATTAAAAAATAATAAATTTTAAATGAACCCCCAAATAGACAGTAGGTGAAGGGTGTATGGGGCCAAGAAAGCTTTTTTTTTTTTTTTTTTTACCCCTCACTGGATGGGAGAGGTGGAACATATGGAGTGGCTGAGATAACTCAGTATCAAAAGGATGTTCTCAGAGCCACTGTTGAGGGCACCTTTTCAACACTGATAGAAGAAGCAGAAGGCCACACGTGGTCCTATGTTGAGGGTGTGGGGGTGGGTGGGTGGAGGTCCTGTATGTATTGTACCTATTTCCTCGCTAACTGGGAAGCAAGGCATTCGCTGCTGGGAAGGATTGGGATGGAATCTTGGAAGCCTCAGAAAGGAGGAGCAGGATCAGCACAGGACAAGACATGTTGTCTGGGGTCACACAGTTTCTTTCTGAGATCCTCCGACCCCATCTCTGTAGTGATATGAGTCATAGTCTGAGCCTCTGAGTTCCTTACGGACTGTGCTGGGATTCACAAGCTTAGACCATCACTTTGGGCATTGTTGCTGTTGCTGTTTTGAAGCAGTCTCCCATTCTGTAGCCCAGGCATGCCTTGAACTCACAGCAATCCTCCTGCCTCAGTTTCTCAGCTTCTAGGCTTCTAGCCACAAGCTAAAATAATGTAAGGGTTTTTTTTTTTTTTTACATTAAAATAAATAGCAGAAAGCTGGGCGTGGTGGCGCATGCCTTTAATCCCAGCACTTGGAAGGCAGAGGCAGGTGGATCGCTGTGAGTTCAAGGCCAGCCTGGTCTACAAAGCGAGTCCAGGACAGCCAAGGCTAACACAGAGAGACCCTGTCTTGAAAAACCAAAAATAAATAAATAAATAAATAAATAGCAGAACCTAGTGACATACACCTACTATTCAAACACTTGGGAGGCAGAGGCAAGAGAGTGAAGACGAGTTCTAGGCCAAGGAACTGAGGGTGTGGGCAGGGGAGGCTCCAGCACTGCTCTGCTGTGATGAACTGCGTGGAGGTAAGGTGTGGAAGGAGGTGAGAGGCAGTGAGCAGAGGCTGTCTGTGATGAATGCTGGCTAGGAGAGCTGCTGAGAAGAGGGTACATGTGGTCAGACTGAAGCAGGGGTGAGAGTTAAAACGGAAGTGCTGGGAAAGACACAGGTACCATAGGACAAGGTCAAAAGTACAAAGGAGGGAGTGGGGGCGGGGCACTGTGTGAGTGGCAGCCAGGCCTCTGAAATAGAAGAGACGGTGAGTCAGTTGAAAAGAGGTCTTCGTGCAGCAGGGGTAGCATGGGGTGGTTCTGGTGAGCTGTTGTGGGTTTGTGGAGGGCAGAGGACAGTGAGAAGAGAGGTGGCCCTAAGGAGCAGTTTCTATGTCTCTGGGAAACACTGGGGAAGAGAAGCTAGGAAGTGGGTTTTTCAGGAGACAAGGCAGTATAGAGCAAGGGGAGATGTGTGGGGAGAGGTCATTGAGGACAAGTGGTTGCTGGTAATGATCCAGGATGTCCAGGACAGATGAAGCTGTGAGGAGGGAGGAAGAGAAAGGCCAAGCTTGCCCCACCTCTCCTAGGATGCTCCAGAGGTCCAGGAGCAGTGACCACAATGGACCAGCCGAGGGCACCCAGTACAATGCGTGAGAAATCTCAGCGGAGCCCAATGCTTGTACAAACGCCTGTTCTGGAGGAGAGCTAGACCCAGCTCTCTCTCCAGACTCCATGGTACTGAGCCCAGCACGAGGAAGGGGCCTTGCAGGGGAGGAGCAGACAGGCCTTGGCCACAGGCGAGGCAGACCCAAGTTTCCATCCCAGCTATCCCAGCTCTACTGTTGACTGCACAGTGTTGCCATGGCACCCACTTGCCTCCTGGAAGCCTATTCCCTCATCAATAAAATGGTGACAAACTCCCATCGTCACCAAGGGGAGGAGAAGCCAGATGAGACAGCAGCTGGGGAAGTGGTTCAGGTTTCACACTGACTGACAGAATTCACATCCATCAGTCAAGCACAGAAAAGGACAGACAGTGTGCGTGTCAGATGGTAGCCTCACCCCACAAACACCCAGCCCTGTCCTCATACTGGGAATTCAACCCCAAGGGCATGAACCTGCATTGGCACCAGATGAGGAAAGGTCTAGGATGAAGGGGAAAATCCCCAGCATCCAGGGCCCCCGGGGCAAGTGACGGTGGTGGGAGAGGAAGGCAGGTGTGAAAGAGAAAAGATTTCGAGCCCTCCAGGCCAAGGTGTGTAATGATGCAGGGAGGCTAGGCAGCTGAACACCCTTCCCCTCCCTTTTCCCCACCTTCACCCCGACCCCACCACTACCCCAGCACCATCCCTCCCTCCCCTCCCCTTCACCCAACCCTCACCCGGACCCCGTCGCTGTCCCAGCACCATCCAAGCATCAGCCAGCCTGCTCTCCGTTGTAGGAAAAGAGAAACCGAGGCTGAGGAGGACTTCTATTGGAGCAAGCCCCCCACTCAGGCTGTAGGACAGAGGGGGAAAGGCCCTGATGTGTGGTGGGGGCAAGAAGCAAGGTCTCAGCCGCAGGGCTTGGACCGGGCCTCAAGAGGCAGAAAGGAGGAGGAAGGACCCAGCTGTTCAAGCTGGACTGCATCACTCTAAGTGGCAAGCTGCGCGGTGGGTGTGTGCTGCGTTGTCACCACCAGATTCAGCCCTGGGATTCTGCTGCCTCCTGTCCCTATGGGCCTGTGTCCCTCACATCCTACAGTGACTCTGGTCATCCATGCCTGTCTGGAGCCCAGCTTCTCCAGGACACCTATCCCAGATGGGCCATACTCCAGACTGGTATCCAGGACAGTAGCCATACAGAGCTCTGGCTTGGCCGTGGCTGCCCCCTGTGTGTCATTGACATCTCCAGCTTCCTATGCTCTTCCCCAGGGTCGCTTTCACAGGGCAACCTGGTTTGTTGTGAGAAGAGCCAACACAGCAGCTCCCTGCGTGCTTGTTGACATCAAACACATAGCTGCCACCACCTGTCAGCCCCACCTTGCAGGCCCCACAGCACCTGGCACGTTGGGCAGCAAAGATGCCAGGGGCCCAGTCTCAGGGAAAAGGCTTCGTGTCCTTGAGGGGTTGGGTGATCATTGCAGGCCCTCAGGGCCTCCCTGTCTCCCTGGAACTGTCTGCCACTGACCTCCCAGGGTTGGGACCACACTACTCTGAGGGCACCCTCAGCCTTAGGGTCACATGCCACATCCAGTGGGCACTTGAATCTGTTCTTCAAGGTGCCAGGAGGTGACTGGATGTGAGGTCCTTCCTGGGAACCTGATATTTTGTTTAGTTAAAAAAAAAATAGAATTAATATTATCTCCTAAATATAAACCCTTTTCTCACACATTTTCTGTTTTTAAAAAAAGTTAGAGGATGTAAACGGGAAGGAAAATCCCACTTAAGTGGAACCCCTTTAAGCTTCTCTATTCACTTCTGCACGCATGGATGTTTATGGGCTCAGACTGTGCACCTGCTGGGATTGCATTTGGCTGCAAGCATAGTGGATTAAAGAAAAAGATAGACTTTTCTCTTTTAGGTGGAGTGCTTAAGGTTGCTAACTAGCCCACTGGCTCAGCAGTGTCACAGCCTGTCTGTGGTTCTCTTGGAATTTTCCTCATGGTTGAAATATCACTGCAGGAGCTCCACCCATTGTATCCATGTTTGAGACCAGCAGAGGCGGTCAGCTCTACACTTCTACTGGGAAGCCAAAGTGTTTTTCAGATCTGACTGCAGCAGGTTGGTTGTTCTTTGGGGCTCGTTTGTTAAAATTTGATCTTGTGGGCATTCCTAGCAGCAAACAGAATTGTCATAAGTGCCTTTGAACCAGTCAGAGTTAATCAACTGCAAATAGAATTGTCATAAGTGCCCTTGAGCCGGTCATAATTAATCAACCATGAGTGGACATGTGACTGCCCCCAAGCAAAACCAAAGAAAGAGAGAAATAACAGTCTCCTGCTGCATGCGTGCTGTTTGATAGCCTGTCCTCTTTTAATTATATACTACCAAATTGTCCCGCATCAAGGAACACACTCAGTCACTCATTTAGCAATGATTTATTGAGAACACAGTGCATTCTGGGACTCTAGCTAGGCATTGTGGGTGTAATAGCAAACATCATGAAGTCCTTTTGTCATGGGGCATAGAGCTCAGTAAAGCAAACAAAAACTACAGGAGAAGTGCATAGAAAGTGTGTAGCTTTGGTTTTACTGTGTAGTACAGAAAAACAGGTCTGGGCTTGATTCAACAACTATGGTCACAACACTGAGTGCAGGATCACTATGTTGAGTGGAGGATCACAACACCGAATAAAAGATCATTGTGTTTTAAGTGGGGGAAGTCACTATGTTGAATAGAGGGTCACTATGTTGAGTGGAGGGTCACTGTGTTGAGTGGAGGGCCACTGTGTTGAGTGGAGGGTCACTGTGTTGAGTGGAGGGTCACTGTGTTGAGTGGAGGGTCACCATGTTGAGTGGAGGGTCACCATGTTGAGTGTAGGGTCACCATGTTGAGTGGAGGGTCACCAGGTTGAGTGGAGGATCATTGTGTTGAGTAGAGGCTCATCTTACTGAAAGGAGCATCATTATGTTGAATTCAGGACATGTCTGCTGAGTGGAAGGTCACCAATTTAAATAGAATGGTGGGTCACTGTGTGGAGTAGATCAACACTGTGTTGAGTTGAGAGTCACTGTGTTGCGTGGACAGTCATCACATTAAATGGACAGTCACCAAATTGAGTGGAGGGTGATAACATTGAGTACCCCAGCTTATTGCTGTGATTTAGATCTTATCATGTTTCAGCTTTATCAGTCACAGTACCTTCTGGAAGTCCACCCTAACACATTGCCTGAGTACCCTAGAATAAAGTTCTGTTCTAAAGTATAGTTCCCAGAAGTGATATTCCTGGATTGGTGGTGGGAGGACTGCTGAGGCTGAAGCTGACATTGACCTCCTCCTCTCAGAACACCCCCCCCTTCCTCTCCAAGACAGAGCCTCCCCAGCCCCCTCCCCCACCCCACCCCACCCCCACTACCCCCACTCCCACCTCATCTTCACCACCACTTTCTGTCTCACTGTTATCCTTACAAAACATTACAGTTACAAGGGCAGCATGATGTCTGCTTGTTTCTGTTTGCATTCTGCTCATGTTCCTGGAGCTGATGGCCTCTCGGCTCCTTTTTTTTTTTTTTTTTTTTTAGGGGTTGGTCGGGTTTTTTTTTTTCTTTAAAATTTATTTATTATGTATACAGCATTTGTCTGCGCACCAGAATAAAGCACTAGATCTTGTTATAGATGGTTGTGAGCCACCATGTGGTTGCTGGGAATTGAACTCATGACCTTTGGCAGAGCAGGAGGTGCCCTTAACCTCTGAGCCATCTCTCCAGCCCCGGCCTCTCGGCTCTTTATGAGAGTTCAGCTCCTGCACGCGCACGCGCACCTCTCTTACACATCTTTCCATGTCCTTGTCAAACTAGCCTTCTGACTTCCCTTGGAATTCCCAAACCTCCCAAATCCAGTCCTGCCTCCCATGCTCCCATCCCCTCCTGCCTGTCCCTAGCCAGGGTTCCCATCTTCCTCAGGGCCCATCTGGGGTGTGAAGGGCGACTCTTCCATAACCTTTGTACAAGCAGGACTCCATCAAGATCCCACCCGGGAACATCATCTACGGAACAGATGTGCGCCTGGCACAGTCCTTGTTCTTTGATCACGCCCGTTGCTCACGCCCTTTGATCCCCCTCTTGCTCACTGTCAGGCAAGTCCTATCCTCTGCCTCTCTAGGCTCATCCCTGAGCTCATCTTATAGTTGTCCCAGGGGAGTCAGGCTCCTCTGATGACAGGCGAGGGCCAGCCACAGCTCTGTTTTCAGTACCTGGCACAGAAGTGGCACCTAGCAGAGGTCTAAGAGCATCTTCATTGATAGAATGCATGCATGTATGAATGAATGAATGGATGAACGAATGAATGAATGATGTCTGTCCATTCCCACCCCCTAGCGGAGTAAGCAGACATCTACAGCATGCTGTTGCCATTTAGCCTCTGGCCTCACTTGCTCTCCTCTTCCCCAGTCTAAGTGCAGACAATGCACAGAAAGCTTGAGAACTTCCACCTTCTATAGGGCACAGTGGAGCTGTCATCTACCTTAGTGCCTTCCTGGGACCCTGAGGTGACTCTGAGTCATTTCTGAACTGTACTCTGCCTGGGTCAGGGCTCTGATGTCTTGGGGAGAAGCATTGAGCTCTGCTGTGCTGGGTGGCTGGGCCTGCAATCAGCAATGAGGCTCTGGGACCGTGGCCCCATGGCCTTCAGGCCTGATCTGGCCCTCAGTGAGGGCTGCCCGTGTAATAACTCCTCATGGGAAGTCAGTGCTGGATACTGACCGCAGGTCACAGGCATCCTTAGGCCACCAGTGTATCTTGGGTCCCTTTGATGCCTGTTAACAATATGGACTCTCAGCCTTGTGTGGTGGTGCACGCCTTTAATCTCAGCACTCAGGAGGCAGAGGTAGGTGGATCACTGTGATTTCAAGGCCAGCCTGGTCTACAAAGTGAGTCTAGGACAGCCCGAGCTGTTACACAAAGAAACCCTGTCTCAAAACACCAAAAAAACAAAATAAAAACCAACAACAACAATATGGACCCTCAGCATTCCTTCCTCATGCTAGTCCCCTGCTCATGAGTGTGATCGGGTCTCCCTAGCTGTTAAAACCAAATCTGTCTCTGTGTTGGAATTTAAGGAGTCCAAGACCACTGCAGCCTCTCTCGCTGACCTTGACTCCCACCATTTCAAGTATGCCAGGTTCCTCCAGTTTGGGGGACACCCTTCCTGGAGTTAGCATCTATCGTGCCTTCTCTAAGGTCCCGTCTCTTCCCTTTTTTTCTGTCTCGGTTCCAGCTTGGGGCCCTTAATAATCTGATTAAACAAAACAAAGCAAATCATGGAGGCATCCGTTCATTCCTCCAAAGTCTCCATCTTGCTCATTCAAAGAGAAGATGGGGAGGGTGGTGGCTCTACCTCACCAGGTCCATCCCCTGAGTTTGGAAATCTGGTGGCAGAGTCTGAGTGCCAGCCCTGCGCCTACACATTGACTCCTGGCATGGAGGTTCTGTGCACAGTCTGCTCGTTTCTGCAGATGACGAGAACAGTGGTGGGCATGGTCAATGGAGGGCTCGTTGGCACCATGCCCATGCCACCACGCCACGTGCAACGCCGTAACTAATCACCACGGTGTGCCTCTGATGTCTGTGTTTCTGCCTCTGCTTTATAGATGAGGACAGTTAAGTCCAGAAAGATGAAATGTCTCAGCCATAGACAGAGCTGGCCGGACGGAAGCCCAGCCCCATATTCAGGGCTGATACTCTATAGCTGGCCCTCTGCCCCCGGCTGGGAATCACTGCACCTGTACCCAGAGCCTGCAGAGTGGGCACCTGGCTCCCTGCAGCTCTGCTCTGTCCCACGTAACTGCCGTTGCTGCTTAATTTCCTAAGCAAAAAGTGTAGAAAGGCCCCCAAAGACTTCCCACCTTAGGAGCCGAAATTGGCAATCACCCAACTATCCTAGGGATGAGGGGCAGAAAACAGAGCCATGCACTGCTGAAAGGAGCCCGAGGACAGAGAGGGAAGAAGATGGGTTCTGCTCTGGTGGGAGGCTCTGGTTCAGAGCCAAGCCTTGAGGGCTGGAAGAGAAGAGTACCCAGGAGCAGGTGTGCCGAAGCCTAGGATGGCACGAAGGTAGGTCTGCCGTGCTAGGCATGCATGACATAGCGGGTGACTCGGCTGCAAAGGGCAGTAGAGGCCAGATGATGAAGTGCTGTGGAGCCAGGCTAAGCAATCCGACCTTTAACGGAATGCAATAGGGCATCAGGGAATGTGTGGGGGCAAGGGTGTGTCTCCCCCATCTCAGCAGTTAGTGGGTTGGAGGAGGGGGTGTATATTCCATGTTCCATGTGGCCTGACTGGCTGGTGCGCCTGGGGCTACAGGCACCTCCAGGACTTGAAGGTCTTTTTTTCTTTTTCCTGTCAAATTTTTACATTTACTGTGTACAATATTTAAAGAAGAGGAATATGAGAAGATCAGCAGAAATGGAGAAAGAGAGTTTATCCAATTGCCAAAACATAAGTTTACCTAGTAATATCAAGTACTCTGGAGGCATACATTTATCATGATGAGTTTCCTGAGTAGTCAGACCCAGGAACCCTCTGGGATATCAGGGGTGTGTGTGTGTGTGTGTGTGAGAGAGAGAGAGAGAGAGAGAGAGAGAGAGAGAGAGAGAGAGAGAGAGAGAGAGAGAGAGACCGAGAGAGAGGAGAGAGACGACGACAGACAGAGAGAGAGACAGACAGACAAGAGACAGAAGAGAGAGAGAGAGAGGAGAAGAGAGAGAGAGAGAGAGACAGAGAGAGAGAGAGAGAGACAGAGAGACAGAGAGAGAGAGAGAGAGAGAGAGAGAGAGAGAGAGAGACAGAGAGAGAGAGAGAGAGAGAGAGAGAGAGAGAGAGAGAGAGAGAGAGAGAGAGTTTTCCTCATCCTGGAAGAGTTATCTCCATCTAAATCATCTCTCAAGAAATTAAGTTAGGAGTTATGATAACTCTTTTGAGATAAAGTCATCATCAGTTTGGTATTTGCAAAAGGAATAATCACAGACATATTGTAAAGACTTCCGGGACCTGAAGGTCTTACAGCTTTATTTCCTTAACTCTGCTTAGCTTTCCTCTGGAAAAGTGGACAAACGATTCAACGTCTTTGAGCCTCAGTTTCCTGTCAAATGGGGACAGCACAGCCCTGCAGCCTGTGAGAGGGAGAGGAAATCAGGTAGCCAAGCAGGGCAGATGTCTTATTAAATCTTACGATTGTGTGGACCAGATGGCTCCAGCGGCCACTCAAAGGACTTGCACTGGGGTCCCAGCTCAGCCCTTCCAACTCAATCCCTCAATACTGGTAGGAGGCCTGGGAAGGACACATGGACTCCCAGTGTCGCTATAGAGCAGGGCCACAGTGCAGCGTGTTATCTGTAAGGCACAGACCTCCTGCCCTCCCACTCCCTATTTCTGGCTCCTGGGAGGCTACAGCAACCTCCCCAGCACTGTGCTCCCTTCTCCCTCAGGGGATGAAATGCTTAGCTCCATGCCACTTGCCGCTGGCATGCCTCTGTCACACATAACCAAGCTTCAGCCTTGTGGGAGTTTTTGCACGCTCTCCCTGCTGAGTCCTTTCCTGTTGCCTTGTGAGACGGAGCTGATGCCACTTTGCTAATGAAGACACAGATGCAGAGAAGGGGAGCGGGCACCTGACACCACTTGAATACCTGTGTTGTGCCCCTGGATACTGTACCCATTTCTCCATCTTACCCACAGTGCCAACAACAGGGATTACCGCCACAGAGGATCAGAGACAGACAGCACCTTCTTCAAGTGTGCACAGCAAAGAACTGGCAGCGGATGGGTGTGAACACAGGTCTGTTTGTACTTCAGAGTCTGAGATTTAGGACATTTGCCATGTGTGGTCAACAGACTGCCTCCTCCCAGGGCTCTTTTGAGGACCAGCTGAGATACAGGCTTTGAGTGTGAGGAAGGACAGGGAATGGAAGTGCAATCTTGTCTCCTTCCACCTTCATGTGGAGAGAAGGGACAGACACACAGGGAGGACTGAAGGGTGGTCAGGTCACAAGCTCTTAGCAGGCCAGTGCTCAGGGCCTCCAGGACAACTGTCTGCCCTTGCCATCCCTCCACATGGACTTTCCCCCTAAGGTGGAAACTCCCACAGTCAGGCATGGAGAGCAAATGCCTGGGCTTTCTGCCCTGGCATGCAAACACTAGAATCCAGGGTGTGACACCCACCAGGGTCCCCAAAATCCTTCTGGCCACTCTAGGCCACCATGAGCACCTTGCCTCGCCACACCCCATCCCATCAGCTGTCTAGAGGGACATCCAGATGTGCGGGTATACCCCAACACTGACTCAGGGAGGCAGTGGAATGGTAAATCTGAAACAGCACCTGCAGCGAACATCCAGAGAGCCAGGGAAGGCTAGAGAGGGAGGAAGTGCACCACGGCCCTTGCTACCCAAGTTCACAACCCTTCCTCACCATCAAAATCCACAGTGCCCTCTCCTCCACTGATACCTGCCAGTCACTTATGGGCTCTGGAGGTGGACACGGAGCAGGAAGGGCCAAGAGGGAACAGCAAAAGCAGTCTAGACTATGCACAGGCAAGTGAGCAGATGCCACACTGCCACCTGCCCTCCCCCAACCACCTCTCACCACTGCTGTCCTCTCACCATTGTATAGCTTTGATAAGGCTTCCTGCTCCCCACTCCCACCCCCAGAGAAGGGTCATAGAAATCGGCCTGCTTCTTGCCACTGCCTGATCTGAAGTAAAACTTGCTCCCTTGTCAGCTGCCTGACAGATGCCCCGATCCCCCAAGGGCATCCTTTCATATCGAACTTGGTGCCCCAGCTTGCTCCCCACCCATGCCATCAGCTGCCTTTGAATGGGTGACCACACTCCTCAGCAGAAACATTAATGTAAGCGGGCTCATCCCAGGCAGCTCAGGAACATGGTCCTCTCACTGCACCCCTGTGAGGTGTGCCACACAGGTGGGGGAGCCACCTGAGGGCCCCTCCAGCTACAGGACGGAGGGAGCTAACTTTCCTTTTCCCCATGGCTGGCAGCTAGAAGCTCTTGGTATCTATCTGAGGCCTCTGCTGTGTGATTCTGGGCATGGCGGCCATAGCCGTCCCACATGGCCACACTGCTGTGTGTGTCAGCTGTTCCCTTCTTAGAGGGGCCCCTCGGTGCCAGCCAGGCATGAAGTCTCATTTTATTCTACCCGGAGGGGAATGGGAAGTTTCACCTTAAAGAATTTGCAGCCAAATAAAGGTGACCTTTCAATGTTGAAAATGGTTTTTTATTTTGGCCCTTGGCGCTGGCTCTGCTTGACGTCTGATGTGGGGTCACAGGCGTCCCTCCCTGGGCCAACATGGGCTGGGGCATGAGCAGGAGACACCTGGTCTGTGATGCACCAGCAAAGAGGAGGTGCCTGGTGATGGCATCTTCACTGAAGAGGTAGAAATGCCCCAGAAGGGCAGAGGGTAGTGGTGTGTCCTTCTCACTCACTCCACACTAGCACTAATTCCCTCCCTTGGCCGGGACCCCTGACCCTGTCCCAGCAGCTCTACGTGTGTGGACCTGACTGGACGATGCAGCAGCACCCTCCTCCCCATGGCTCCCTCTGTCCTGGGCTGAGAGCAAGATTGGCAGATGGGGGTGGGGGTGGGGGACTCTGCTAATCCAGTTTCTGTTCTGTGTTCCGTCCCCCACTTACAGCACAGCAAGCTCACAAGATTGTGAGTTCTTTGGTGGTGGGGGGAGGTGGTCAAGGACCAGTGTCTCTTTTCCCAGCTGAGTTCCTGGAGTATAGCAGATGCTCAGTACATGCCAAGGGCATCAAGGGGAATTAATCCAGCAGCTGGATTTTTGTCTACTCTAAGCCAGGACAGGTGTGTTCTGTGAACCGCTGCTGTCACCTGTCTAGAAGCCATTTTGAAAAGCAAGTGCCTGAGACTGAGTCCATACTTGTCAAAATCGGGGAGAGGGACATCATCTGCAAAGGTTCCCAGATCTTCCGAGATCTGCACATGCACAGGGTCCCCTAGCAACTATGGTGAATGAGACTGAGATGTTGTCCCAGGGCAGTGGCAGGCAGCAGGCCACAGAAACCGATGCACAAGCCGCAGAGAGAACATTCTCTTTTGGGAGTCGGGACACCAGGGAAGCTGGCAGAAACAAAGTCGTCACTCAGGCAGAGGTATAGCAATGAGTGTGAATTCACTCGGCACGTAGGGCCATGGAAGAAGACAACTCGAGCAAGGGCGTGGGCTAGGGGCAATTGCAGGAACAGGAGAGACCAGAGATCTGTCCAGAGGTCATGTCAGGTCAGCAGAGGTCAGCTATAGAGGGTCACAGAACTCAGAGCAGGAAACCACCGGGGAGACTGAGACAGGGGACCGCGTGAGCTCTGAGTGGGGTGAGTCAAACTACCCACCAGAGGACAAAAACCTCAGTGGACATGGGACCTTGAACGGCCTCCATGAAGGAGTTGGGCAGGGGCCTGGGGAGCACCACAAAACGGCCCAATCAGAGGCCAGCATTGGGAGAAAGAAAGGACTTCTGAGGGTCTGGCTGTAACACAGCACCTCAGAAAGCCCCACTCTACCTGCAGGTTAGCAGAGCAAGCTACAACCAGAAGCGTGTGCCTCACTGGAAGGGTGACTGCTGCTCCCCACCACCCCATGTGTGGTTCTTTTCAGTTCCCAAGATGCTTCAGCTCACTGCCTCACTTGACCCTCCGTAGAAGCTCGTCTGGGAGGTGGGAAAACTGAGACTTTGTGGGGTCACATGAAGAGAGCAGTGCTGTCGGGCTAGACCCAGGATACAGTTTTATCTCAGCCCTGGGCATCAGGCTCGAAGCCTAACTCTTTGTCAGGGAGGGGGTCGCCAGGGCTGTCTGGCAGCCCATAATACAGGTCTTCCTCCTCCTGCTCCGGTTCCTCTGCACCTGTGTGGACAGTCTCCTTCTCCTTCATCCTCAGGGACCGCCGCTGCTTGCTGGGCAGAGCTGCCCCCCGCATCTGCCTCTCCAGGACCATGTCCTCTGATGCGGGGGGGTCATCAATCAGAGCAAAGTCACTGAAGCGATCCAATGGACCCTTGCTGGCCCAGGGCACCTCCGGGTGTGCCTCATCCCTGTCGGGTGGGGATGGGTGAGGGCTGCTGCCTTCACTGGAGCCCATGTCCAGGTCATCTTGGAATGAGGCCAAGGGTGCAGAGCCTTGGGAACACACTGGAGGGCTGCAGAGGCAAAGACCATGGGTGAAGGGTAGGCCCTGAGTCACGTTCTCTGGGTCCAGTTCTCAGCCACTAACTGCAGTAAGCTCATATCTCTGAGGCTCCTTTTCCTTTCTTGGAAATTGGGAGTTGGGGGGGGGGCAATGTGAACCCTCTCTCGTGTGGCTGTTTCTGAGATCTATAGCAGGTGAAATGTTCAGAGCACTTCACACAAGTGCCTGGCACAGAGTGTGTGCTCAAGGAACAGGGCTATAATTAAAAAAGAAAGAAAGAAAAGCCAAGTAGCACATTCACAACTGCAGGCATTCAGGATTCTGTGGCCCCTCGTGGTCCATTTCACACTGCAGGCTCCGGTGCCACCTCCTTCTTTTTGCCTCCCCCATTGGACAGGGAACTCCAGGAGACTGGAGAGCCGTCAAGGCCTGAGAAGGAGGTGCTGTCTAGCAATGATGGAACACGTGGCTGCGTGGGGCCAACAGAGATTGGACTCGAAAATAAACAGGAACTGGGCCGTGGCAGGGACAAACTTGCCCTAGCCACCAATCAGGTCAACAGCCCAGCCGTGATTGAAATCCTCCTGCTGCTCACAAACATTTGGAAACAGAAGAATTATGTGCTGGCCACTTAAAGCAGTGTTCCTATGTCGTGGAAATGGCCCTACCCATCAAAGAAGCTGCTCAGGAAAGTCCAAAACCTGCCACGCTTAGACAGCCAAGGAGCCAAGATTAGCAGGGAGGTCCACCGGAGCCCCAGCCCAGCATCACTTGTCTGTGACCCTCCGCTGCCTGCTCCTCACCCCCAAGTGTCCCTGCCACTCTTTCAGCACACTTCCTGCCCTTCACCCTAGAACTGAGCAGCACTCCCACTCCTAGGCCACCCACTCACCTGCTGTGAGTACGGGATCTTTCTCCCTCGTTGTCATCCAAGCCTCTGTGGACGACCACCGCAGCCTCCATCCAGGTCGGAGCAGTACGAGGCTCTCCTTCTCCGCCACTGCTGGTTCCTGTTTTCAGATCAGGAGCCAGCAGGGGCCTGGGGTCCTCACTGTAGCCCATGACCTTCATTTGGATGTGAGTGAAGTCTGGAAGGCTCTGGTCATAGGCAGCTTCTTCCCACAGCCTGACATAGGGAAGTTGAGGGCTGCATCCAAAAAACAACGGGAGAGGACGTGAGTTTCCTCACCAAGGACCCATCTCTGTCACAGGGGCCCACAGATTTCACAAGAGACATTTCAGAGGCGTCACTGTACCCACGCCACAGATGACAAGGCCGAGGCCCAACTAAACGAGTAAATTAAATGGCGGACCACTGGCCTGACCCCAAGTCAACATCACGTAATGTCCCCACAGGTATCCACAGCGTGTGATGGCAAGACGGAGATGACTCGGCATGCAGGCTTGCTGCAGACCCCTCAAGGCGTCAGACCAACCACCATTCTGTGTTCACAGCTCTGTGTTGAGCAGAACAAGACACAGTAATGTAGACCCCTTACCTTCAAGGCTGGGAAGTGATAGCCTCAACACTCCCTGCAACTCCAGGGGTGCTGTGAGGAAACTGAGGCACAGCAACTGAAACTGGCTCATACATGGAGTGACACAGACCCTGCTTGGGTGGATCGGGGCCACAGTGATCTATTCCCTGCCACTGTACTTCAGAGTCTGGGCCCTTGTCCAAGGTCACATGACTGGGAGGTGACAAGATAAAGGATGGAGACCCGGCTAGCCTGAGCTAGGTTATGGGCCCTGAGATAGAGTTTGGGGTGGTCCCACCCACCAGGGTGTGTCCACTGTTTCTCACTGGGACACTTCTCCCTGTGTGTCAAGAGTGGAAAATGCCAGCAATACAAAACTGCCCCAAACAAAGCAGAGTGGCCCTGAGCTCCCATAGTTCCAGGACTGATAGCCTGGCCTTTGAAGCTTAAGAGTCACAGGTCAAGGGATTAGCCCAAGCCAAAGGGTTCTCAGCTGGGCCCCAAGGCAAAAGCAGGGTTTGACACCTCCAGGGGGGAAACAGGCTATGGCCAAGTTAGGCCAGGATTCACCCCTGTCTCCCTCACTGACTTCCCGCAAGATCTGGGCTTTGTGCTTCTCGGTTTCTACATCTATAAAACAGCAATGACGACGTTAATGCATAAAACGGAGAATGTGAAACTATCTGTGGTTTCTAAGAGTGTGTCCTCAGAAGACGGGAGGCAAAGAGGACGCTGGATGGGACCAGACAGGGACACGGACACCAGAGCCAGCCATCCTGGTCCTCCCCGCTCTCACCTCTTCCTTTGCTCCCCTCCTCCCCATGTTTGACAGGAGGCTGGGCTGAGGGCCCATCCCCCCTCCCCTGCCCCCTCCCCCCCTCCTCCCCGCACTTACCTCTTTACCTCTGAAAGCCCGCTCTCCAGCAGGCTCAGGGCCTTTGGGGACAAGTCAGAGTCTGCAGGCACAAAGGTGATCTGGAAGGAGAGAGGATATCACCTCTGCAGTTGACCGGGACTGGAGCTAGCTATCCCCCACACATCTTGGCAGCTGGTCCCAGAGCTTCTGAAACCTTGTATGCACATTGTAGGGGAGCAGGAAG
Source organism: Acomys russatus (assembly GCF_903995435.1). Classification (NCBI taxonomy): domain Eukaryota; kingdom Metazoa; phylum Chordata; class Mammalia; order Rodentia; family Muridae; genus Acomys; species Acomys russatus. Next base: position 4,978,862 of record NC_067165.1, read on the forward strand.
ATCTGGAGGGGCCTCTACTTGATGTCAGAGCTCCTGTTCGTTGTTCAACCCCAGTGGGTAGACAGATATCCAGGCTCCTGTCTGCTCCATGTCCTCTCTTCACTAGACTATCCCCAGAGAACCTCCTGTGTTGCAGGAATTGTTCTGGGCACTGGGGGGCAGCAGTGAGTAACAAAGATGCCCCCACAGGAGGCCCATCATTTCCAAGAGGTCTCTGCAAATGGTGTGTGAGTGGAAAGCCAGTAACTGACCTGCCCTTCACAGGGCACAGCTGTGGTGGGGAGGCAGAGGCACAGATGGCTGTGGGTATGCTCACAAAGTTCCATCCCCGAACTTTCTAGATCAAGCAGCCTAGCTTCAGAGGTGGCCACTGGGGTAGGAAAGTAAGGCAAGGAGGAAGGAGCCCTGTGAGGCAGAAAGAACCCTGCCTGCCTTTGGGGTCCTGGAGACGGGTATCTCTTCATTACCAGGCCCTTGCTGTGGATCCCGGGAGCCATCCATCCTTCCAGAGACTCTTTGGACTCTTGTGGATTATGAGAGAAGCCTCCAAGAGACCCCAGCCCCTCTGTGCTCAGAGAAGCACTGTGGCCACAACCAGATGGGTGACAGAAAACAAAACACTCAGGACAAATACAATAGCATGCCAGGCAGCCTTTGGAAGGAAGCTCTGATGCACATCACAGCAAAGATGAACACTGAAGACATGGCGCTGACTGAAATGTTCCAGATTAGGGTGGGGCGGAGACAAACACTGTAAGATTCCACTTCCTTGTGTACCAAGTTGCGGAAGCCGGAAAGGCAGAAAGTAGGCTGGTGGGTCCCCAAGACTAACGAGAGTGGTGATGGGACACTATTGGATGGTGGGTGTAGAGCTTCTATTTCTCATTTTGGAAAGAGTTCTGGAAATGGATTGACCACAGTGCAGATGTACCTGATGCCTCAGACTGCATGCTCACCCACAGTTAAAGAAGTGCATCCTGTGCTTATATATCTTATGGGGCTTTTAATGCTTTGTGCCTCAGAGGAGCTGTGAGGACTCCCTGAGACAATACACAGGACTCTCCCAACATGCTGCCTGCCTGGACTCACAGCTTCTCAGTAAATTTCAAACTGGCCCCCACTGAAGACCAAGCCACTGGGCTCACGCAAGTCTGGACATTTTCCACGCAACATCCAAGGAGGCCTTGATGAACTGCTCCAGATTCATAAACAGCAATCTTTGTCTCTCCCCACAGAGTTCAGTGAGGGAGGCATTATCCGCAGCAGCAAGGCTTCATGATATGGGAAGAAGGGGATGATGGGTAGGGGAGCGCTTATACTCCTGAGGAAACACCCTCCCAGTGTCTAAGAATCTTACATCTGTACTGAGGATGCTCTCTGGTCAGCTGGTTCCATACATTTTTTTAGGATTTCCCTCTTTTCCTTCACTATCTCATGGCCCAGATACCATCACCATCATCACCACTGCCGCCACCGTTCCCATCTTCATCGCTACCATCATCACCGTTGCTATCATCATCATCACCATCAATTGCTGCCGCAACCATTACTATCATCACCATCGCTATCACCATCATCATCACTGCCGTCATCACCATCACTATCCTCATGCCACCCCCCCACCATTCCCACTTGCGTCATCACCATCATCACCATCACTATGTCGTCATCATCATCATTACTGCCATCATCACCATTGCTATGTCGTCATCATCACCATTACTGTCATCATCACCATTGCTATGTCGTCATCATCATCATTACTGTCATCATCACCATCACTGTCGTCATCATCACCATTACTGTCATCATCACCATTGCTATGTCGTCATCATCATCATTACTGTCATCATCACCATTGCTATGTCGTCATCATCACCATTACCGTCATCATCACCATTGCTATGTCGTCATCATCACCATTACTGTCATCATCACCATTGCTATGTCATCATCATCATCATTACTGTCATCATCACCATCACTGTCGTCATCATCACCATTACTGTCATCATCACCATTGCTATGTCGTCATCATCATCATTACTGTCATCATCACCATTGCTATGTCGTCATCATCACCATTACCGTCATCATCACCATTGCTATGTCGTCATCATCACCATTACTGTCATCATCACCATTGCTATGTCGTCATCATCATCATTACTGTCATCATCACCATCGCTGTCGTCATCATCTCCATTACTGTCATCATCACTATTGCCATCACAATCGTCACCATCACCACCAATCGCTGTCACAACCATTACCTCTGTCACCACTGCCATTATCATCATCTCATCGTCACTGTCACCATGGTCACTGCCATCACCACCACTTCAATCGTGACCACCATCACTGGCATGAGAAGGATGGGGAAGACAGAGAGGAAGCAGCATTTAGAGCACAGATTCTTTTTCTAGAGAAAGAGAAAGGGCGTGCAGAATTGATGATGGGTCGGGGGATCAGACCTGGAAAGCTCCAGAACTTCAGGCTAAAGATTTTAACCTTTATCTGCAACCACGGGCGTTCTAGAGAAACTTTTAGCAGCAAATACCCACTGGATTTGAGTTCAGGCTGAACACTGGCCAGTTCCTAGAGGGAGGAAGCATGGAGAGGGAAACCCACAAAGACGACAGGTCCTTCAACCACCAGGTCCTGGTTTCGAGCTCCAGCCCAGCAAACAAAAGTAAGGAGCAGAGGATGTGCAGCTAAGGCTCAGCTCGCCACACCTTTTCCCTCACTCTCCTGCTCCACCTCAACTTTCAGGCTCAACATTGTCATTAACAGCCCCCACGCCCCACCCCCCACCCCCCATCCCCACCCCCACCCTGCCTGTGCACTAGATTTATCCTGGCTCAGTTCTCCATCTTAACCCATGCCTGAGGCCCAGGTGAGTACCAGATCTAACCAGGTTTATATTCAAAACCTAACAGAGTGGCTATGGGGAAGAGTGGGAGCACTTTCTCCCTCCTGTTCCACCTGTGACAGCTCTCCCCGCCCACCCCTGACCTTCCAGTGCTAGCAACACCATCTGAAGAACACGGCCTGCTTCATACAGGCATGATGCCAGGACCCCTCCCGTCCCCACATCACCCTTTGCTTCCTTGCACTTGGCCATGCAGGGCATGGGACAGGGGGCTCTACCAAGGTCACAGACTTGGCACAGGACACATGGACTTGAATTGGGGTCTGAGGGACACTAGGAGGTGAGGGTTTTCCCCAGCCATACCATCTCCCCACCCAAGAGCACGTGAGCCTTCAACAGTTACTCATTAATATTGAGCCCTATTCCACCCACCCACCCACCCCCAGCTATCCTGCATTTATTCAGTCCTTCCACCGGATGCCCCTTAGAAAGGATGCTGCCTTTTCAACACCCCCCACCACCAGGTGGTGACGTGGTGGCTCTGGCCTCAAGGCCCACTTCTCCCAGTGACCTCTGCTCAGGACATTGAGCACACAGCGGAGAGTTGACTGTAAACTGCTTTGTAAATGCCTCCAAACCAGTTTGAACTGCCCAAGCTCCAGATATAAGAGACAGCCCTGAGCTGGCCATGGAGTGGGCAGGGCTGGGAGAGGCTAGGACCTAGCCCCAATTCTTAGAACTCTGTCTAGGTATGGGACACCTCAAAGTGGGGAGGGGTAGAGGAGGCTGGGAGGATAGGGCTGTTAGTATCAAGGCTCAGTGACACCCTAGGTGTCTGTCCCCCCTTTCCCATGCCATCCTCCTGACTCACATTGTACAGTTGAGGAAACTGAGGCTTGGACAACAAAGTGGCTCAGTCACCCAGGCACTTAGAGACAGAACACAAGTTCAACCCCTTCTGCTCTCCCTATATCTCTGAGTCTGTCTCTAACTAGCTGTGTGACATTGTGACACTCACTCTACCTCTCTGGGCACTGAAGGCTTACAACACCTGATATGGTCACTCTTCAGGACTGTGTAAGGATCAAGAAGAGCAACAGCAGCAGCAGCAGCTGACACAACACTACAACACAACACTACAGTTGCAAATATGCCTTTTCCCCCCTCTTCCACACGTCATACCTGGGTTACCACAGGGCTCTGCAAAGCCAAGATCAGGGAGCCATTTTGCAGATGAAAGTACTGTGCCTCAAAAAGACGCAGCCCATCAGAGCTCTCAGAAGCTGGAGACATGGGACAGAGCACCCGGGGTGGAGTGAGTGCCCGGGATGGAGCATCCAGGGTTCACTGCTGCTCTTTAGAGCAAACCCCACCCTGAGGCCTGCGCCTTTTGCTTTCAGGGTCTGCAAGATGAGGGAACTGCAGAAAACACAGGGCACTTGGGAACAGGGTTGGGGTGAGCTGTGGATTCAGGCTTGGCAGGTAGTAAGTAAATGCTGGCCAACTTGTCATCAAACACAGGGACCGAGGGTAGGTCACACTGTGTCCCCAAGGTGGCTGGATGGCAGGGGCCTGCCGAACAGCCACAGTGAGAGATGGGTGGAAAAACAAAAGCACTCCCCCGAGCAGAGCAGAGAGAATATGGGGGTCCCTATGGAAAGAACACAGCAGTTGGAGGCCAGGAGCTGGTGCCAGAGACTGTGAGAGCCACCTGTCCTCCTGAGCCCCTTCCCTGCCCCCCTACCTTAGGGTAGCATTGGCACATGCTCCAGATGACGCCCCCGATCACCATGATGCTGCCCATGGCGTAGAAGGTGCCGTAGACCTGGGGTCGATCGTGGCTCATTAGGAACGTGCCAAGGGATAGCAGGAAAAGACCCAGCACGATGAAGCCAATTCGGAAGGTCTTCTCATCCGCCATGGTGGCTGACCAGCGCCCCGGCAGAGAACTGTCCACAATCCTACTCAAAGGCTGAGCAGGCTCTCAGGGACAGACAGCATACGCTGGGTGACTGAGAACCAAGGCAAAATGCACAAAGCAAGGAACGGTAGCCACAGGTCCAGGTCCCAGCCCTGGGCCCAGCTGTTCTGCAGGGCAGGTGACACACTTCAGTGGGCCCCGGTGCCCAGCCATCTACCTTCCCTCCTGCCACTCTCCTTCCCTCTGGGCCCAGATGTTTGGAGCTGGTGAATCTGGGGAGGGCTGGGGGAGGTCACAAGGGCTGGGCCAACCGTGGTTTTGACATCACCTCATTTGCCTACTGTGGAAGTGAGCCCAGACAGGCTTTGCACCTCCCAGCTCTGGCAGGCAGGGGTGGGGCCACGGAGGCTTCCAGAACCCACAGTCTGACAGTTTAGACACCTAAAGACACCTCCTCAAGGACACTTGATCATCTGGGCTCAACACAGATGTCCGTGCCAACCAAATGGCCATCCTCTTAGATACATCTCCGTACAGTTCAGTTAAGGAGACGGGTGTCACACTGCCATTTCACAAAGGAGGATGCAGGTATAGACAAGTAATCTGCCAAAGTCACAGATAGTGAGTGACAGAGCTGCTGGAATAGAGCCCAGAGACTATGTGTCACACTAGCATGACCTAGTCAACCACAGCATAGGGGAAAACAGGGCCAGGCTCCTGCAATAAAGCCATAGTGGTCTTGGATTTCTCTCCAGCTGTGCGGTTCTCCAGCTGTGTGGTGCACGGCCCTGCTCTCACTTTACTCATCTATAAAGGGGGTGGGAAGGGGGGAGAGATAGCAGCCAGAAGGAGAGCTGGCTCCAGGCCTTAGCTGACACACCCCTTTCGTACTCCATGTACCGCCTAGCCCTGCTTGTCATGGGGGCTGGAGTAACCGGAGCCCCTGCAGATATGGCTGGCTGGCTGGCTGGCTGACATCTACTTTACCCGTTCCTGGTCCCCAACCTCAAAATCCATCTTTGCCCTAAAAATAACAGCCTAGGAGAGGGCATCTAGTTCTAAAATGGCTGGTGGGGAAATTCTGATTTTCTTCCGTTACTGCCACTGCAGAGACCCAGAGCCACCACAGGCATCCAGAGCGTGGCAGCAGGAGTTCTTGCGAGTGACCTATGCAACAGCAAGGGCTCTCAATGAGCTCCCTGCATCCCTGGATCCAGGGACTTTCCTTTAAGGGATGTGCATGTCCCCTGTGCCCACACTGTGCTCACCCATGCACCTCACCTAGCACACCTGCCCATGGGGTCCCTTCCCAGTGAGCCTTCTGCCCTCTCTGTCACCCACCATTGCTGTTCCTCATCTCTGTTCAGCTGCACTTCACAGTTTGTAGGGTGTCCCAGGAGCTGAGAACAGGCGCCCTGAGAAAACTGCCCAGATGCCAAGCTTCTGGTCACCTCCAGTCTGATCCCTAGGGTGAACTTAAGGCAATGAATTTGAGTTTTGTCACCTGTGGGTTGCAAGTAGCAGTTAATCCACCTCCCAGTCTGGTACAGAAAGTGAAATAGCGGAGGGAAAGCCATTTGAAATTGTGACTGGCCAGGGGCCTCTAGAGAGATATTAAGAATCATATAAAGAGACTTGGAGACAAGAGAGGCCATGAGTAAGGAGCAACCTAGCTTGTACTCATCCTAAAACAAGGACAGAGGCCCTGACAGTCCTAGATATGCTCCAGGGAACCAGGGCTGTAGCATACAAAGGGGACCAAATCTCTGCCACATCCACAAAGGCTTCTTGGGCCCCCTGGTGGCTTTGTAGTGTGTCAGCATGGCACTGTCGCATCCTGTGGGTGCTGCCTCTGTGTATACTTAGCCCCAGGAACTCGTGGAGGAGTTGTCACACCTACTTCCCAAATAAGAAAACCAAGCCTGAGGAGTGACAGATCTGTCAAGATTGTCCAAAATGCTCCAGAGCCCAGGTGTACAGATCTCGCCTTTGGCCATTCTGAAGAGGTCTGGACATTCTCCTCCCTGCTGCTGATCTTTTCTTTCTTCGCCACAACCCAGTCTCTCTCTCTCTCTCTCTCTCTCTCTCTCTCTCTCTCTCTCTCTCTCTCTCTCTCTCTCTCTCTCTCTCTCTCTCCTTCCCTCCCTCCTTTTCTCAAAGAACCGTCTCCCAAAGCAATGATAGCAACAAGGAGTAAAAAAGTCTGAGATAACTCAGTGCTGGCTAAATGTGTCACTCGGGAGGCAGAGGCAGGCAGATCACTGTGAGTTCGAGGCCAGCCTGGTCTACAAAGTGAGTCCAGGACAGGCAAGGTTACACAGAGAAACCCTGTCTCGAAAAACAAAACAAAAACAAACAAGCAAACAAATTAAATGGCCACAGGGTGGGCTCCTCTCCCAGAACTAGCTGGGGTAACATAAACTAGACTCCATAGGAAAGAGAGGGAGAGAAGGAGAAGGAAAAAAGAAAAAGAAATGTCAAAGTTAGGTAGGAAGGGATGAAAAAGTGGAAATGGTGCTTATGGGAGGAGTTGGGGAAGGGAGGGTGAATATATTCAAAGTACACCGTGGAAAATCCCCCAAAGGATCAATACAAATATTTTGTAAAAGAATTAAATGTCCAGTGCTGTTGTTCTCCTGGGTAGAGGCAGTGCCAAGGTGCCAGTGGCCAGTGGCTAGTGGCAGTGCTGTACCAGTAGATGGATGTGTCTCTCACATCCATGATGCAGATTCTCTTTGTGGTGGACCCTGGACCAGTCAGTGTGCTGAGGGGGAGTGTGTGGAGTGCTTGGCCCTAAGTGCTTGTGTTTGTCCCATCCCTCCCGTGGGGCTCAAGGACATTTGTACAGAGATGGGCAAGGGGACTGTGGGAGCCGAAGGTCATAGATGACGTGGAGTGGGGTCCAAGGTTTTCTGCTGGGCAGTTGCACACATGAGCTGGTGGCAGTTGGGGTAGCACTCATAGGGTCTGCACTGTCTCTCGCCAGGCAGGGTCCCTACATGGAGTGGGGAGAGCGAGTGTGCGTTTGGCCACTGGCTAAGGAGCTGCCTGCTGGCATCCAGTGGCTGCTGGGAGGACAGTGAGTCTGAGTCTGCTCTCTTTGGTGGATGAAGCACACTTAGGGTAGGCCCCACTGCCTAACTCCCAGAGGTTAGGCTGGGGACTGGACTCTATGAGGAAAGGAAACCGGGAGATGGCCTTCGCGTTGAGTGGATGGGGAGGAAGTGGTAGAGTGGTGGATGTGGGAGAGGTTGTGTGTGTGTGATCAGGGTGCAGAGTGTGAAGTTCTCAAAGAATTTATGAAAATGTTAATTTAAAAAGGCCAAAAAGGAATGAAATGGGAGTAAGATTTTGCTAGAGGCAGTTCCTGCTTTCACAAGCCTGAGTCCACTCTGGCTTTGACTTTCTTCCTAGCACCAAAGGGAGGCGCTTCAAGGGCGGTCCAGGAGTCAGTGGTCTTCCAGGAGAGGGCGTATTAAATGCCGTCTTCTCGAAGGCATGTCCAACTTGTGGCCAATAACTACAGATGCAGCCTAACACGAAATTGTAAATTTACTTGAAACACGAGATTCCCCGCCCACCCCACCCCCCACTGCGTGCTTTGAAACAAAACCAAAACTCAATTGTCTCATTCTCTGCATGAACTTTGTGAATGACAGCATTGTGTTGCTCAACTCAAAACGTTGACCATGCCTGAAGGAACTGAGGTTCCTAAGAGTAAGTTGCCCAACAAGATACCCAAGGCTAGAAAGGACACGGCGGGCACAGGCAAAACTCTAAGACTGTAAAGGCAAGACTCAACCTGAGGAGCCACAGCCTGTCAGTAACAGAGCTCAGATGCTAGCCGGGTTCCGGAAACCTGTCTCTGCTTAGGCTCCTACCATACAGGGTACTGTGAGGGCTGACAAATACAGCTTCAGGGATGGGATGCTCAGTGGCATCCAGAAGGCGTGATGAAGATTAATCTGCATGAGACAGCCAGCCCGTGGAACACACTGCCAGTGTCAGCTGTCTTCCAGATCCTTCTCAGACCACTGCCACCGCCTCTTCTCTCGCCAGATCCTGTTACCTCTGCCTTCCATTGACAATCCAACCACTCCTGGCCCTCTCCCGTCCTCTCCCTGTCACTGGTCTCTGCTTCCACCCTTGACCACTAAAGTCTCTTTCTAGCCCAAACAGACATAGCTCGTGTCACTACTCTGCTCAGGTCTCTGGGATGGCAACCTGTCTTCTCAGAGTGAAAGCCTTGAGGTGACTCACAAGTCCATGTACTGTCTGTTTATCACCCTTCTGGGTCATCACTCACCTAAGGTCACTCTGGCTCCACACTAGTCCTGGAATGTGAAGACACCTTGGGGCCTTTGCATCTGCTGTTCCTTCTGCCTGGAACGAACTTCCTCCGGATATCTGGATGGCTGTCCCCTTGCTCGACCTTCAATCTCATGCTCACTTTAGTAGGATCTTCCCAGCATTCCCTAGGTTGCAGGAACCCTTGACTTCCCTAATTTCTTGTACTCCACGGCATTAACCACCATCTATCACACTATTCAAATTATCTATTTTGTCTCTTGTCTGTCTCTCCAACTAGAACCCAAACTACAGTGGCCGGTGGGGGTGACTGTGTTTTGTTCACTTCTGTGTTCCCTGGGTCTGGAACAGGGAAGACGCTGGATGGCATTTGAGAGGGAGGGAGAGCTGGCATGTAAGGACTGGAGCCGAGGGAGGCCATGGATGTAAGGGCAGGAAATGTCTGGGGTGACATTTTGCGGAAGCCAGCAGAAAGAAATCTCTGAAGTCTCAGCAGCGGGCCAGGGGGTTGGGGGTGAGGTGGGGATCACACTTTGCTTCTTGAAAGCCAGATTAAAGGTGGACAGGGGCAGGGGTGGTCAGGGGTCACCAAGAGACACACACTTGCAGGGATCCTGGAGAAGGTATGGAGAGTCACTAAGGTCCCTGACCTCTGGGTGCCAGGGGGCCAATGAAGGTGAGTTCGTGTGTACGTGTGTTGCCTCCAATCAAGCTCAGAAGGGCAATGGCGGTACAGCCTGGGCCCATGCAGGCTGCCTTGGGTTCCTCAGCCACGCCCTACAGCTCAGCAGCAGGAGACAGCACCCTGCCTTGGTGAGGTTGCCATAGCTTTGGCTCATGTTCAGGCTGATGACCTTGAGCAAGTCACTGTCCCTTCCTGAGGCAGATGAATAGATATGGAGGGAGGCAGAAAAGCCCTTTTGTGGCCGGCTAGCCCTCCCTCCCTCCCTCCCTCCCTGCCTGCCTTCAGCTGCTGCCGAGATAGAACCTGTTCACACCAGCCACTCACTAACGATATGCCCTGTGGTAAACATCTCACGTGGGAAAACCCTTAAGAATTGCTGAGGATCTGCTCTAGGCCCAGCCTAAGTCACCGCTGGAGTGGGGAGATGCAGCTTCTCCAGACTCCTTTGTGGCCTAGGGTAGCCTCTGGGAAGAGGGGGTATAACAGGAGGGCAGAGGGGAGGAGCCAGAACCTCTAAAGGGAGGACAGGATAGGGTGTGCCTGGGCTCAGGGTTTGGCTGGAAGCAAAGAGCAAGGGGCAGGGAGTAAGAGGTGGGAGCCTGAAGGATAAGATTACTAAGCAGAACAGGCCTTCCTCAGCCCAGACTGTGCAAGGACTTTTGCCTTTCAGAGTGAGCTGGGGGCCAGGCTTCACTGGAGTTGGCACTGAGAGGTTCTCAGTGGCAGGAAACAGGCCGAGTGACAATACAGCCGGCCACAGTGGTCCAGCATAGATGGGGAGCCTGCATCCCAACTGTGCTCTGAGAAGCTTGCACAGGCTGGTTCCCCACCTGGGGACACCCCCACCTGTAATAATAAGGGGTGCCACAGGTGAGGAGGTGACAAGGGCAGAGACCTGACCTAGCACCAGCCGGCCCTTGGGCCTGCCACCTTAGCCCGCCTTTGAGCTCCTGCTGCTATGGGAGAGATCACTTGGTCCCCCTGAGTGAGAATGAGACTTGCCTGGGGGGTGGGGGATGGCGAGTGGGCATGATGTAAGACTATATATGCCTCCCTCACTCCGGTGCTGTGTCCCTAACATTTAAGCGTGAGCAATACAGCCTGATTTAAAATGCGTTTTTATTTGCCAGCTTGTGATCTGTAGCTCAAGTTGATGGGGGTGAGAGTTGGGGCAAGGGTGAGCTAGGAATTAGCAGCTGGGAAATACAGAACTGGACCAGCTGGAGGCCTGGTGGAGTGGACAGAGACATCGTGGACAGGATGCAGCTGGAGAGAAAGTTGCTCCTAGTGCCACGTCTGGAGAGGCAGGGACAGAAGTGAGGTCCTGTCACAGGATGTTGAGTGGGCACCTAGTAAAGGAAATTCACCTCCATCACCTCTGAGACTTGCAGCAGGGTTGAGGGCCTCTAACCTAGGGCTGTGCCCTGAGCTCTGTATGCTGCTCAATACTCACTGCTGTCACCCCATGGGTCCTCCCACTCAGCTCGCTGAGGCAGGGACTGGTGAGGCTATAAAGTGCCCATTCCACCTTACAAATGAGGAAACTGAGGCAAAGAAAAGAAGATGTTGTCACAGTGGCACAGGGTGGCTTGGGAGGCTGAGATTAGGGTCTGTGTCCTCCTGGCCACAAACCGGATGTGTAAGTGTGGACCACATCTAAGTTCGACTCTGGCCATGTTTTCACCAAGCACAATCTCCTAGTTGTCATCTGCTGATCCCAGCACACCAGCTTGTAGGTCCTGTTCCAGTTGAGCCCCTGATAATGGCCTCCCCAATACTCCATGGGAAGAAGGAACCATAGGAACCAGCCACGCACAGTATGATGAGACGTTATAGAGCGGGGCTTATGAGAAGCCAACCAATGTGGTGGCAGTCTCTTCCACGGCAGTCGACGTATAACCCGGCACCCAGCAGCAGAGCGCTGGTTGGATGCCTGCTGTGAACCCAGCACTGGAGGAGGCCCTGAGCGAAGCTCTCTCGGATTAGGGTCCACGACCTGCTGGAGACTTGTAACTCCCCTGCAACCTGAGCCCAACTTGGGCTGGACCAGGAGGAGCCCCCTGAGCGAGCATGGTACTCTCGTAGCTGGGTGGGGCTGAGAGGGATGGTGACCCCAGCAGGGCATCCCCTGGGGCTTGGCACTGAAGGTCTTCTTCTTCTTCAGGCTGCACGGGGGATGGCAGGGGACCCTCAGCCAGCGGGCAGTGCAGAGCCTCCTCGTAAGTAGGGACGGCAGCCTCCTTGGGAGGCCTATGGGAACAGGAAAGAGGCTGTTAGCAGGACCAGCTCAAACCTCTCTCTGCATGGCCGTGAGCACGTGGCCCCTTAGGAAGCTTGCAGAAGCGGCCTGCCAACATCAGCTCTCCTTTCTCCTTGTACTAATGCCTCCCTTCCCATACCCTTCGCTGCCACCACTCCCCGCTTTGACACACTTCCATGGGACATTTTCCGTCCCCACTTCTTGTTCTTTACCCAGCTTCCACACTGCTCTTGGCTGTCACTGAACAGACCCTCTGTGGTTGTCGCTTAGGGCAGAGGTTGACTTGAGTGTCTAAACACTGAGAGCAGATGCTTGCGGGGGGGGGGGTGTTTGTTGGGGACAGACTGATGGTCCATGAACATAAGATTCCCGGCTGACTGAAATACCATCTATAAAGTTACAGTTGTGATGTTGAAGGCAGAATGTGAGGGAGGCCTCAGTTTACCTGCCCATCTGGATGCTTGAGTCACGACGCGGTCAGTTTACAGGGCGTTGCTTCTTCTCCTTGTATGCCTCCCGGGAGAGAGGTCACTACTTACTGAGTCCATCTTTTGCTCCACACTGCTGTCCATCCCTGCCTCACTAGCCCACCCTTCACAGCTAAGCAACCGAGCTACCTAAAGGGGTGTGAGGCGAAGAGTGGGTCCTCAGAGTGCCCTCACCCCAAATCAGGCTTTGCAAACCACGTTCCAAGGACAGCTGTCCCACATGACCGGCATGTGCCCTCTCCACAGGGTTAGTGCCCTTTCCCTGTCCCAGGCACCTGAGCTGGCTGCCACCCTCACAGAGGCCACCAGGAGGCAGGCTCACCCTCCTGGTCACAGAGCAAGCCTTCCAGGCTCTGGGTTTGAGCTAAGCATGGGTGGACCCATGCTGCTGCTGAGAACCAATCACTGCTCATCTTCCTCTGAGCTCCCAGCAGGCTTTGCAAGGAAGGGCAATGCTCCTGCCCTACATCATAGATGCAGAAAAAGGATGAACAGCCCTGAGGGGAATGAGGATAACAGGTCTCCCAGGGCCTCTTCTCTCATCACCTCCCAGCCATGCCCTGTTCTCCTTAGACTATCTGAGCTGGTTCTGGGTCTGCTTGGGGCCATCCCAGCAGGTGGTACCCAGCAGGCCTAGGCTCAGGTACCGCAGGAGCTCAGCCCATAGCAGGAAGCTTGCTGAGAGAGCAGGTGTGCAGCTTCCCTTTAGGTAGCTCCTGTCACCTCAGTAGCCTGCTGGATCATCCAACTGAACTGTCCAAGGTCATAGTCCGGAATACCAGACTGCAGAGAACGTGGGTCTTGGCAAGGCCCTGTCCTAGTGTGCAAGAGACTCCTGGTACATTCTGGACACAGAGCTCTGTGGTTGTGGAGAGTAGTCACGTACAGAGACCAAGACAGGCTCCATGCTGGCCCTGTTGGCTTTCTGTTGAGAGAGCAAACCTAGTAGGGCAGGGATAAGCCCCACCCACCTCACAGAGGGGTGAGTGAAGACCACTTGAGCTTAGCGTACAGCCCTCTTCTGTAAAGGCAGAGCTCATGCTTACCTTAGACTGCACACCTCCCCCAAGCCAACCACACCCTCCTTTATTTTGGCTTGTTTTGGTTTTTCCGAGACAGGGTTTCTCTGTGTAGCCTTGCCTGTCCCAGACTCACTTTGTAGACCAGGCTGGCCTCGAACTCACAGCGACCCACCTGCCTCTGCCTCCCAAGAGCAGGGATTAAAGGCAAGCACCACCACCACCTGGTTTACACACTCTTTTGTAAAACCCGCCTAATCCCCACATCTGCCCCTCTGAGTAGCCAAGTCTGCGATGAAGAACTGCAGAGGAGGAAGCTAAGGGTGCAGGTCTGTGCCTTACACATTCGCCACAGTGATCTCACAGGAGCCCAGGGGAGAGAGAGGAGTGATGGTTGATCTTCAATGCCAACTTAGCAAGATCTAGAATTACCTAGGGGACAAACCTCCAAGTTCGGGAAAGTGTCTAAACTAAGTTAGTTAAGGCGGGAAGACCCCAACTGTGAGGGTCTCACCCCCTGGCCTGAATGGAAAGACCCAAGTGAACTGAGCAGTGGCTCTCATCTCTCTGCTGCCTGAATACAGCCACAGCATGACCAGCTGTCTCAGGCGCCTGTCACCCTCCCTTCCCCTCCAAACTGTGAGCCTGAGTAAACCCTTTCCGGAATTTCTGTTTTTCAGCCATTTTGTCATGGCAGTGAGGACCTGATACAGAAGACCCCGCCTTTCTTCCTGCCTCAACTGACAGATAAGGCATCAGGCGTGACTTGGAAAATCCAGGGACATTTGCAGACACTCAGCATCTAACAGAAAGGGCAGCGATAGAAAGTTGGCCTTCAGAGCAGGCCTGGCGCTGTCTGCTGGGGCTCACGGAAGGACACCAGGGGCTCCTTCGGGCCTGACAGTTGCCAGGTGAGCTACTAAAGTGGGGTCTTGTCTTGGACCCACCGCATGGTAGGTGCTTAGTTGCAGGCACGAAGGCGTGACATGGAATGCCCAAGCCGACAGATGACAAGCCCGTTTCCAGCCACAACCAGGCAACCTAGGCTGTGAGGTGCCTCCCATGGGGACAGGACAGATCAGATAGGCAGATGGCTTCCTCCATACCCAGCCACGCCAGTTTTTGAATCTGTTTGTTTTGTTCTGTTTGTTTTTTGGGTTGTTTTGTTTTGTTTTGTTTTTGCGGGGGCGGGGTTGGTTGGTTTGTTTTTTTGTTTTTTGTTTTTTAGTTTTTTGGGTTTTGTTTTGTTTTGTTTTATTTTGTTTTGTTTTGTTTTTTGGTTTTTTGAGATAGAGTTTCTCTGTGTAGCCTTGGCTGACCTGGACTCGCTTTGTATACCAGGCTGGCCTCGAACTCACAGCCATCCACCTGCTTCTGGCTCCCGAGTGCTGGGATTAAAAGTGTGTGCCACCACACCCGGCCAGTTTCTGAATCTGAAACTTGGGTCTCAGAGCTGGAAGGGCTCCCTTCCTGCTTCCTGGCTGGGTGGGGCGGGTACCCTGCCTAACTGGCTGAGTAGCCTACCTACCCCACAGCTGTGGCCCTGTTGAGGCAACACTGCTGTGTGTACAGACAACAGCAACACCTCTGCGCTCAGACCAGGCTGGGCAGGACAACACTGGCCTGGCTGTCAGAGTCCAACTCATTTTTATGAGCAGGTAGATCACTCTCTCTGAGACAAGTGTCTCATCTGAGAAGAGCAAAGTTTGATTGGATAAGGTGCCCTTTCCTCTGATGGTCCTTAAAACCAAGGTCCAACTCTGCTGGCCTGGAACTCAATTGTTTTACCTCAGCCCTTCTAAGTGCTGGATTACAGGTGTGTCCCACCATGTCCCTCTTGGGGACTGGCTATTGGCCTAAGCACTATCTGTTGAATGTTATATCTGGCCTCATGGAGTCCAGGGCTGATAGCAAGACACTCCAGAAGACACTGTCTACCTACAGAGGAAAGAAAGGCATCCAGGTAGGAAGATCTCCAGTCGGTTCACAGGAGCATGGGTTAGCCCCTACTGAGATGACACCAGTGCTTATAGAGCAGTGTTGGGGAGGGCCACACCACAATCCTTTCAGACTGCAGGCTCTCACCACTGTGAGCTGCACCTATCAGAAAAGGCCTTACTTGTCCACAAACAGCCACAGTGGATTCCAGTGGCCTAGAGGTACAAGCACACACAGGGCAGGATTCAGACCCACAGGACGCTTTGTTGAATAAACAAGCACCCACTGAGAACATGCATGACCTAGCTTCCTTACAGGGCAAATCTGGTCCCCAGACATAAGACACAAATGTGTGCATACAACATGCATAGACCACAGTGCACCGATGGGGATCAGATTCCAAGATCCAAAAAGACGTGCTGAAAAGCTGGGGGTGGTGACGCATGCCTGGAATCCCAGCCCTTTGGACGGCATGATCACACATTTCAGGCCAGATTGGTTTACAAAGACTTTGTCTTTTTTAAAAAAGAGAAGGAAGCTGGGTGTGGTGGCACACGCCTGTAACCCCGGCACTTGGGAGGCAGAGGCAGGTGGATCTCTTTGAGTTCAAGGCCAACCTGGTCTACAAAGCAAGTCCAGGACAGCCAAGGCTACACAGAGAAACTCTGTCTCAAGAGAAATAAACAAGGGGGGGGGAGTAAGAAAGGAAAAAAATGTCCCAAAGGCTAGGCACATCAACAGTGGCGGGCGGGGGCTGGCTGGGGGGAACAGAACAAAACAAAAACAGGTTGGAAACTGTTTTGATATAACTGTTGGCTTCCGCTTTCACCCAACCCCACCACCACCACATACAGCCACCCAACCCCCCACCTCACCCCACCTCCACCCACCTTTGTAGGTGAGGAAAAGTTGCCACTTCCAACCCACCTACTGTGTGCTGGGCACTGGCCTGAGCTGCACCCTCACATCAGCTCCCTCATTGTCTCCTGTGTCTCCTGAGGCAGGGAGCTATGGAGAGCACTGGTTCCCAGCAAAGTGGCTGGGGGTTGGGGCCCAATTCGGACACATAGCTGGATATCCTTGGGCAAGTTAGTTATGGTCTCTGTGCCCGGTTTCCTCCTCCACAAACGGAGACATCCTGGCTGCATCACCAGGAATATGGAAAAGGCACACAGTGCAGTGCCTGGCCCTGGCCAGTGCCCTCTTGTGTCTCAGGGACCCTTCCTATGCTGGGTTCTTGACTCCTGGCCGCTGCTTCCTCCTGTAAGACTTCTCAGATTTCTCCTCGTCTCCATAGGAATCTCATGAGAATTTGCTGAGCAAATACTGGGTAGTGTGGCTCTGGTAGATCACCCAAGGTCCCCACCCTCACCACTGACCTGCAGCTTTCCTTCACAGAGGACTCCACAGTGAGATGGTACAGGTCTCTGGACAGTCGGTACAGGTCCCCCTGGCTTGACCCTTTTGTGCTTTCCTGGATGGACCAAAGCAGGCCAAAGAACAGGAGCAGGCCACCCGTGCCACAGCAGAGGAAGCTGACAGACTTGAGCCAAGTCAGGGGCATCTCGGGCAACGGCTGTTCCACCGTCGGGGCCAGTGAGCCAGGCTGGACCGCTGCATCCCCTTCACTCCACCATGCAAAGCAGAGTGTCCCAACCACCAGGACCACGGTGCCACCGACTGTCATGCAGTAACGCACAGTGGCAGCCCCTCGGCCTCGGATGACGGTCTGCACACAGAAGAAGAGGTAATCTGCAGGACTGGACCAGCAAATCATACCAAGACCTCAGAGAAGTCTTCTGCCTTATGTTTCTGTTTCCTTACCTGTGCCATAAAGATGATGCCCGTGCAGGCTACTTTGATGGTCACAGAAAAGCTGTTTCAGGTTCCTAGCACCACACCTGAGGTACAGTATGAGCTTTAGAATAGAATAGTAAATATGCCACATTCATTCTGGGCCTTTCCAGAGGCCTCAGAATGGCCCTTTGGGGAAATGGTGTCTATGGAGCAGATTAGAGCCTGCTGGCTGTGCTCTGTCTCTGCTCCCCTAGCCACCACCTCATAGGGTCCATCTCTTGCCTCCATTTAACTGGAGATAAAGGGGCATGGGGACCAGGACAAGTGTGAATGACAGCACTTGAAAGGTGAGGTTGAATGTGGTGCCACAGAACAGGATTTTCCAGGACATCCACACAGCCTTGCTTACCACTGTCACAGCACTGAAAGAGCCTCCAATCCCAACCCTAACAAACCAATGCCTGAACTATGTCATGTCCACTAGATGAAATAATATAAACTGATTTAAAAAGTTGAGTTCAGGGCTGGAGAGATGGCTCAAAGGTTAAGAGCACTGGCTGTTCTTCCAGACAACCTGGGTTCAATTCCCAGCACACACATGGCAAATCACAGCTGTCTCTAACTCTAGTTCCAGGGGATCTGACGCCCTCTTCTGGCCTCCATAAGGACTGCGTGCACATAGTGCACATACATACATGCAGACAGAATACATACCCCTTTTCTTTTTTCTTTTCTTTTTTTAAGACAGGGTTTCTCTGTGTGGCCCTGGCTGTCTTGAAGCTCACGCTGTAGACCAAGCTCGCCTTGAACTCATAAATATCCTCCTTCCTCTGCCTCCCAGGTGCTGGGATTAAGGGCGTGTGCCACCACCTCCCATCATACCCACACATTTTAAAGAAGTTTTCTTTGAAGTTGAGCTCAGCATGAGTGTTTTCCAGAAGGCAGGGGGGCACTCACAAGTTTTGCTCTTTTGAACTCAGATGACTCACGGGAAGAGGGAGGGCTTAGCAAAAAAAATGTCACAGGAGAAAACTACAGGAAGCAAGCCTGGCCCCAGATCCTCCAGATCGGAAGAGGCTGGCACTGGTCCCCGAAGTTCACCTCTAAGCCACTGCCCCTACTGATCCCTCTGTGTGGTGGCTTCCCATTACTTCCCAGCAAAGCTCAGCTTGGCCCTTGCTTAGGAAACTTCTGAGGAATGCTGGACCTTCTAGGAGCACAGCACTCACCCCTTAGGGTTGTCCACACCTTGGCTTGTCCTCTAATGAAGCCAGAGTTCCCTGGACAACTGAGCCACCAGCTACATGTAGAGATGCTATGGAACACAGTTCTTTATTGGGAATCAGCACTTGGGAAAGCTCGTCCTTCCAATCAGGGCAAGGTCATGGAAGGTGACAGGCTCATTCCAAACAAGGCTGGAATAACCACCAGCTTGGAGAAAACACCCCATGAGTCAGCAGGGGGAAATCCGGGGCCTGAAGACTCAGTGACAGACACCTCTACCTCCAACATAACCAAGGCAGGTAGACGGGGCAGGGGAAATGAGCATCCTACAACTGAGGAGACACAGTCCAACCTGGGGAAGGTCCTCACCCAAAGCCAAGCCCAGCTGAGCTCCACATAGCTGATGAGCCCACACCTGGCGCTGGCTGGTTCTCAGCGAGTCCTGACCCTGGACCCCTCCACTCACATCTCAGAGAAGCCACCATCAGGCACTTCACTACCCCCTTACAAGGGTGTCCCTGGAGGCCCTGTTCCTTGAGAAGGGAGCAAGGAAGGGGCTCCCTTCCATTCGGGGTATGACTTCCAACTGTGTGTGTGTTGGCGGTGGGGGTGTAGACAGGAAGCTCTCCAGCCCCAGAGAAGTTCCACTCCATCCTGGTGCTCAGTCAGGGCCTGCCAGCCTTCCCTTGTCCCTACCCCCACTTTAATTTGAGCCCCCCGGGGCTTTCTCCTAGACCTGAGTAGGTCACCCTTTCACCCCTGTTCAAAAAGGAGACCACTGTCACTCCTCCCTGTGATTAGCCCACCTCCCTCCAGCCAGGGGAGGCTTTTCCTACCAGGAGGCTTTGTCCATAGCACCCTCCTTGTGGCCAGACTGTTAACTCTGGGACCTTGATTGAGCAGGCTCCTCACACCCACATCTTTGAGTTCCCATCCTGGCTTTCAAGGATAAGAGGCTACGGAGTTGAGTTAAGTAGACTGTGCCCAAAGCCTGAGTTCACAGAGCTGGGCAGAAGGGTGGCCCTCCTCAGACACTACCAAGTTATCTAAGTGTCTCCTCTCCCTCACATTGGGAGAGAAGTGAACCAGGAGAGCATTTACTGTCTTGCCCCAGCTGTCCACCACAAGGGGTTCAGTTCAAATCCGCGAGGAGAAAGCCCTGTGGCCATCAGAAGAGGAAGAAGGGAGCTGTCCACCCACACCCAGAGATGGGGAGAGACCTGCCGTGTCCCCGCTCCTGCCCCCACACGGCACCATAACATCACTGTCGGCACTTGTTTTCTGTAATGAAGTAACCATCTGTGCGAGAAGAGCCCACCTACGCCCAGCTGAGTGCATGGTGTCGGGTCAGTCAGTTCTGCATGGTCCAGATTAAAAGATGGGTCACACCCTTAGCAGAAGCTGAGGTGCTAACGATGGAGAGACAGGATATTCACACCCACCTCGTGTGCAGCCATCAGGCTGGTCCAGCAACAGGGGCGGTCCAGGAGAGAGCCCAGCACATTAGAAGGCGTGGTGGCTGAGCTCTGCAGACAGCCAGCATCTGGGGAGACTCAGGTAGCTGTCCCCAGCTGCACCCTTGGCACTTCACTGGCTCCTTGAGGTCCCTGTTTGGGTCCCCAAGTGAGGTTGAGGCCAGCCCACACAAACAACTGGTCCTTCCCTCTCTGTCACCTGGCCCAGCATCTGGGGATCCCCCTGGGAAATCACCTACCCACTGTCTCGTAGTCCTTGGATCCTCAGTCACTACCTTAAGAACTTCACCTCTTCCTTGTAGGTTTCAGGTGCCCAGCCAGTTCCCAACAGGCCCCGCCCAACCTTAAAGGGATAGTCTCCAGAGAGGATGGGGAGGCAATTTCCCAGAGAGGTGGAAAATTGCACAGATGAAACTTGGGCCTGGAAACTCATTTCTCAGAGACATTCAGGGGAGTGGGCTGTGGCAGACCTGACCTGAACAAGGACCCCTCACACCTGTTCCACAGGAAAGATAAACTGAGGTTCAAGGAGGGAAGGCCACTTATCCAACTGTGGCCCAGCATCCTATGTTGACAGGAACAGCTTTATCACAGGGGCCAGAGAACAGCCTCCCCAACTGTCCCCTACTCTCTCCACATCCCTGCGCAACATTGTCAGTCAGAGCACCAGCTTGAAGTGCTCCTTCCCTGGTGGCTGGGGGGTGGGGGAGGGGCGTGGGCATGGCTGCCTTCTGAGAGAGGTAGGCCAGGTGCTGGAGTGCCAACTTCCCTGCCTCCTCCTGCATCACCGCTGAAAGCCTTAAGTCACTTAGGGTAAGTGCCTGCTGTTTTTTATAAACAGGTGGTTCAGGAGCCCGGAAGAAGGGTTAGCTCAGTCTGTGCTCCATGTCTGTGGTGAGGACACATCTTTGAAACGTGGCAGCGAGCCACTCACACTGCAGAAGGAGCCGTTTGCGCGAAGCTGGACCAAGTCACAGGGAACTTGTGTCTGAAGAAAAGATTGCACTCAGAGCGCCTTTGTCCTTGGAGCACCAAATCCTCTCCCTGCGTATTGTTGGTTCTCTTCCTCTCTGTGTGTGGTCCCCATTTTGCATAAATGTCCCCATTTTACAACGGAAGACATGTCTGTATAAGGCTAAGAAGCTGAGTTGCTGAACAGAAACAGGGATCTCTGACTTCACCATATCCCATCAAGACAGCCTGCCAGGGACGAAAGGCTCCCAGCAGCCCCTTGGTGCTGTGCCCGGAGGGAGACGTGGGTGGGAGATAGGAGGCCTTGACACTTTTGGCTTCTTTCATTTTAGCTGTGCAGGCATCCATACAGGGTGTGTCCCTTCCCTGTCTGTTATCCCCAGGTGAGTCACTGCATGGTAAGGCTGAGGTCCAGCCTGGCCCCTGTTTGAACCTGATTCTCTGCATAGAAAGCCAAGGCCAGAGGTGGAAAGGCGTGGCTCCTGGCTCCAGCCATTGCAGGGTAGAGGGCTCTGGCCATGTCCTTGGTAACATGGAGTTCCAGGGCAGCTACTGGGGTTTAACGAGACTTTCCTTTCCCTGCAAGGAGCTGGCCTGTATACACTCTTGCATTACACAGTGGCTCTATGCATGACTCCCACAATCCGGGGAGACCTCCCCAAGGGCAGGGGCCAGGTGCCACAAGATTCAGCCGGACACCCTGCCCCAGGGACTCCAGGGGCCTGGGACTAAGTACATTTGGAATACAAGGAGCTGGGACAGTCCTGTCTCCGTCTGCTTCCTTCCTACCCCTTTCAGAAGCAGGGATAGCCTCAGCCAGTCATGACGCTCAGGCATGGTGCTGAGTCCACCTGCGCATCCTCTTTGAACAATTAGCCCCAGACTCTCCTGGAAGCAGGAGGTTGCCTTGGAGGAGACCACTGGTCAGCAGCTTCTGCATCAAGGGCGTTGGGAAGGGGCAACACTTGCGCTTACCAGGAACATGTGCTTCCTTTTGTTATTTCTGCTAATCGCAGAGGAGGCTCGGGGGAGAAGCACTTGGCCCGAGGTTAGTGAGGAACAGAAGGAGGAGGGGCTAAAATCCACCTCCTTTGGGTCTTCCAGACTTTTCCATCTTTCCTACATTGCCTTCTCCTTCAGCCATAGTCTCAACTGCTGCTCCTGCCTCTGTCTGGCTCTCCCCTGAAGCTGCCCACCCCTCACAATGCACCAGCCCCAGCTTTCTCACCAGCCTCCAATCAGCCCCTCACCTGCATAGACCTGCTCCCCATCGCCCCAAGAGCCACCCCAGCTGCTAAGCATCCACGTTCTTTTGGCTGAGACCCTGGCCACCTCCTAGCCTCACTTCCTCACTGCCCTATCCTATGTCACTCCCCAGCTCACTGTCACCATGTCCAAAGTACAGTGCCACGCCTTGGCCGCAAAGATGCAGCTACATCAGCTGGCCATTGAGCCCAGGCATCGCCTTGTCTCCAACTCCCCGGCGCTGGAATTCCAAGCAAGCCGTGCCATGCTCAGCTCTTTACACGGTACTGGGTCCTCGTGCTGGCAAGCAGTTTACCTCCTGAACCATCTTCCCAGCACCTGCATATGAGCTTTTCATTTAACACTGTTCTTTTTAATTTTTATTTATTCTTATTTCACATGAGTTGGTGTTTTGCCTCCACGTGTGAGGGTGTTGGATCCTCTGGAACTGAGGTTGTAGACAGTCAGGAGCTGCCATGTGGGTGCTGGGAATTGAACCCTGGTCCTCTGGAAGAACAGCCAGTGCTCTTAACTTCTGAGCCGTCTCTCCAACCCCGATGTAACACTATTCTAAAGTGTGTGCATGTGTGTGTGTGTGTGTGTGTGTGTGTTTCTAATTCTTTGCTCATGTTTGCCCCTCCCCCACTGACAGCATCTCAAAGGCAGGCATAGACATCTTGGCCCTTGTCCCCTGCCATTTCAGAGCAGCCCACAGCAGGCCTATGAGATCTACTATGAACACCATGAGCTGTGAGATGGTGAGTACACTCTGTCTGTTACCAACAGCATGGTGAATCTCAAGGTCATCTGGCAGTGAAGGTCAGGGCCAGTCAAGGTCGGGGCTGTGGCATCTGCAAAGCATGGGATTCTGAGACCTGGCTTCAACTAAGAAATGACTCAAAGCAGTTCTCAGCCTGAGGAGCCTTGCCCACTCCTACCTTTCCAAAGGACATTTAGCAGTACACCGAAACATCTTTGCTTGTTCTAACTGTGGGGCAACTAGTGGCGACCTACAGGGCACAGATCTGTCTCTGCACAGAAGTTCCTACTTTGGGTGGTGGAGAGTTCAGATCTCAGTTAGGTTTGCAGATCCAGAGGTTCCAGCCCATGTTCTGCAGAGAGATTCTGATACTTCTCCTGAGGAGGGAAGGAGTAGGCCTGTCCGCAATGTGGGGTGGAGTTACAGCTCTCAGCACCAGCCTAGAATATTCCCTTCTCCTTAGGGAACCTTCCATTTAAGAAAATCCAGGATTCTTAGCTTCAACACAAAAAATAATTTCAGGACCAGTTAATATGAAACAGAGAATGTTTTTAAGATCTTTAACATAGATCTGAAGCATGTGAGTTAATTTAAAGAGAGATGCTTGAACTGGAGAGATGGCTCAGAGATTAAGAGCACTGTCTGGTCTCCCAAAGGTCCTGAGTTCAATTCCCAGCAACCACATGGTGGCTCACAACCATCTATAATGAGATCTGGTGCCCTCTTCTGTCATGCAGACATATATTTGGGCAGAATACTGTATACATAAGAAAGAAAAGGAAGGAAGGAAAGAAGGAAGGAAAAAAGAAAGAAAGAAAAAAGCTCAAAGAAACAATGAGACATACCCAAGTGTGGGTATAGGCTTTTCCAGGTAGAGACACATAGACTGTCCTTATGGTGGCTGTAAAACTGACACCCTGGCATCCTAAGTTACCCTGCTCAGAGAGTGTAATTTATAACACAGTTTAAAGGTTAATAACTTCTCTTTTATGAACAAAGTTGTAAAATGAAATTATGAGTGGTAAGTGTCCAGATTTAGAAATGAAATTGGAGTAATGAAAATTTCTCAAGGCTGTCGGTGGTTTGGCAG
This sequence comes from Acomys russatus, assembly GCF_903995435.1. NCBI lineage: Eukaryota > Metazoa > Chordata > Mammalia > Rodentia > Muridae > Acomys > Acomys russatus. Next base: position 5,002,916 of record NC_067165.1, read on the forward strand.
CACGCAGAGTTTGTTTGTGGTACTTGACACCTGTAATTGAGTTGTCTTCGAGAAAGTACTGCATTGTTTTCATAGGCAATGTGAATTTTCTCAGTCGTAGCTGAAACTTCCTGACTCTATCAGCAGATCCCAGGATGGAGAGCTTTTGTCCTGTCCCATGTCACCATAATTTTTCCTACTTTTCTATCCTGCCTCAGACCCTAGGCCCAGCCATTGCAAGCCTGCAGCATTCATGTTAGTTTTTGAAACTGGGGTTTTTACATTAGCTTTTCCTTAGAGAAGAGCCTGGGGTAGAAGGGGACGGAGGAACACTTCGAAAGAAAGCCGTTGTTCGGCTCTGACTAGGAGACTCAGAAAAGGACAGGGAGTCGTCCAAAATCCCAGGGGCCTTCGGCACAGTCTGGACCTAGATTCAGGGTTCTGGAGTCCAGAGCTCTTTCTGCCAGCCTCTGAGTCATTCTATGCAGTCACCCATATCTAGAGCTAGCAGTGAGGCACCTAGAAGGGTGGAGAAACTGTGACTGCAGACCATATCTGCCCAAAGTCTGACCTGCCTCCTCCCTCTTTTTCCCTCTCCTTCCTTTATGAGTGTGGTGTTGGTGACCAAGGCCAGGGTTTCTTTTCTTTCCTTTCATTTACTTTCTTTTTTTTTCTGAGACAGGGTCTCTCTGTGTAGTCTTGGCTGTCCTGGACTCACTCTGTAGCCCAGGCTGGCCTCGAACTCACAGTGCTCTGCCTCTCAAGTGCTGGGGTTAAAGGCATGCACCACCACGCCTGGCAAGGCCAGGGTTTCTTGCATGCTACGCAAGCACTCTTCCACCAAGTTACACGCCAGACTCCAGTGTTGTTGCTCCTGAAAACAAGAATGGATTTTATATTTTTAAAGATTAAACTGACTGTCATGGGATGAAACTGCAGTTCTGGGGAAATGCTTTATAAACCAAGAATAAGCCATCTCTTTGCTGTGTGAGCTTTCTACCATACAAGAAAGGCATATGCTTTATATAACATTTATTTTTATAGCCTCCTAGGATGTAGGTCAGATGCCCAGGTAGGTTGAACAAGGCCCTTTGCACAAGGGCTCCCAAGGACAAAACAAAGCCAAGGTGTTGGTTTATCCAGAGACTGCTGAAAAGGAACCCACGTGCAAGCCCTTCTGAGGTGCTGGATGCAAACTAATGAACTACAGGCTTACTTGTGCTTCTGTGCAGGCTGCTCTGCGCTCCTGATGGGTGCTCTGTGCTCCTGATGGATGCTCTGTGCTCCTGATGGATGCTGTGCTCCTGATGGGTGCTCTGCATTCCTGATGGGTGCTCTGTGCTCCTGATGGGCGCTCTGTACTCCTGATGGATGCTGTGCTTCTGATGGGTATTCTGTGCTCCTGATGGATGCTCTGTGCTCCTGATGGGTGCTGTGCTTCTTATGGGTGCTCTGTGCTCCTGATGGGTGCTCTGTGCTCCTGATGGATGCTCTGTGCTCCTGACGGGTGCTCTGTGCTCCTGATGGATGCTCTCAAGTCCTGCCCACAGCCCCTGCCTCTCAGCCACAGAAGTTTCAAGTCCCTTAAATCCAGGCCAGCTGGTGTATGAGGACTCCCTGCCTGCCCCAGCTGCTTCTGGACAAAGAGATGCATCTGTGATGGGCTATCCCACCCTCCTAGGGTGACATCAGCTGCTTAGGGACCTTAACGACAGCTCCCAACTTCCTCTCACTAAGTAGCATTGTGTCCTCACGGGATCAACACCAGAAGGCAGGGGTTAGGAGAGCCAGCTCAGAATTCTGCCCACCACTGGGAACTATGCCGAGGAACACTGAGAAAGGTGTGACGAGACACACAAGACATAACAGGACCACGCCTTCTGCAGTACCAGATGGCTGGATGAGGTGTCACATGGGCAGATGGTATAGTCGCAGGAAACCCGGAAACAAGGCAGATGGTGACAAGATCCTGCCTCTGAATATCTTTTTGGTGACACTGTAGAAAGTGCCTCAGATGTTTACCGGACACCAAGGAGGCATGCCAGAGGTAGATGCCAGTGCAGAACCTGGAGGTAAAAAGGGATCTCCATCATCAGAGGGCACGTCTTTCCTACACAGACAATGAACACCATTTTACGGTTTCGCATAAACCAGCTAGTTAAAGATTACCAGCAGAATAAAAGTCAACACCCACAGACTGTCTGTCTGCCAGATGCTAGACATTATGTTACCCACGTTATAGTCTTGCATCATAGAAGCCTCTGTCCTGCGTGGAAGGAGTCTTTTTTTAGAGATTTATTGAGGAATAATTCACATAGCATGAACCCACCTTGCCTAACATGTACAATTAAGGGGCATTGAATACCTTCAGGGCTGTGCAGCCATCACCATAACCAGTTGCCTCTAAAAGGAAATCCCACGTCATTCAGAGTCATGGCTGAGTTCCTCCATGCTCCAGAGCTACTAACCTGTCTTCTGCCTCTGGAGAGCAGTTCCAGACAGCTCCTCGACACTGTGACATCTAAGGCAGGGTTTTTATGTCCAGCTTTCTTCATTTATCATGTTTGCCAGGTCCCTTCATGGATAGGAACACCACTTGCTCTTACTGCTAAATACTGTCTTCGGGCCATATGAAAGCACAGTTCACCTCATTAGCAGACCAACATTGGATCGCTTCTGCCTTTCGGTTGCCATAAACACAGCTGCTGCTGACATCCATGTCCACGTTTTGCATGGCCCAGTTTTCATTTCTCTTGAGTTTACAGCCTGGGTGGGCGTGGCCTTGCAGGATTAACTCTATATTCAACTGGTTGAGGACTAAGGCTCAGAGAAGTCAAAACAGCCTCCCAGGATCATGCAGAACAGGTCAAGTTTAAAGCCAAAGCTACCCCTATAGAAGCACGGTGCCCTCCTGCCTTTGGGTAGACAGAAAGTAGCTCCACGGACTACCACCCGCTTCTTGACACGTAAGTATCCTGAAGGCTAGGGCGATGGCGTCCCGTCGAAAAGGCACCTGTGTGTGTAGCGGGTGCTTATCATCACACAAAGGGAGAGTGAACCTGTGTGCGTGATTGGAACCCTAACCTTAACAGGAAACCCCCAGATTCCCGTTGCGCTGCCTGGATTGGACTTGGAGCCTGGATGAACTTCTCACACTTCTGGGGCTAAAGAGGGCCATGCCTTCCCTCCCCCCTCTACAAGTCCCACGACTGGTGGTCTCTGGTGGCTCCCCGCCGATTCCTGGAGTTCTGTCTATCAATGGAGAAGCAAGGAAGTGGTACCCCAAGTTCATCGGTCTAGAAAGAAAGCACAGCTCATGAGTAAGAAAATAACTAGAAATGTCAGGGCACGGCTCTCTTGGAACACATTTTATGGTCAAGCCAGTCTACGGCTTATTCTAGGCCTCTGTTCTGGGAAATTTCAAGGCAAGATTGCCAGAAGACTTGGGGCCAGGAGGAGAAGCAGGCATGCTTGTGTCCCACAAAGGACTGGTAGAAGCCCTGGCTCCAGAGGACACCGAGGGTGCTCAGAAATCTGCACAGCACCCCTCTGTTTATAGAGAATCTCAGTCGACTGAGCAAGATGGCAGCCAGTGTCCTCGACATACTGACTGGAGTCGGTGGGAGAACAGGGACAGCTGCGGTGAGCTAGGGCCACAGTGATGACATTCGACCTTGGCCAATTCTCTGCCCTTCTTGTCTGTAAAGATTCGAAATCCTGGAAGTTCTGAGACCCTAGCTTAGGGACCACCCTCTTTCTTTTTCTTTTCTTTCCCTCTCTGGTGAGTTAGGCTTATTCATCTATAAGTTCCCATAGGTATCCAAAAGAAATCCAAATTTTGTTCAGAGTCAGGGCTCTCTTGGCAAGGAGCAGAGGCTGTTTGGAATTACCCCCCACTCTCTGACCTATGTCTTCTGAAAAGCGCCCACATTCTGTGCAGCACTGGCCCTGTGCCCACCTTCTGCCTCCTGTATCCCAGCATGCACACTGGCCACTGTGTCCAAAGATCTTGACACTCCTCCATTCCACTGAACTGCTCCGTCTGCCTGGATCTGGTTCCAGCACTCCACACCTCCTCTCAGGTCCCAGCACAGCGACTGTCACTGGGGCTCCCCTGTAGGGCTTCCTGGACAGTCTTCAGCAGTGAGGTGGGGTGGGTTGATGGCGATTAAAGCTGTGACAGGCCTGAATACACCAATTCTCCTCCCAGCGCTACCATTAGGCTGCGGAACGACCCTGGCCAAATCTTTCCCCTTCTTGTGCCCATTTCCCCATCAATGATTGAAATATTTGGGCCGGTTAGTCATAGAAGTGGCATAGTGGAGCCCTGAGAGGGGGGCCAGAGGGTTGATGGGGTGTCATCTGCTTGGTGATGAACCTTCATCCTGGGTGAGTATAGGACCACGGCTCTACCAGCTTGCCACCACTCCTGGTCCTTGTTTCTGCTTCTTTTCCATATTCTGGAAGCTTCTGGATTTTTCATGGAAAAACTGAAGACTACTTAATTATTATAGCTACCTGGGCAACTGAAAAAAAAAAAAAAACTTGGCCAGAACTTATATTCTAAATAGAAAAATTAGCATTTTACCCACAAACCATCTAAAAAGCCAATCAACTTTTATTTTTTATTTATTTATTTATTTCGTTTGGCTTTTTTTTTTTTTTTTCGAGACAGGATTTCTCTGTGTAGCCTTGGCCATCCTGGACTCACTTTGTAGACCAGGCTGGCCTGGAACTCACAGCGATCGCCTGCGTCTGCCTCCTGAGTGCTGGGATTAAAGGCGTGCACCACAATCAACTTTTATTGTTGCCGCTAAAATAACCCTCTTATTTAAAGTTTTATTCCTGTGAAGAGACACCACGACCATGGCAACTCTTATAAAGGAAACCATTGAATTGGGGCTGGCTTACAGTTTCACAGCTTTAATCCATTATCATTAAGGTGGAAAGCATGGTGGCCTGCAGGCAGACATGGTGCTGAGGAGGAGCTGAGAGTTCTGCATCTTGATCCACAGGCAGCAGGAGGCTGTGGGTCACATTGGGCCTAGCTTGAGCATAGGAGACCTCAAAGCCTACCCCCACAGTGACACACTTCCTCCAACAAGGACACATTTAATCCAACAAGGCCACACCTACTCCAACAAAGCCACACCTCCGTGTGCCACTCCCTATGGGTCAAGTATTCAAAGATATGAGTCTATGAGGGGGGTGTGTGGAGGAGAGGGGTAGCATTCCTATTCAAACCACCACATACCCATATGTATCTGTTTATTCTTTTTAAAGATTTATTTATTTATTATGTGTACAGTCTTCTGCCTGCATGCAAAGCCAGAAGAAGACACCAGATCTCATTGTAGATGGTTATGAGCCACCACGTGGTTGCTAGGAATTGAACTCAGGACCTTTGGAAGAGCAGCCAATGCTCTTAACCTCTGAGCCATCTCTCCAGCCCTGTGTCTACTTATTAAACTACTACGAATTTCAACAAAACACAAAGTACATAAGGGCTGACCTCACTGGATGTCACTGACACGCAATGATACCGCATTCTACTTTATCTCAAGAAACATGTCCTGTAAGTGACACAGAAATGAAACATTGGATATGTACTGATTACAGGCGCCACTCAGCATACTGGGAAACAGACACACGCCACTTCAAAATCCATCCTAATGATGCTAATTGGGTAGCTATTGCCTGCCTAAGTGACATGTGGAGAAAGGAGGAGGTGGCAGCTGTAAGTAGGCCACGTGGCGGATGTCCCACCTTTTTGATATGTCAGACTCAGGAAGAGAGTGTGTGTGGTCCACTGTGTGTGGTCAAGCCATCCACAGATCAATGAAATAAGAACAAGCTTATTGCCTGAAGCTGTGAAGACTCCTCTGCTCTGGGCAAGTTTACACAGATGCACTTCCTGTGACCCCCTTTGTTTGCCTTCTAACCACGAACACAACTGATAGCACGCGTTCACTCTAATCTCATTCCGTTCATTCCATTGGCTTCGAATTTTCTAGAATATATTCTCACTCACAGTGTGAGGAAGAGGCCAGTCATAGTGTCCAACACATTGGTCAGTGTGGTGTGACCCCTGGAGAGAAGGGTCAGAATAGCCCTGCCTGGCACACACCCCATGCACTCACATGGACTCTGATAACCAAAATGTGACCCCCCAGTGCACACAGCCCCTCACCAGGCAGGAATTGCATTAGGCAGTTGTCTTTGTTTTTCTGTTGCTGTAATAAAATATCCGCACAAAAGCACTCTAAGGGAGAAAGGATTGGGTCGGGCTCTGTCCATGGTGGTGGAGGCATGAAGGTGCCAGGGACCCTGAGGCAGCTGGACTGGTCATCCTGTATCCTCAGTCAGGAACGGGGAGCCAGGAGTGCACATGCTCAGCCTCCTTCCCCTGCTTTATAGAGTCCAAGGTCCCTGCTCAGAGAACAGTCCCACACACACCTAAAGACAGACTTCCCTCGTCAGTTAATCAACCAATCAACCAAGGCACCCTTCACAACTCTGCCCAGAGGCTCATCTCCCACAGTCGAGACTCAGTCAAGTTGGCGATTAACCCTAGTGATCACAGCACTGAGCCATCACTATCCAGGCCAGGGCAACCTGGGTGTCATGGGATGGCTGGATTTTATTTGCGTCTGTGTGTAGTACACATGTGTGCAGGTATAACATGCGTGTGTGCACGCACACATATGCGGAGCCCAGCTGTCTACCTCGGGTGTCATCCCTCAGGAGCCATCCGCCTTGCTCTCTGAGACAGGGCTGCTCGTTGGATCTCAGACATTAGGCTGGACTGGCCAGCAAGGCTCAGAGAGCCTTCTGTCTCCACCTCCCCAGTTCTGGGATTACAATCATATGTTGCCATACCCAGCTTTTTCTTACATGGGGTCTAGAAATAAAACTCTAGTTATGAATCATTAAAAACTAATCACAGAGGTGAACATAATAACTAATCTAATAATAGATTATTTATTTATTTATTTATTTCGTATACAATGCTCTCTGCTTATAGGTACGCCTGCAGGCCAGAAGAGGGCATCAGATCACATTGTAGATGGTTGTGAGCCACCATGTGTTTGCTGGGAATTGAATTCAGGACCTCTGGAAGGGCAGTCAGTGCTCTTAACCTCTGAGCCATCTCTCCAGCCCCTAATTTTTTTTTATAGACCTATTAGGTGTCCTAGATAATTAATAGATTCTCCTCTTTGTATTTTTTCAGGATCAAACTGTAATCCCCAACAAAGCAAAGTCCTATTTACTTCATTTTTAAAAAGGTTTTAATGTACTCATATCTGAATCAGCAATAAGATATCACCCATACAACCGGGTGTGGTGGCGCATGCCTTTAATCCCAGCACTTGGGAAGCAGAGGCAGGCGGATCGCTGTGAGTTCAAGGCCAGCCTGGTCTACAAAACGAGTCTAGGACAGCCAAGGCAACACCATATAAAGATAAATGTGGACTGAAGAAATTGCTTATGAATTATCTCCAATGGCTGTTGCTCAAAATGTTGCCACAAAGTAGGGCTATTTAACATTCCTTGTGGTAGAACTTTCCAATGATATCTCTTTATTGGGCAGCTTCTATTAAAGGTAGGTATTGACCAAGCAAACCTCTCCCTATTCTGTCCATGTAAAGGAATTGTGAAAAAGCAATCCTTTAAATCAACCACTCTATAGGCCACGCCTTAGATGGCAAGGAGGGCAATGGACTCCAGATCGTAACAATCCCAGTGGCTGAAATTTTTATTAATTGCTCTGATCTGTTAACATCCTCCATTTGCCAGATTTCTTTTTGATGACAAATACCAGAGAATTCCAAGGGCTGGTGGATTCCTCCAGCTGTTCTTGGACTGGCTGTTCTAGTGGCACTAATTTTTCTTTAGTCATAGAGCATTGTTCAATCCAAATAGGTTGGACAGTCAGCACCTTAGTGGTAAAGCTGTAAGTGTTTTATGAGCAGTGGCTCTCCAGCATAGAGTCGAAGAGTCGACTCCTGCTGTGTCTTGTTTACGGACAGCCTGGACAGTCCATAACTGGTTTTGATGACATTTTTTTTTTTTAAATGATTTTAACCTGTGTATCAGGACTTCAACCTACCTGTCTTGGCTTGTCTCTGAAATTAGAAGGATGTCGTAACCACTCTCTGTAATGGAAGTTTTGGGTTCTTTTTTTTTTTTTTTTTTAGCTCAGTTGTGTTATGTAATATGTCTTTGTTCTAATCCCAAGTGTGAGAGTTTAGTTTGAGCTATAGATTGTCCACACCTGTTGATTGTCTTCTTAAAGGGAGTGGTTTTTTTTTTTTTTTTTCCTTCCTCATGCAGCATGATGAGCGGCGTGGTCTAGGGCTCTGAGGAGATAAATAAGAGCACAGAGAGAGCATGGTGTGGCGTGTGGTGTGGGCGTGTGGCACATAGCCGACCCAAGATGGACAGCGTTGCTGTTTAGAGAAGAGAGATGGAGAGTAATGCTTTGGGGAACAGAGGCTTGGAAGAGACTGCTGGACATCTGCTGTTGATGGAGGTGGGTGTAGCCCAAAAGACCCCATTGGCCCTAAACAGCTGGGAGAAGTAAAAAGGCCCCCCTCTCCCTACAAACCTTGTTTCTCATAAGTAGGCTTGGAAGGGAGGCTGAGACCTAAACACCCCCCAAATACAGTAGAGTTTAATAGAAAGAGCACTACAGATCTCTTCCCCATAAATTTATGGGCTTAAAGTTATGCAAAAATGGCCAGGCAGTGGTGGTGCACACTTTTTTTCCTAGTATTTGGGAGGCAGAGACAGGCAGATCTCTGTGAGTTCTAGGCTAGCCTGGTCTACAGAGTGAGTTCCAGGAAAGCTAGGGCTACACGGAGAAACTCGATCTTTAAAAAAAAAGAAAAAGCAAATAAATTAAAATAAAGTTATTCAAAACCAAGCTTAATGCCAAGAAGAAAGATTAAGATTAAGGGCTGGGTATTTTTTAACTCAAACACCATCAGAATACTCACTTTTATTTTCAGTGCTGGAATCAGTACTCAGGGCCCTCCACATGCCTGGTGTGAGTGACATCATACTTTTGTGACAAATACCTGAGAGAAACTATTTAAAGGGAGAAGGGATTTATTGTCCCTCGTGCATTAAGAAGAGTTGGTCTATGGACTCCTGGCTCCATTGGTTACAGGCCCATAACAAGACAGAAACATGGCGCATGCAGAGCATGGCAGAGAAAGCTGTTTACCTTATGGCAAACAGGAAGCAGAGAAAGACAGGAAGGGAGTGGGGCAGCTCCCAAGAGCAGGCCCCCAGTAACTGTCCACCACCCCACCCCCCTAGGCTCCACTAATTAAAGTGACTGGAACATCTAAGAATAACATCACCAACTGGGGACTGAGCCTTCCACACACTAGCAAGTGGTCCACCACTGAGCTACACCTCCGACCTATTTATCATGATGTACTGAGTGTGTTATCTTCTCATTCACATCCGTTTCCTCCGGGGGGGAGGGGATGGGCAACTATGCTGGTTAGAGTCAACTGAGAAAATGTCTCTATCAGATTGACCTATAGGCAAGCCTGTGGAGGCTTTCCTTAATTGGTGGTTGATGTGGGCGGGCCCATCCCACTATGTGCACTGCCATTCCTGAGCAGGTGGTCCTGGAATGTATAATGAAGCAGGCTGAGTGAGCCAGGAAGGAGTAAGCTAGTTAGCAGCGGCTCTTCCATGGACTCTGCTTCGGTTCCTGCCTTCAGGTTCCTGTCCGGACCTTCCCTTCATGATAGACTAAACTGTACGCTAAAATAAACCCTCTCCTTCTGACGTGGCTTTTGACCCTGGTGTTTGTCACAGCAATAGTAACCTAACTAAGACAGCAACTGTGTCCACTGAGCACTCTCACGTTGTGCTATTTCCTGTCTTTTTTCTAACAATCTCCTGTGAGTAGCGTTCACTTGAATGAGATGCCCACTCCTGCACCAGTCACTTGAGCCTGAGCAGTGAGATCATAAAGGACATAGATGACCACTGGGGGCCATTGTTATGGTTTGGTTTCTCCTTCCAAAACTCATGTTGAGATGCAGTTGCCACTCTGATGGTGGTGAGAGATGGAGCCTTTGTAGGAGATTACGTCATGATGCACTCAATGCCTTTATGATGAATGGGGGCCATTCATCACAAGAATGGCTTTGTAATGATGGGAGTGGTTTGTCTATAAAAAATAAACACAGCTACCTCTGCTCTTTCTGCTTCTGCCATATTTCGTTCAAAGGAAGATGTCGTGGGTGGCATAACGCACTGGTTTGCATGGCACCCAAAAGAAAGAGTCTTGCTAGCTAGACCTCTACAGTCAATCTCAGAGATGTCAACTTAGGGAGAAATGCTTCTTGGAAAGTAATTAAATCAATTGCCAATGTGTAAGCTCTTTCAAACTTATCTTCCTGGTTTATATTTTCTAGTTTTTCATTGCTCCAGTGACATTTTTCCCCAAGAGGAAGCAACTATTATCTCCTTTCTGAGAGGAAACAGGCTTGGAGAGATGGAACAACATCCCTCAGACACACCCTATCTCCCTGTGAGGGTTCCTCAGGGGAGTCACAGCTTTGAGCTTCCACAGCCTGGTTTCAGTCCAGTCACTTATTCTGAACTCATCAAGACCTAGGCCCATTTAAACTCTGTGCTGAGCCCTGATCCAATTGAAGCCTTTGCCAGTGGGAGTACCCTGCTGGCACATCCCTTGCCCTTCTCTTCTCAGGCCAGGCATCACTTTCCTGGTAAAGGCCTCCCAGGGCATATGCTCACCTCCCTTTTGTGGGGTCCTATTTCTCTATGACCAGACCCTCTTCTGAGCTGGGAACTTTTCGGTCCTCTAATCCAGCATGTGACTTGGTGACTCGCCACCAAGGATCCTCTTGATGTCCTTGACTGTCAAAGTCAATGAGAACTGGACGGACACTCACAGAAACAGTGAAGAGCAAGTATTTGTCAAAGTCGTGTGGCTGTCCCCTTGGCCACTGCCTCTTTAGAGCAGCCCTGGGCTGTACATACTCTCATGCTTGGCATCACTCACATGAGCAGAGCCCAATTGGGGCTCAAGGCTGTCACTAGGCTATTGTCTGACTGTGTTCCTCAAGTTCATGTGCTAGAAATCGATCCAATGCACCAGTGCTGAGAGGCAGGATAGCTAGGCCATGAGAGCTCAGGGCGGTGAGTGACACCCTGGCAGAATGACAGGCTTGCCCTCTCCCTCTCTCTTGCCCATCCACCTGTGCTTTGAATGATGCAGCAAAAAGTCCCACCCTGGATGTGGGCCTCCTGATCTTGAACTACAGGATGTAAATCCCCACGTTCGATCCCAGTCTTGGATATCATATATGGCTGCGCAAAAAGAACCAAGGCAGACATTGTTATGGGAGGTGTGGGGCCTCTCCACAAACAAATGCCAGGGCACGTAGGGGGGTGGTGTTGGAGTGGGATGAAGAGCGGAGACTGAAGCAGCTTTGAAGACAATATGAAGGAAAGTGTGTGCTGCCACGATGAAGGGGTGAGGGCTCAGAGTAAAAGAACGCCTATCAGGCAGCCAGAGACTGAGGGATGACTCACAGGACTGTGACTAGGATGTTGGTTGGAACGTAGACATCAAGTGTGAGACATGAACACTTGGAAGCTGGAGCCCAGGACATTTCCTAAAAACTGGCAAAGAACCCTGGCTGCATTGTGTCCCTGCGCTGGGACTTGATGAATGGCAGAATTTAAGGTCTATGAATTAAGGTGTGTGGCAGAAGAAATTTTAAGGAAACTATTAAAGAAGCTACACCGCCGACTTTAACCGCATGTGGTTAGGGTAATGATGACAGCAGCAGATACGGTGGACAGCAATGGTGGAGATGAGATTTCAGAGCTGCAAAGATGAAATGGTAGCCATATCCCAAGAATGGTGTGATGGAGCCTTGTGTTTCCCCCATGTTCCTGCCCTGCGGTACTGTAGACCAGAACAACCAGTGAGTGGGAATCACTACTGTACTGTACCAATAGCTGCCAAAGTAAACATCTAAAGAGGTCATAAGTCCTAGGCTTAGGGCACAGTGTACTCTTCTACCTGGCCTGGCTTGCCAGAAGCAGCAACCATCCTTGGCATGACCTGGTGCAGTAGAGGTCTCGGACTCGGATGCCCAACATAAAAGGCTGATACAATTGCAAGGCAAGCAGAGACACGGAGCACTCCCACTTTTCACAAAGCCTTCCAGAGAACTGCAGAGGGAAAGCGCTTTCCTATTCATTCTGCGATGCTCTAGCCTGACAGAACGTTATGGCTAATGAAAGATACAGGCAAGGACTGGGGAGGTGGCTCCCTGGGGAAAGTGCTCGTCATGCAAACATGAGGACCAGAGTTCTGTCCCTACAATCCATGTAAAAAGTTGGGTGTTGGAATGTGATTCCCATAAACCCAGTGCTGGGGATATGGAAGGCAGACAGACACTTGGGGCCGACTGACCAGCCAGCTTGGCCAAATTGGCGAGCCCTAGGTCTCAGTGAGAACCTGTCTCAAAATCCAAGGCGGACAGCTAATGAAGAACCATACTTGAGGGTGATCTTTGGCCTCCACACACATACATATATGTGTACACATGCCCCCAGAAAATACACACACACATGCACATGAAAATTTTAGGTTGGTTTCATGTATAAACATAGAGATACAAATAAAGACTAAAAAGTAAGCTACATCAACATACAAAAGTAACATTATATCACAACCAAGTTGCTCTTGTTTTTAAAACCCTAGAGCTTAACACCCCAAAATGAATCTGACAAAAATCAATAGCTTGAGGCTGGAGAGATGGCTCAGCAGTTAAGAGCACTGCCTGCTCTTCCAGAGGTCCTGAGTTCAATTCCCAGCACCCACATGGTGACTCACAACCATCTATAGTGAGATCTGGTGACCTCTTCTGGCCTGCAGGTATACAAGCAGATTGAGCACTTGTATATAGAATAAATAAATCTTTTAAAAACAACAGGTTTTCTATATATCAATAATGAACACATTGAGAAAGAAATCAGGAAAACACTCTCATTCACAATAACCTCGGGGCGGGGGGGAAGACAACCACCACAACAACAAAATCACCTAAAAATAAACCTACAGGAAAAGAAATATTTCTATAATGAAGGAACTGAAGACACTAGAAAATGAAAAGACCCCTCCCATACTAATGGATTAGCAGAACAATATTTTCCAAAAATGACCTGCATTTTCAACACAATCATCATTAAAATTCCATTGACATTCTTCATAAAAACGGGGGGGGGGGAATCCCAATGAGCATGGAAGTGCATGAGCTCCGAGAGCCCCAGCAAGAAGAACGGTGCTGGAGACATCACAGATGAAACCTCAAACACTGTGACAGGGCCATAGGCATAACTTCCGCAAAAGAAGACATGTTGAACTAGAACAAAGGACCCAGAAAGCAAGCCACATGACTAAAGCCACCTGGTTTCCAACAGAAGTGCTAAAACCATACACTGGGGGAAGACACAAATGGTGCTGGGAAACTGGATATCAACATGTAGAGGAATCATATTCGACCCCTACACTTCACTCTAAACAAAAATCAATTAAAAATGGGCAGAGACCTTAATGCAAAACCCAAAATCATAACATGCTAAAGGAATGCACCTCAAGACAGCCAGCCATTGGCAAGGACTCTAGTGGTGCAGGAAATAATAGTAAAAATGAAGAAAGGGGACTTCCTGAAATGAGAGAGCTTTGTACAGGCAAGGAAGGGTGTGGTGATGCCTGCCTAATCCCAGCAGCAGAGAGGCAGAGGGAGGAGCAGCGTCAGGAGTTCAAGGTCAGCCCAGCTGTGTAGTGAATGCAAGTCCTAGCTAGGCTACAGCAAAGGAAAGAAAGAGAGAGAAGAAAAGAAAAGGAGAGAAGGAACAGAGAGAATAAAGATAGGAAGGAGGGAGAAAGAGAGGTGGAGGAGAGACCGAGGAGGCCTGGTTAAATAAGTCTAGCCGACTCCATGATAAGCTTCAGTTCCTTGTCAGCTTGGAGCAGGCCTGAGCGTCCATTCTTCAGAAATGAACTCAGCGAGTTACTGGGGATATCACAGATAATGGGTAGCCAATCAGGGACAGCCTAGCCACCTGGCCTGAGGAAGATAAGGTTTCTCAAGGTTAGTTTACTACTGACTGAGGTTGCCTGCACCTTTCCAATTAGACTGCACTTTCTCAGTTTGAACGCTCCAGTCATATTAAAAGTCACCAATGCTTCCCTTGGAATTCCCCTGAATATCTTTAAAAAGAGCCTGTGAGCTCACCTCGAGGTCGCCATTTAGTGATGATCCCTGCATGCTGGACTTCTGCAGAAATAAAGGCCCTTTGCTTTTGCATATGGCTTTGGACTCCTGGTGGTCTTTGGGGATCTAGCCATCTGGGCATAACAAGACCCAGAATGAGGGGAAATAATTGCCAACTGTAAATCGACAAATACAAATCTCAAAATACAAATGTTTAGGGAAATCCTCAACATCCTTAGCCATTAGGGAATTTCAAGGTTCCATCTTGTTCCGATCAGAATGGCAGTTGCTAAGAAAAAAGACAACAGTAAATGCTGTCAAAGATATTCAAGAAAAGAGAAGCCATGTACACTACTGGTGGTGATATAAATTAATATAGTCACTGTGGAAAGCTCCTCAAAACAAACAAACAAACAAACAAACAACTAAAAACAGGTGTCCATATGACCCAGCTAAACCCCTCCTGGTGCACACCTGATGGGCTCTAAGCAAGTAGACCACGGGGACACCGCACAGCATGTTAATGCAGCACTGCCAACAACGTCCAAGTCATAGAATCAGTCTAGAAGTCTCCATCAGCAGATGAATGTATAAAGTCATAGATATGCACACAATGAAACTTTTGTTCTGCCATTCAGTAGAACAAAACTATGAAGTTTGCAGGAATATTTGCAGCTAGAGATCACAATATTAAATATAATAAACTCAGAAGGAAAAGTATGTTTTTTCCTCATACGCAGAATATCTGTATGTATATATGCACATATATATGTGCACATATATGTATAAAAACATAGAAGAGAGACATTTGGGAAGAGGAAGGGGAGCAGCAGGAAGTATCAGAGGGGAGCAATGGATGACTTGGGGGATAAACATGGTCAGAGAACATGAGAAGCATGTATGGAAATGTCACACAGAAGCCTGTTAATTTTCAGAATAAATGTAAGCTAAGAAAAAAAAAGAAAAAGAAAAAGAAAAAACTCTGGGTGTGGTGGTGCACATCTTTAATCCCAGAATATAGGAGGCAGAGGCAGAAGGATATCTATGAGTTCAAGGCCAGCCTGGACTACATATGGCATTTCTGGACAGCCAGAGTTATAGAGAGAAATCCTGTCTTGAAGAAAAAAAAACTTAAATATGAACCAGGGTTTCTAATCTCAGGCGCTGTTGACATTTGTGTTTTAGGGTGCGGTTTTGTGCACTGTAGAATGTTTAACGTACCATGGTGTCTACTCACCAGATGCCAGTAGCACACAGGCACCCTCAGCTGAGTCCATCTAAAGGGTCTCCAGACATTGCCAATATGCAGAATTACCGACACCAGCACTCAGGAGGCGGAGGCAAGCAGCTCTCCGAGGGTTCAAGGCCAGGCAGGGCTACATAGTGAGACCTTGTCTCAAACATCTAAACAAACAAACAAACAAAACAAAAAAAACCAAATCACTGACAAGACAGCCTCAACAACAGAACAAGCAGGAAAAAAATCTATAAAATTATATTTATGGAGAAAGCCTTTAATGAAAATATAATACTAATTTATGAATTTTTAAATATTAAAAAACATGAATAAAAGGAAACTTAATTTGATTTGAATTTGTGTACTTTAGCCAGACACAGCAGCATGTACCTTTAACCCTGGAACTTGGGGGCCAGAAGAAGAGGAATCTCTATGAGTTCTAAGCCAGCCTAGATTATATAGCAAGTTCCAGGACAGCCAGAACTACATAGTGAGACCTTGTCTCAAAAACAGACAAACAGTACCCACAAAAAGGATGAACCATAATAAATGTTATATAATTAAATGTTATATAATTAAAGGTAAAATGCTTTTTTAAAAAGTTTCTATAGATGAGAAAAGCGAAAGATATTTGCTATGATTGATGTTTTCTTAGAGATTCTAGCCAATGCAATATGCTGTGGAACAAAAGTAAAGACGAGAAATAAAGTATATCATTATTACTATTGCCTATATGATTGTTTACAAAGCAAATATGAAAGAATCTATAGGTGGCTTTAGCAAGTTTATTATATGCAAGTTAAATAAACAATAGTTGAATTTTAAAAATAACTCAGCAATAATTTAGACAGTTAAAATAATGGGAACTAAATTTATAGAGGAATGGTTAATTCAGAACACGGCTGCTCTGGCAAGAGATGACATCCAAAGACTTTCTAGGTCTATGCAATCTGGCTGGCAAGAAATCACATCCAAAGATCTTTTAGGTCTGTGTGATCTGGCTGGGATATAAACATACCTTTAATCCAGGAGACAGAGGCAAATAGATCTGAGTTCAAGGCAGCCTGGTATAGAGCAAGTGTCAGGTAAAGAAAAGCTTAGATCCAGGAATGGTGGTACATGCCTTTAATCACAAACAATGAAGATAAAATTAGTTTGTAGAAGGAAGCACCCACATCTAACTGAGTGTCAGAAAAGGTGAGGAATCTGAGAAGCTTTGACAGAATAGGATATGCCAGTTCTCATGAGAAGAGAGTGGAAAAGAAGCTTCTTAACAGGTAGTTCTATGAGCATCAAAGAACCTCCTTATGGAGATGGCTTCAAATATGGCAAACAAGCCACTGGGCAAAATCTCCTCATTTCTACCACAGACAGAATAGTGCCTAAAAAAGGGCAAGCTTGGATGCAGGCAGAG